>NC_057799.1:43249611-43620419 GCF_018294505.1 Triticum aestivum | reverse complement strand
CCAACGTGACCGAGCTGAGGTGGATCGTCGTCGCACCGACGAGCATGGTACCGGGATGGAAAACATGGTGCAAGACTTTGATGATGCTCGGGATTCGGACGAGGAGATGGAGGAATCTGCAAAGGCCTTCAATGAAATGTTGGAGTCTTCAAAACGTCCGCTCCATGAGCACACTGAGCTTTGTCAGTTGGATGCCATCTCACAAGTAATGGCTCTGAAGGCTCAGTTCAACTTGGGCAGAGAATGCTACGATGCAATGATGACAGTATTTGGACGCTTTCTACCCAAAGGCCATGTAATGCCTGCAAACCTATACCAGTCGGACAAAATCCTCCGTGCACTGAAGATGCCCTATGATAAGATACATGCCTGTGAGAAAGGATGTGTCTTGTTTAGGCTTGACTATGCGGACTTGAACTATTGTCCCATTTGCAAGTCTTCTAGGTATGTTGTGGTAGACAATGGTATGGGTGAGAAGACACAGACCAAAATCCCCGTTAGTGTTCTTCGGTATATGCCAATCGTACCAAGACTTCAACGTCTTTTCATGGTCGAAGAGACGGCCAGACAGATGACATGGCACAAAACGGGCAAAAGAACCGAACTAGATGCAGATGGGAATCTGATGATTGTACACACATCGGATGGTGTTGCGTGGAAAAAGTTTGATGAATTACATGGTGACAAAGCGGCAGATCCGAGGCATCCTCGAGTCGGCATCAGCACGGATGGGTTTAGTGTGTTTGGTATGACGGCAACCCAATACAGTTGTTGGCCCATATTTGTCTTTCCACTCAATCTCCCCCCCGGACAGATTATGCAAAGAAAGAACATTTTCCTGACGTTGATAATTCCAGGGCCCAACTATCCGGGGAAAACTATGAATGTGTACATGCAACCGCTTAAGGACGAATTGCAAGAAGCCTGGGATAATGGGTTCAAGACATACGATGCCTATAGCAAACGGAACTTCATAATGCGTGTCTGGTACATGTACTCGACGCATGACTTGCCGGCGTATGCGCTATTCGTTGGCTGGTGTGTGCATGGAAGGTTCCGGTGCCCCACATGCAAGGGAGCTCTTGAGTTTCGTTGGCTTCAGGCCGGTCGCAAGTTTTCTTGCTTCGACATGCATAGAGAGTTCCTGAATCCTCGCCATAAGTTCAGGAAAGACAAGAAGAACTTCATCAGAGGTAGAGTTGTCAAAAACTCTGCACCACATGCATTGACAGGCCAACAGACCCTGGATCAGTTAAACGCTCTCGAGCCAGATCCCGAGCGTCCAGGGTACTTCAAGGGGTATAATTCTAAGCACGCCTGGACTCACAAAACATGCTTATGGGATCTGCCTTACTTCAAAGACCTCCTTTGCCCACACAACATCGACGTGATGCACACTGAGAAGAATATCGCCGAGGCACTTTTTAGTACATTGTTCGGCATAGATGGGAAGTCAAAGGATAATACTAAGGCTAGAGTCAATCTGGAGGCGCTATGTGATAGGCCGTTACAAAACATGAAAGAACCGAAAGGAAAGCAGAACTGGACGAAGCCAAAGGCATGGTTCAATCTTGGAAGGCCGGCTATGAGGGAAATTATCTTGTGGGTGAAAATGCAGTTGATGTTCCCCGATGGGTATGCAGCGAATCTACAGAGGGGAGCCAGTCTTGATAAATTGAAGATATTTGGTCTCAAGAGTCATGATTGGCACATATGGATTGAGCTGGTAATGCCGGTGATGTTGCGTGGCTTCATCCCTGAGGATGAATGGCTAGTACTGGCAGAACTCAGCTATTTCTTCCATGTTCTTTGTGCGAAAGAACTATCGCCTGGCGTGCTAGAAGAAATGGAAGAGTTGGCGCCGGAGTTGATCTGCAAGTTAGAGAAGATCTTTCCACCGGGCTTCTTTAATCCAATGCAACATTTGATTTTGCATCTCCCGACCGAGGCAAGATTGGGGGGGCCCGTGCAAAATCGTTGGTGCTACCCAACTGAGAGGATGCAGAAGACGCTTCGACAAAAATGTAAAAATAAACGTAGAATTGAAGCATCGACGGCTGAGGCATTCATCACTGAGGAGGCGGCAAACTTCGTGACAGCACACTACGAAGCCAAAAATCGTCATTTGCATAATCCGAAGCCTCGGTACAATGCTGACGACCCTAAAAAGGGTGGATCCAACCTCAGCCTATTCAAAGGGAATCTCGCACCAGCAAGTGTTTCAAATCCAGTATCTTTGGATAACGAACAATGGCAGACCATTTCGTTGTATATCTTCAACAACCTGATAGAAGTGCGGCCGTACATCGAGTAAGTTCTCGGTACATAGTTTCGCAACTTCTATTTCCTTTGAACTGCTCTTATTCCTGGATATTTCATACAGTCGATACGTCGCCTTATTCTCGTATGGAGCGGTGATCCAAAAGGATTCTGTCGAAGAGTATGAGCTTCTCGCAAAGCAAGGTGGCGGCTATCCCGGTTTCATCTCTTGGTTCAAACAAACGGTAATTTCTATTAGACTTGTAGGCTAATTTGTAGGCGGCTATCCCGGTTTCATTCGCTAATTTGTGCGTAATGCAACAATCCTTTCATATTAAACTTGTAGGCTAATTCAGAGTCTATGGACACCGAATTGAGACAAGTCGCTAATGGTTTTGACTATAAGGTCCGTTCAATTGACAAATACAACATCAACGGGTATCGCTTTCGTACCTATGGCAAAGAGCTATCTATGGCCGACCGAAAGTCTACAAATTGTTGTGTATCTGCTATCGGCGAAGGAGGTACCGAGTATTATGGGAGAGTTGAAGCAATTTATGAACTTCTATTCTATGGTGAAAACCCACCGAATGTCGTAGTCTTCAAATGTTATTGGTTTCAGCCGAAGGAGACTAGAAGAACTCATGAACATATAGGGCTAGTTGAAATCAGCCAAAGCACCCATTTAGATGTTCCTGATGTCTATATTACGGCTCAACAGGCGACCCAAGTATTCTATCTATCGTGGGACTGCCAAACTAATCCAAATCTGAAAGGTTGGGATGTCGTTTATGAAGTGCCGCCACGTGCTAGACTATCTCCCCCAAAGGAAGAGGATTATGAACCTCACATTAACCCAGACACATATGAAGGAGAATTCTTCCAAGAGACACGTCTTTCCAAAAAGCGTTTCAAGAACCGCTATACTTCACCCCAAAACATTGAAGTAGACAGTGACAGTGAATCCGACATCACCCCAGAGGAGGAACAAGAAGAGCCGGAACAAGAAGAGGTTACTGCTGCGGATGACCTGTCATTGCTTGACCGATTACGTCAAGGTGGCCTTGCACATGTTGATGCCACTGAACCCTATGAGCCCGTCATTGATTATAGTGATGATGATGATTATGCATTTATTGATGATACTGATCGAGATTATTAGTAGTGTCAGGTATTAAATTTTTTAATGTTGTACTTGATGATGATACACTTAAGTGATACACATATTATTATTCATGTCGGTCTTTTTTTTATGTTGTAGTGTCAGGTATTAAATTTTTTATTTGTCATGGCAGGTGTTGAAAGATGGTGGGCGCTGGTCGGGAGCGCGCCAAGGCCCCTTCTTCCTCGGCGCATGGTCTGAGGTCTTCGATTCCAGACGTACCTCTTCGCCGAGCGTTGCTGGACAGTATGTCCACACCGCCGGGCCCTTCTTCGTCCACCGCGGTGCCCAGTAGGGGACGAGGTAGGAAGAGAGGAGGTGGGGCACGTGGTCGCGGGAGAGGAGGTAGGGTGACTGCTAGGGCGCCTTCCTCGCCGCCACCCCCAGCTGTTTCACCCGAGCACGTGACTGCTAGGGTGGACTCGTCCGAGGAGGAGGCTACACGGACTCCGGTCCACGAGCCTCCGGTCCACGGGTCTTGGGCCCACGAGCCTCGGGTCGACTGGCCTTCGGCCCACGAGAGTTCGGCCCACGAGACCCCGGAGGAGCACACGTCCGGATGGGGTACCTGGCCGGATCAGCCCGAGGAACCTAGTGGCCATGCTGATGATGGCGGGGAGCCGACTGATCTTGAGGAGGAGGGTGGCACCGTCTACCAGCGTGGTGCTACACGGCTCCCGTCCGTGCCGGCGACCCGCGAGCAGAGGTGGTTGATCTTCCCTGATGGGGAGAGGTACGTAAGTGCATTTAATATTTTTGTACCTTCTGCATTCACGTTTCTTCAAATAACTAATGCGTTGGCCTTGTCATGCTGCAGGGGTTGGGACCACCATCATAGTGTCCGCCGGCCCAAGTCCGTCCTTGGAGTTCTTTGCCAGCAAAACTTCCCGGGGTTTGTCACGTTGCCTGGTGAGGGTCGGCTTCCAGAGCTTGGGTTGAGCTGGGAGCACTACGTGGCTGCCCCGGCCCCGCCGGATGTCATTATCGACGGTGTCGTGTGCGACACGAGGGCAGACATGGTGATCAGGACGTTCTGGGTAATTTCTCCTTTACACATTTCAAAATCTTCAACTAGCTAGTTATTAATTGTACTAATCAATATTGTCTCATTTGATTGCAGACATTCTACAGGTGTGAGGAGGGATACGAGGAGGACTGCGCAAATGTTATCCAGAACGTCTGCAAGCGCCTACTCCAGAACTTACGGCACGAGGCTCGGGTGCAGGCTGTTCGAGACTACTACGCCTTGCGTGGTATAAAGAAGACCAAGCCGGCGTGCCGCGATAAGTTCCTGAGTAAGGAGCAGTACATGAAGGTAATTCTTAAGGCCTTCTACTTAAGTTCCTTCATTTAGTAATTCTTAGCCGTAGCGCTCAAGTTTCTATTTGCTAACTTAGGCGCCTCCGAGATGGTGTGCGGATCGGATGGATTGTTGGGAGGTGTTGGTCGATGAGTGGTGCTCACAAGAATGGCTAGCCCTCCACAACCAGGCCAAGGACAAACGTGCCCAAATGGAAGGTGTGCCACACCATCAAGGCAGCTCCAACTTATATCAGTTCGGGCGCAACTGGGTATGTGGTTTGCTTCATGATTCATGCAATTCATTCATCATGCTAGCTTGAGCCCTTTAATTACTAATTTTCATTGTTTCTCTCTTTCAGGCACGCCACAATAAGGCGGATAAGGTGCCAGAGGTGTACGACCTGTATGCCATGGCCCACACTGGCTCTTACAAGAAAGTCAAGGCTTTCTCTCAGTCTGACCTCGATGATGCAAACAACTTCACCAACATCTCCTCCCACAACAAGCTTGTGAGATATAGAGATGAGGGGAAGGCGAGGAAAGGGGAGGACTTTAACCCGAGCCAGGGTCCCATTGATCCAGAGCTGGTGATGATATCTGGTGGCGGGAGGTCCCATGGCTCCATAGCCATTGGAGATGGACTTATCCATTGTCCTAGCACTCTCCCGGAGATCAAGGCGCGCCAGTCGAGCTCCTCTCCTGAGATAAGGCCTCGTGAACGGCCAGTGCAACTCGCCATCAAGGTTAGTGATACGTACTCAGTTATCTTTCTCCATTACATTGTGTGTGCTTCCATCAATGATTACAAATGGTCATGTGAGTGGTGTTGCAGGCTGCTATACAGACTGAGAGAGATAGAACGGAGAAACTTCTGGCGGAGGCGGCGGAGAGGCAGCGGGAGATGGAGGAGAGGACGAGAAAGATGATGGAGGAGGAGAGGGCACGGAATGACATGCAGGCAAGGGCCATGTACGAGCTCCTTGTGGTAAGTTTCTTCTGCAGATTACTTGCTAGTCTTAACATTTGAGTCTCATTACTAACTAGTATGACTCTGTTCTGTAAACCAAATGTGCAGTCTGTGTGCGAGAAGTCCGGTCAGCCCGCTCCGCCGATGCCAGTGATTGCTCCTGGGAGCACGGTGAGTTTAGTTTGAATGGACATTACTTGGTAGTCTTAACATTTGAGTGTCGTAATGCTAACGAGACATAGGAAATGATCTTTGGTGCAGCTTAACTCCAGAAACGCATCGCACGATCCTTCTCCAGGTAGCGGCACTAGCCACCCCGCTCCTACACCTCCCTGATCACGGTAAGTTTCTCTAGTGTTTTGCTTAACAAATGCATAAAGACCTAGACTTAGCTTTATTTCCTCCAATATGCTTACCATAATGACCTAGAGTTAGCTTATTTTCCTCCAAAATGACCCATTTTACCTAGGTTAGCTTATAAATGATGCAGTTCATCCAAGTTAGCTCAAAAATGACCCATTTTACCTACATTAGCTCCTAAATGATCCATTTTACCTACGTTAGCTTTAAAATGGCCCATTTCACCTAGGTTAACTCCAAAATGACCCATCTTACCTAGGTTATCTCATAAACGATCCATTTCAACTAATTTAGCTCATAAACGATCCATTTGACCTAAGTCAGCTAAAAAACGATCCATTTCACCTAAATTAGCTCTTAAATGATCCATTTCACCTAAGTTAGCTCAAAAAGATCCATTTCAACTAAATTAGCTCTAAAATGACCCATTTTACGTAGATGAGCTCCTAAATGATCCATTTTACCTACGTTAGCTTTAAAATGACCCATTTCACCTAGGTTAGCTCCAAAATGACCCATTTCACCTAGGTTAGCTCCAAAATGACCCATTTCACCTTACTTAGCTCAAAAACGATGCCCTTCACCTTAGTTAGCTCATAAACGACCCATTTCAACTAAGTTAGCTCATAAATGATCCATTTCAACTAAGTTAGCTCATAAACAACCCATTTCAACTTAGTTAGCTCATATATGATCCATTTCACCTAAGTTAGCTCATAAATGACATATACTTCTTGTTCTAGTCTTCTTCTTGTTCTAGTCACCTATTTCTAAGTTTCTTATTTACCATTTTGCAGATTTCATTCACTTGATGGAAGCTAGCTTGCTATGATGGAGTGCTTGCTTTTCCTTTGATGAAACTTTGCATTGTATCTAGCTTGCTATCTTCATGACACTTTGCATTGTAATATATATATGGATGGAACAATGTGTATGGATGGAACTTCCTTATGTATGAACAATGTGTATGGATGAAACTGATGTGATATGTGATATGAAACTTATGTGCTAGATATGTGTTGGATATGTGCTGGATATGAAACTTATATATGTGATATGTGCTGCAAATTGTGGGATTTAATAAAAAACAGAAAAAATAGACAATATGCAGGCTCTTTGCCGTCTGCCACCGACGGCAAAGAGCCTTTGCCGTCTGCCGCGGACGGCAAAGAAGCCACGTGGCAGCCAACTGTGCTTCCTGGGAGCTGACCCATTTGGTCAGTTTGCCTACAGTGGCAGACGGCAAAGACTTTGCCGTCCGTGGCAGACGGGAAAGAACCCGCACTTTGCCATCAGTGGCAGACGGCAAAGAACCTGCCATCTAGTGACGTGTAGATGACATCATAAGGCGGACGGCAAAGGTCTGCCGTTAGCCACTTAACGGACTGACAGCGCAATTATTGCCGTCCGCCCTCTTTGCCGTCCGCCGCAGACGGCAAAGAGCCTTTGCCGTCCGCCGCCAGGAAGCAGACGGCAAAGAAGCTGTTTACCGTAGCCTTCTTTGCCGGAGCCTTTTGCCGTCCGCGGCTGACGGCAAAGGTCTTTGCCATCCGCCTTTCGAGCCTTTGCCGTCCGCCATGGCAGACGGCAAAGTAGCTGTTTCCTATAGTGACAAGGTGAAAATGAAGGCCGCCATCATGGCAGTTGAGGGCCCGCCCGGAGGCAAGGACCACCACAAGCCGAAGCGCTATTTCGACGATGTCCTAGAGGGTGCCCGCTTGATAGAGGGTCAATGCTCAGAGGATATTATGTCGAATGAATGTATCCGGTCTGTCCAGACGCTGTATTATAAACCAAGACTTTGTAATATATTTATGCTTTTATCTGAACTACTTTCCTCCTGTGCGGCCATATGTTATTATTCTGAAAGTTTGCCAGTCGTGGGTTTCAGCCCCCACGTAGATGCTACAGGGGTGTTCGGAATAACGTGTAATCACTCTTGACCCAACGTCTTGGTCCGTAAAGGAGGTGATTTACGTAGTGAACCAGGCAATCAGAATATGCGGCTTTAGCACTTTCACTTAGCCATAGGAGTTTGACGGTGGGGCTAAGAACTAGCCCCTGGTGCACGTGCGGCTGTCCGAACTGGGATGCCTTAAGTGTGTGACCGAGCCGAAGCCAGCCCTTCGTATAGTACGGAAAAAATCGCGAAAGATCTATATGAAGTCGCCGAATAGCTGACCAGCTCTCGCCGCATCATGACAGTCAGTATTTGGCTTTCTCTACCGAGGCGTTTGACCGGATGAGCCGGAAACACAATCGCAGTAGTTCTTCCTTTACTACCCTAGCCGAACTAGCGGAACGTAAGGTAGTAACCACAGGAGCCGGAACCCAACTATTGACCGAAGACATGATTCAAAGCCGGTGCATATAATGCCATATTCGGGACACTGAAGTATACTATAAAAGTGTTCAGACTTCTTTTTTTGGAAAAATATATGTGGCCGGATAAAGCCCCTGGCGATTTAAATCGTGCCAAAGTGTATGTGCCAATCTGACGTAAAAAGGTAACATAGATTAGGAAATAAGCCAATACCGAACAGGGTTAGGCAAAAACTGCTTCCATTGTAGTCTGATTGATGCGTCAAAACACATTTTTACCGAGAATGCCATAACTATCCAGGCTATTTTACATGCCAAGAGTTTGAGAACAAGGGAAAGCTGTATACAGGTCCTAAAAAAAGGAAAAGGTGATCTTGAAGATCCTTTGGACACTCTGCCACACGTCTGCGCCGCTTTTCTCCTTGGTGTGTGATCCTTTGAGAGGATGGGCGATCGAGTACACATAAGGGGCCTGGAAAAGGGCCCTCGGTACCATCGAAAAGTGATGTGGGTTGTAAAGAACCAAAAAAAAATAACAAAAAGGGATAATATGAGGGTCCAGATAGGGTCGAGCCGTATTGTGGACTGTGTTTTCAGTGTGCCTCCATCCTTGCCCATGGTATCTTTATTACATAGTTATGTATGCGTGGTACGTATGCCGCAATCAGGTTGGGATTTTGACGGAGGTCGAATTGCTAGTCTAGCTCTGGACGAGCCGGACTGGCATCCTGCAGGGTAGACCAGACTCGTTTGACAGTATCCGGGAGCTTGATTTCCGGTGTAGTATTCGGCTTGATAAGGCCACCCTGTACTTCAGCTGCGAGGGCCGCAGTATGCTCCTCAATGCGGAGGGAGCACTCCATGTTTCCATTGATTGTTATAACGCCGCGTGGTCCGGGATCTTGAGCTTTAGATAAGCATAGTGCGGGACCACATTAAAGCGGGCGAAGGTGGTTCTTCCGAGAAGCGCATGATAACCACTACGGAAGGGGATGATGTCGAAGATCAAATCTTCGCTTCGGAAGTTGTCCGGCGAATCGAAGACCACTTCCAATGTTATTGAGCCCGTGCAGTGGGCTTCTACGCTAGGTATTATTCCTCTAAAGGTGGTTTTGGTGGGCTTGATTCTTGACGGATCGATGCCCATTTTGCGTACAGTGTCCTGATAAAGCAGGTTAAGACTGTTGCCGCTGTCCATAAGGACGCGCGTGAGATGGAATCCATTGATAATTGGATCGAGGACCGATGCTGCCGAACCTCCATGACGGATACTGGTCGGATGGTCTCTGCGGTCAAAGGTGATCGGGCAAGCCGACCATGGGTTGAATTTTGGGGCTACTGGCTCTATGGCGTAAACGTCCCTTAGTGCGCGCTTGCGCTCCCGCTTGGACAATCGACAATTTGGTTCTTTTTAATTAAGAACCTAGTCCAGAGTTTGCGGGCTGACTCTCTGGGTTGCTGGACTATATGACTTAGGTCATCGGCGTCCGGAGGCTGGACATAGGTACCTTGGAAGTTGTCTCGAAAGGCGTCCTCCAAATCTTCGCAGCTGCCAATGGAGTTTTCTAGGAGGCTGTTTAGCCAGTGCCGAGCTGGTCCCTTTAGTTTTAGCGGGAGGTACTTGATGGCATGGAGATCGTCACCGCGAGCCATGTGGATATGGAGAAGAAAGTCTTCGATCCATACTGCGTATCTGTCGTTCCATCGTATGATTCAATGTTCACGGGTTTAAACCCATCTGGGAACTGGTGCTCCATTACCTCATCGGTGAAGCATAAGGGGTGTGCGGCTCCTCTGTATCGGGCGACGGCACGACGCAGTTCAGATGAAGTTCGTATGCTGTTTTCGGCCCGGGTGAGGTTATGCTTATCGCGCCAGGCCTGATGGTCGCCGTCTCGTGTTGGGGCACGCCCCCTTGATCCATAAATTGATCTGGTCTGACCGGCTCTATTGTCCAGGTCCTTGTGTAGGTCTTAGGTGTAGCCCAGAGCTGCTACCTCCTTGCCTCTATGGCGAGGTGGTGCAGGCTGGTGTTCGGCATGAGTAGCCGCTCTGTCCCGCCCATGTGGTGGTCGGTCAGGTTCGTCAGCAGCTTTATACTTTGGCGGTATTGGCTCAAGGGCCTCGTCGTCAAATTGTGGTAGTAGCTTGCGCTTCGGGTAGCTCTTTGTTGGGCGTTCGAGGGGGTATTCCTCGGCTGCTAGGACTTTAGTCCATCTGTCGTTGAGTGTATCCTATTCGGCTTGAAGCCGCCACTGCTTCTTTTTTAGGCTTCTCGCTGTTGCGATCAGCTGGCGCTTGAAGTGCTCTTGCTCGAGTGGTTCCTCTGGTACGATGAAGTCTTCGTCGCCGAGGCTCACATCATCCTCAGAGATTGGTAGATAGTTACTATCCTCTAAGTCCTCGTTCCCGACCAGATCGTCGGGGTTAACTTGCCCCTCCTCCCAATCTTCATGTTCGGAGGTGGGCTCAACGGGGGCTTCAGCGTCTTCAGCGTTCTCCGGAGTGTTATTGTCTCCGGTGCCGGTATTGCTATCCTTTTCACGACGTGATTTTGAGCGGCGCCGCTGGCGTCGACGCTTTGGTGGTGCCTCAGCAGGCTTGTCCTCGACCGGATCTTTCCTGCCTTCGCCATCGTCCTCTTTGGGTGTGTCCACCATATATACGTTGTATGTAGAAGTGGCCGTCCAACGTCTGGTAAATGGCGGGTTTTGGCCTTGTTTGTCTCCGGCATCGTTGTCCGTACCGTCGATGTCTTCGGAGGCGTAGTCGAGCATGTCGGTTATGTTAGAGTTATATAGAGGATGGCCTTTGGCCTTTTGTATTCTAGCCTCTTGGCATTCTCTTGTACATGTATAGATGATGGCTCTGGCCTCCTAATAATATCAAGTTGCATATTTCCCTAAGGTATCAGAGCTTTAGGTTCTTTTCCGCACGCGCAACTCGTGCTTCATCCGATCCCATCTCACGTCCGTCGGTACTCTTGGCCGTCACTGTCTTCTTCCCTGCCTGCAGCCACTGCTCCTTCCCTGTGGCTGTCCGCTGCTGCTGTTTTGCCACACCCGCCGGCCTGATCCAGCCCCAGCAGGACCACATCAAGCCACCTCTCTTCACCACGCCACAACTAGATCGAAGGGAGAGAAGAAGAGATCGAGGGCCAAGGAAAGATCGGGAGTACCAAGGATATCGAGGGTATCTGATCCCCTGCGCGATGAACACCTCATCCGGCTCACCCCGCCCAGGGTGCCGGCCCTTCCTCCCTGCCAGGCTGCCCCCGAGAAGGCCCTCCGCCGTCGCCGGTGATCAGGCCGCCGCCCACTTCCTATCCAGCGCTGCTCCTCCGGCCGCCGCCGGCTCCGCTCCATCTCGCTCGTCTGACACGCCCGTTTTTCGCGTGCTGGTTCTTCAGTGCCGCCGGCGACCCGTGAAGGCTCGCATCTGCCTCTTCGGTCCGTCCGTGAACACCAGTCAATCGCCGCCTCGAGTCGTGTCGAGGACACTTCGTGTGTTATCCTGTGCGTGGCAACTCGGGACACGTTTTGGGCCTTTGCTGCTGTTGACACTTCGGCCCTATTTCTGGTCGTGGTCTGTTGGATTGGAGGTTGAGTAAAAAAATAAAGAGAAAAAAAACGGGTACAATGCTTTTGTCGGGTACACCTCTTCATCGCCGCTCGATGTTTTTTGATGGTGTTCTGTACATTGATCCTGTTTCGCAGATGCGCCTTTCCTCGGTGCTTGGTGCTCGCCCGCTTGGAGATGGTGGTTGTCACTCTACTTTGACACATTTTGCGACTTCACCGATGTTGTTGGCCGCTCTACATCGACTCCTCACGCGGCTTTTGCACGCGACGGTGATCGCTCTATGTCGACTCCCCCAGTGGCTTCCACATATGGCTCTACATCGGCTCACCACTCTCGGTCGACTCTACATGCAGCTTCTACGGGTCGTGGAGACTGCTTATTATCGGCAGGTGTTTCTACCTCGACCTCTTCTGCCGTGTCCTTGTCTTCGTGTGAGATTGCGCAGCTGAAATCTCTGCTTGCTACTTCAGATTCTTCACCGACAAGTTCTGCGGGTTCCGTGACTGACTCTTCTGGCACCGAGAAACCACTTTCTACTCATTCAGGTACATCCCCATGGATTCTTGATACCGGAGCGTCTTTTCATATGACATATGATCTTCCACTTTAACCTCCGTTCAACCTGTTGAGTCTCATGTTCGTGTTCTTACGGCTGATGGTACTCCCCTCCATGTAGCTAGTCGAGGCACTCTTACCAGTTCTTCATTTCATGTTCCCTTTGTCGCTCATGTTCCTCGACTTACCATGCAACTCATATCTGGTGGTCAGATTGTTGACTCTAGTTGTAGGGTCATCCTCGACTTTGATTCGTGTTCTGTCCAGGATCGTCGCATGGGCGCTCTACTTGGTGCTGACCCTCGACGCTCTGATGGTCTCTGGGAGCTTGACTGGCTACGTCTTCCTTCCGCTGCCAGTCCCGTAGCCCCTATTGTTGCATCTACCAACTCTTTTCAGCAGTGGCATCATCGTCTTGGTCATTTATGTGGTTCTCGTCTCTCATCTTTGGTTCAACGCGGTGTTCTGGGGTCTGTGTCCGGTAATGCTTCATTGGATTGCCTGGGTTGTAGGCTTGGTAAGCAGATTCAACTACCGTATCCTCACAGTGAGTCGATGTCCGAGCGCCCTTTTGACCTCGTTCACTTTGATGTTTGGGGTCCGTCTCCCTTTGCTTCAAAAGGGGGTCACCGCTACTATATTATCTTTATAGATGATTTTTCACGGTACACATGGATCTATTTCATGTCTTCTCGTAGTGAGGTCTTATTTATATACAAAAAATTTGCTGCCATGGTTCAAACCCAGTTTTCCACTCCTATTCGTGTTTTTCGCGCAGATTCAGCTGGTGAGTATATCTCCCATGCCCTGCGAGGATTCCTTGCTGAGCAAGGAACTCTTCCTCTGTTTTCTTGCCCTGGTGCTCATGCTCAGAATGGTGTGGCTGAGCGCAAGCATCGTTAACTTCTTGAGACGGCACGTGCGATGATGATCGCTGCCTCTCTTCTGCCTCACTTCTGGGCTGAGGCTGTTACTACTTCCACGTATCTTATTAACATTCAGCCATCTGCTGCTCTACTGGGCGGCATTCCTGTCGAGTGTTTTTTTGGCCATTCTCCTGATTATTCGGTGCTTCGCTTGTTTGGTTGCGTTTGCTATGTTTTGCTTGCCCCTCGTGAATGCACCAAACTAACTGCTCAGTCTGTTGAGTGTGTCTTTCTCGGATATAGTAATGAGCATAAGGGCTATTGGTGTTGGGATCCCATCGGTCGTCGGATTCGTATTTCTCGGGATGTGACCTTTGATGAATCTCGTCCCTTCTACCCGCGTCTATCCTCCTCGGCCTTTTCCACAGAGGATATCTCTTTTCTTACGTTTCCGGATACACCTCCCTTTGTGCCCAATATTCCTACTCCTTGTCCCACTGTTGCAGATTCGACACTGTCCTCTCCTATGGTTTCTTCTCCTCCCTCATCACATGACTCGCCACCTTCATCATCGATATCTTCACCTTCTGCACCTTCATCACCAATACCTTCCCCTTCTCCACCTTCATTGATACATTCCCCATCTCCGTCTCCAATGATTCCACCTCTTCTCTCCTTTCCTTTTCATTATACTCGCCGTTCACGTATTGTGGATGAGTCTACTGATGTGCCCTCTACTTCTGGTGTGTCGTCTTCCTCCTGTCAATCGACTTATGGTCTTCGTTCTCGGCCTTGTCCGACCCTGACCGATATTCTCCTTCTCGATATGGTCTTTCGACCGTTCTGGAGCCGACTTCTTATCGAGATGCTATTGTGCATCTTGAATGGCAGTTTGCGATGGCAGAGGAGATTGCTGCCCTTGAGCGCACCGACACATGGGATCTGGTTTCCCTTCCTCCCGGTGTTTGTGCCATCACTTTTAAGTGGGTCTATAAGGTAAAGACTCACTGTGATGGTTCTCTTGAGCGTTATAAAGCTCGGCTTATGGCTCGCGGCTTTCAGCAAGAGCATGGTCGTGATTACGATGAGACTTTTGCTCCCGTAACTCATATGACCATTGTCCGTACACTTCTCGCTGTGTCCTTTGTTCGCCATTGGTCCGTGCCTCAGCTTGATGTGAAGAATGCCTTTCTAAATGGTGAGTTGCATGAGGAGGTTTATATGCACCCACCACCTGGGTATTATGTTCCTGATGGCATGGTTTGTCGTCTTCGTCACTCTCTTTATGGCCTTAAGAAAGCCCCTCGTGCCTGGTTTGAGCGCTTTGCCTCTGTGGTGACTGCCGCTGGTTTTTTGCCCAGTGCTCATGATCCGGCATTGTTGGTCCACCTTTCTGCTCGTGGAAGGACTCTTCTTCTTCTATATGTTGATGACATGATCATCACTAGCGACGATTCTGAGTACATTGCCTTTGTCAAGGCCCGCCTCAGTGAGCAGTTCCTTACGTCTGATCTTGGTCCTCTTCGTTATTTTCTTCGGACTGAGGTTTCCCCTCCCTCCCCCTACTTATAGCCTCGTGCAGCGAAGCCGAGAGGGCGAGGCGTGGGGAGGAACGTCGGATTAACTGCGCCCACTCCCCCCACGTCCCGCGATTATTGCGCCCTAACGGCGTGCGGAAACCGCCGCCGGAAGACGTGCGGACGGCTTTGGGCCGCAAAGAATCCGCGCCTGGGCCTAGGCATAGGAGTGGTGGGCCATTGGCCTGCGGCGACGTCTTGTCGCGCGCCTGGGTTGGCAGGCTCTCTTCAGCCAGGGGACGCCATGTGGTTCGCAGGCGGTGAGCGGCCGGCCCGCAGCCCGGCGCACGCGCCAACAGACTCCCGCCTTCCGACTTTAAAAATTTCGCCAAGACGGCGCGCCCAGCCGAAGCCGGCTCCTAGCTGCTGGCTCATCAAGATAAGAAGCTGACCGAGCTTCTCGACTTCCACTTAGCCTCGAAGCCCAACCAGCTTCGGGGACTACTGTCGGAGTAAATGGCCACGGGTAGCCTAACCGACTCCCCCTGGCTCTTCGAAAAATTACCAGGCCCCTCAAGCCTTCAAGCATGCAAAGCATAGGGCCGCCTTCCCCCAGCCGGTCCCAAGAGGACCGACTCCCAGAAGCCGGCCATGAAGAAAGCCGACTCCCGGAAGCCGGCCATGAAGAAAGTCGGCTCCCAGAAGCCGGCCAAGGCTGCACCCATAAAGACTGTACCCACATAACGGTGATAGGATGGGGCGTGGCCGCAGTACAGCCCCTACCCCCGAATCCCGGAACGGGCATGGCCACAGGGCGCCGTACGGGCCAGCCATCCCCCGTCTGGCGCGACACTGTAGCCATGTTGGTCTCGATGTCACCCACTACAGGTGCCAGTACGGCCCGTGGGCGGTGGGCCCCTTTTGTCAGAGAGACATCTGAAGACGGCCCGGCCTCCTCTAGTCGGCCAGGGATGTGGCCGACTCCCAATAGCCGGCTACCTCCCTCCCTCAAAGCATGCGCCCCATTAAGGAGACAAGACGAGGTAAGGCTACAGTGAGAGCTCGCAAGGCGGCGACACTGTAGCCACGCTTACCTCGACAAAGCCCTCGTCATCAGAGGCGAGGCAACAGTAACCAGCCGCCGACAAAGCCCCCAGGCGGTGAGACCGGCGTGTCGGCCAAGAAGCCGGCAGCCGGCGGGACCCACCAGTCAGAGAAGCCCCCAGGCGGAGAAGCCGGCGAGCATAGACACTGACGGCTGGGACCCACGCCCACCCACGTTACCATTGTACCCCTGGGGGTAGGCCTATATAAACCCCCCGGGACACCCATGCAAAAGGGTTGATCTCATAATGTTAGACGCACCACATAGAGAGAAAAGGAGAGCTAGCCTTGCCCTCCTTCTTCCTCTAGCCCGACAGCTCAAGGAGCACTTGTAGCTACTTGTCTTGATCTAGTGATCATGCGGAGACCCCGCAGAGCAGGACTAGGGGTGTTATCTCCACGGAGTGCCCCGAACCTGGGTAAGATTCGCCGGCGTGCATGTCTTCGCCTCATCCCGTTTCCAGGCACCGGCGACATCTTACTGGCTCCCACAATGATAAGCCACCCGTTGGCATATGTCGCACCTACCACCCGACATTTGGCGCCCACCGTGGGGCCAGGTGCACCGTTGTCCGGAGACCTGTTCTGGACGGGAATCCTTTTCCATCCCCACTAGCGCAGCCAGCCTGCCGCACCCGATGGCGCTTGCCCCGACGCGCTGCAAGGCGTTGACGACGCATGCGCAGCGAGCTGCCTCGCCGATCTTCTTGGCGAGACTCGCATCTCCGACGAGCCCGCGTCCGACGCGGGCACGGACTACCCCGAGAGTCGCCTCGTCAGCCTCCTCGACCAACTTCACGTCTCCAGCGAGCTTGCTGTAGACTTGGAGTCGGTCGGCTCCACCGACCCGATGCTTGTCGAATCCGACATGGCGTCGCTCGACGCCTACCCCTCCGACGTGGTAGTCTTCAACGACCCTCTCCCTCGAGCTGACAGCGGCCGCAGCGCTGTCACTGAGGTGCTGGTCATCAGCCACGTCGCCGACTCGGGCGAGGATGCCCACGATGCCCTACAAGCGGCGATGCATGACTTGACCGTCCCCATCCCGGCCGACGCCGACGCCGAGACCCTGGAGGCACGCCGCCTTGCCCTCATCGCGGAGGGTCAGAAGATAGCCTCCATGAGATGCCTCACCGAGGCTCACTAGCGCGAAGTCGACCACGCCGCCTTCGGTACGCCGCCTCATGGCGGGCCGAGCCGAGCCATCCTCGTCAAGAAGCGCGGCGCGGCCATCGCCAGCATGCTGGGGGCAGACCACCCCGTCTACGCCACACCGCTCGAGAATCCGCGAGCCGCTCAGGCGGCCGCTGAAGAGCTAAATGGGCTGGGGGCTGATGAGCTCCCCTACATGACAAGGCGCATCCAGCAGCCGATCGACGCGGCCGCAGAACGACATGAAGCCGGCGCCCGCGTTGGAAGTCCTCCCCCGCGCCGAGAGCATGCCGCGACATCCCGGTCGCCGACTGCGAGCGGCGCCCGCGCAAGGAAAGACAAGGAGCCGGCTGCTAGCCGCAGACGGACTCGGATCACCATCGAGCGCGACGCAGAAGGCCGCCCTCGAGCAGTGGAGCTCCAAGGAAATCCGCCTCCTTCCCCGCCTCGAGGGGAGAGATATCCCACCCCGCCGCCTTTCACGCATTCGACTCTTGGTGGCCGACTAGGCCACCACGAAGGAGTCGGTGAGAACGACGCCTGCCACCGGATCGACCGCCTAGCTCGATCCCTGGCGCTAGAAGAAGAAGACGATGTCGGCCCGCCATGCTTCGGCCCCCGCATCCGTGACGAGCCCTTCCCCAAAAGGTTCTCGCTCCCCAGAGACACTCCCAAGTACAACGGCTCTATGAAGCCGGAAGATTGGCTCATCGACTACTCTACCGCTGTCAGCATAGCGAACGGCAACAGACGCGTAGCCGTGAAGTACGTCGCTCTCATGCTGCAAGGCACGACACGCACCTGGCTCAACAGCCTCAAGCCCTATAGCGTCAACAGCTGGCTGGACTTCACGGAAGTCTTCGTCCGCAACTTCACCAGCACGTACAAGCGGCCTCCCAAGCCCCGCCAGCTCTCCCTATGCGTCCAAGGGCCCAACGAGTCGACCCGCCGCTACCTCACGCGGTGGGCCGAGCTCCGCAACTCCTGCGAGGAGGTGCACGAGGTTCAGGCCATCGAATACTTCACCGCCGGGTGCCGAGAGGGCACCCTCCTCAAGTATCGAGTCCTCTGCGACGAGCCGGCTACCCTCGACGAGCTGCTGATCATTGTGGACAAGTACACCACGGCCGACTCCTCGATGAAGACCGAGCTCCGAGTGGACGCCTCTGGGAAGGTGCTCGCTCCGGCTCCCAAGACGCCGGCTGGCGACTCCAATCGGCGCCCCTACCAGAACGACCACAAGCGCAAGGCCCCTATGCCGCCTTCCACCAGTCGGCAGGTGGCCACAGCCGAAGATGAGCAGCCCAAAGAATGGCCCGCTCCCAAGAAGAAGGGCGGCAGGCCGGCTTGGCAGCCGGCCTTCTCCTACGAGCAGACTCTCGATGCCCCCTGCAAGTTCCACAGTGGCGCGAAGCCGTCCAACCATACGACTCGAAAGTGCCACTGGCTCACACGGATCTCCAAGGGCGAGGGGCTGGTGCCGCCTCCGCCTCCCGGCCCGCCGCCTCCAGCCCCCCAGTAGCCGGCTGCTCGACCAGCAGTCAGAGCCATTCAAGATGAGGTCCCTGATGAGCACGCCGCCTACGTCGTCTTCACAAGCCAGGTTGAAGACAAGCGCAGCCGGCGCCGACAGCACCAAGAGGTCAACGCAGTCGCCTCCAGCAAACCCGAGTTCATGCATTGGTCTGAAAGGCCTATCAACTGGAGCCGGGCCGATCACCCAAAGGTGATGCTGTCCCCTGGCTCCTACGCATTAGTGTTGAATGTCACCCTCGCAACGGAGAGGCGAGCTGCCCGATTCTCCCGCGTTCTGATTGATGGAGGAAGCAGTATCAACATACTGTACCGCGATACCATGGAGAAGTTGAACTTCAAGGCGAAGCAGCTCATGCCAAGCCGGACCGTGTTCCATGGCATCGTACCCGGCTTGTCCTGTTCCCCGATCGGCAAGATCAAGATGGATGTTCTCTTCGGAGACAAGGATCACTTTGCTCGAGAAGCAATCTGGTTCGAGGTAGTGGACCTGGAAAGCCCTTGCCACGCCTTGCTTGGCCGACCTGCTCTGGCCAAGTTCATGGCTGTGCCCACTACGCCTACCTGAAGATGAAGATGCCGAGCTCGAAGGGGATCATCACTGTAGCCGGCGACTACAAGAAGACCATCGAGTGCGCTGCAGCCAGCAGCCGGCTGGCCGAGTCCCTCGTAGTGGCAGAAGAGAATAAGATGCTGGAGCGAGTTGTGGCCATGGCCGGCAAGCAGCCGGCCTTGTCCCCCAACCCCAAGGATTATGATGCGCAGGGCTCCTTCCAGCCGGCCAAGGAGACGAAGAAGATACCTCTGGACCCGGAGAACCCGGAAAGGTTTGCAGTCATTGGTGCAAACCTGGACAGTAAATAGGAAGGCGAGCTCGTCGACTTCCTTCGTGAGAATCGAGACATCTTTGCATGGTCCCCAAAGGACATGCCGGGTGTTCCGAAGGATTTTGCCGAGCACAAGTTACACGTCCGAGCCGACGCGAAGCCGGTCAAGCAGCCTCTCCGCCGACTGTCAGAAGAGAAGAGAAGAATCGTAGGAGAAGAGATAGCCCGGCTCCTTGCCGCCGGCTTTATTATGGAAGTGTTTTTCCCAGAGTGGCTTGCCAACCCAGTCTTGGTGTTGAAGAAGAACAACAAATGGCGTATGTGTATAGACTACACCAGCCTCAACAAGGCCTGCCCCAAAGATCCGTTTGCTTTGCCACGGATTGATCAAGTGATAGACTCCACAGCCGGATGCGAGCTGTTGAGTTTTTTGGATGCCTACTCAGGATAGCACCAGATCAAGTTGGACCCAGCAGACCGCCTGAAGACTGCCTTCATCACACCATTCAGAGCTTTCTGTTACCTGACTATGACATTCAGCTTGAGGAATGCCGGTGCCACTTTTCAGCGTTACATGCAGAAATGCCTCCTCAAGCACCTCGGCAGAAATGCCCACAGCTACGTAGACGATATTGTGGTGAAGACAGAAAAGCGCGGCACCCTGCTGGAGGACCTCAAAGAAACATTTGCCAACTTGCGCCGATTCCAGATCAAGCTCAACCCCGAGAAATGCGTGTTCGGAGTACCCGCCGGCCAGCTTCTAGGTTTTCTGGTCTCCGAACGCAGCATTGAGTGCAACCCTGTGAAGATCAAGGCCATTGAGAGAATGGAGATTCCCACCAAGTTGCGAGACGTTCAGAAGTTCACCGGGTGCCTGGCCTCCCTAAACCGCTTTATCAGACGGCTAGGAGAGAAGGCTCTCCCCCTGTACCGACTCATGAAGAAATCCACTCATTTCGAGTGGAATGACCAAGCAGACCAAGCCTTCCATGAGTTGAAGAAGATGCTGACCACTCCACCTGTCCTGGCGGCGCCGACTGAGAAGGAGCCCATGCTCCTCTACATTGCCGCAACTAGCCGAGTGGCCAGTACAGTCATCGTGGTTCAGCGCCTAGAAGAAGGCTGAGCCCAGCTAGTCCAGAGGCCGGTATATTATCTAAGCGAAGTACTATCCAGCTCAAGGCAAAACTACCCGCACTACCAGAAGATGTGCTATGGAGTGTACTTCGCCGCCAAGAAGCTGAAGCCTTACTTTCAAGAGCATCCCATCACGGTCGTGTGCACCGCCCCGCTTGCCGAGATCATAGGCAGCCGGGATGCATCCGGCCGGGTGGCTAAATGGGCCATTGCGCTCGCACCTTACACAATCTTCTATCAGCCCCGCACCGCCATCAAGTCCCAAGCGTTGGCCGACTTCCTCGTCGACTGGGACGAGACCCAGTACCTACTGCTGGCTCCCGACTCTACTCCTTGGCGCATGCACTTCGACGGGTCCAAGATGCGCACTGGCTTGGGAGCCGGCATCGTCCTCACCTCTCCCAAAGGCGACAAGCTCAGATACACGCTGCAAATCCACTTCGCCGCCTCCAACAACGTGGCCGAGTACGAGGCGCTCATACACGGGCTCCGGCTAGCCAAAGAGCTCGGCATATGCCGGATCCTGTGTTATGGCGACTCAGACTTGGTGATCCAGCAGTCATCTGGCGACTGGGACGCCAAGGATGCAAACATGGCGAGCTATCGATTCCTCGTCCAGCAGATCAGTGGGTACTTTGAAGGGTGCGAGTTTCTTCACGTGCCATGGGCCGACAACGACCTAGCAGATGCCCTGGCGCAGATCGGCTCCACCCGACAGGCTATACCAACCGGAGTCTCTCTCCAGCGCCTCCTCAAACCATCCATCAAGCCGTCTCCAGAGTCGGACTCTATCTTCGTACCGCCTGCCCCCGATGCAGCCGGATATGACTTGAGGAACCCAGCAGGCAGCTCGGGGACTTCGACAATCGGCCCGGGGACTGCCGTAGTCGCACCCGGCTCGGAGACTTCAGAGCTCGGCCCGGGGACTGCAGCAGTCGGCCCGGGGACTGCAACGACACAAGAAGCGGTGGCCGACTCCAACTCCCGACCCCCCAACCCGCCCACCCGAGTCACAGTGGTCGTACTAACAGTAGAAGAAGTCACAGCTCCATCATGGGCCCAGCCCATCCTCAACTTCCTAGTCAACAGAGAGCTGCCGACTGATGAGATCTCGGCAAGATTAGTGCAACGCCGAGCCGGAGCATATGCAATAATAAATAGAGAGCTTGTCAAGCGCAGCGTCACTGGAGTCTTCCAGCCCTGCGCCGAGCCAGAGAAAGGTGTGGCAATCCTCAAGGATATCCACCAAGGCGAATGGGGCCACCACGCATCCTCAAGATCACTTGTGGCCAAAGCTTTCCGCCATGGTTTCTTTTGGCCGACTGCTTTGGAAGATGCCAAAGAGATAGTCAAAAGCTGCAAAGGATGCCAAGTCTTCAGTTCCAAGCAACACCTGCCGGCTTCTGCACTCAAGACCATCCCCCTCACCTGGCCCTTTGCCGTCTGGGGGCTGGACATGGTCGGCCCGTTCAAGACAGCCTGCGGTGGCTTGACACATCTGCTTGTCGCCGTGGACAAATTTACCAAGTGGATCAAAGCGAAGCCGATCAAGAAGCTGAACGGGCCGACTGCCGTGACATTGATTGCCGACATCACTACTCGGTACGGCGTGCCGCACAGCATCATCACCGACAACGGCACAAATTTTGCCAAAGGAGCACTGGCACGTTTCTGCGCGACGCAGGGTATCCGACTGGACTTAGCGTCCGTTGCCCACCCGCAGTCAAACGGCCAGGTCGAGCGAGCAAATGGGCTCATCCTCTCCGGCATCAAGCCCCGACTGGTCGTACCACTGGAGCGATCGGCCGGCTGCTGGCTCGATGAGCAGCCGGCTGTCCTCTGGAGTCTGCGTACTACCCCAAACAAGTCAACCGGCTTCACTCCGTTCTTCCTTGTATATGGCGCCGAGGCTGTCATCCCAACTGACATCGAGTTCGACTCGCCTCGGGTCACCATGCACACGGAGGCGGAGGCCAAGGAAGTGCGAGAAGATGGCGTCGACCTGCTGGAAGAAGGCCGGCTGTTAGCACTTAGCCGGTCCGCCATCTACCAGCAGGGTTTGCGCCGTTACCACAACCGAAAGGTCAAGCCAAGATCTTTCCAAGAGGGCGACCTTGTGCTTCGGCTGATCCCGCGAACAGCCGGCCAACACAAGCTCTCGGCCCCTTGGGAAGGCCCTTTCGTCATCAACAAAGCACTAGGCAACGACTCCTACTACCTGATTGACGCACACAAACCAAGAGCACGCAAGAGGGATGATTCCGGCAAGGAGTCGGAGCGACCATGGAACGCGAACCTCCTGAGAAGATTTTACAGTTGAAAGCAGTATGTATCATGCTACCTTTTTGTATTAAGTACGAAGCAATGGGCCCCCCGAGGAGCACTCGGGGACTGCCCTCCTTTATCTATGAATGACGAGCGTCATACTCATGAATGTATTATTACATTTGATTTTCTGTCTGGCACCGGGTTCGACCAGTCGGCCCGGGGACTGGCCGCCTTAAGTTATATTAAAAGTTCTACCTGAAGTCAGACAAGTAGTGTGCCGGCACCCGAGCCCTCTCTTGTTGAAAGTCGCAGCTCGAAGAACCGACTGTCCGACTGGCATGAGCCAAAGGCAGAAAGGATGCCCACACGAAAAACGGCTAAGGACTACGAACTTATATAACACAAAGACGGCCTCCAACCACGCGTACCGGCTGTCAAAACAGCCGGCTGGCCGGCCTCCCAGTCACTTCGCCAAAATCCAACAAAGCTAGAGTACTTGCCCTCCCAACTGGCCAAGCACTTCTCCAGCCACAGATTGCAGAGCAACTGTCCAACTGGGGAGGCGGCAACCAAGGGAGGGCGGCAAAGGAAACAGCAGAAGGATGAAAAGCAAAGAACAAGGGAAAGCCAAACGCATGCATAATTATATTTACACATAAGGCCCCCAACAGGCCGGCAGTCAATATTGTTCGAATACACCCCCAGTGGGTGGAATTGTGCAAACTTAACAAAATACTGTTCCAAGAGTGATAAAACAGGAAAATAGAGGCAGCAGACTAGACTAAGGGCGCAGTGTGGGAGCCGGGTTGGTCGGTGGAGACGGCACCACCGGCTGGCGGGTCTCGGCTTGATCATCGCCGGCTGCAGGCGGCGCACCCACGCGTGCCTTGTTGCTGGAGGCACGGTCAAGCTGAGGCTGACCGGCCGCTCCACCATCTGGCGCGATGTCTTCACCCTCCTCCTCCTCCTCCTCCTCGCCCTCGTCGCTGGAGTCGATCTCCTCCGCCGAGTCCTCGCCGTCTACCGGGTTCAGCCCGAACCACTCCTCCGGCTGGGCAACGCCGCTGTCGTCCACCTCAGGAGCGAAGACGCCGGTGTCGGTATAGTCGGCGATCGTCGAAGCCCGCTGGATGATAGCCGGCCGCGCCGGCTCCAACTCCGTGTCGGCCTCCTGCTGCCAGGTGGCCAGCTGGTCCAGACTCAGCTCGGGATACCAGGCCTTGGCGAACTCCAGCGCCCGCCTGGCGCCGGACCGAGCCGCCGAAGCCTTCCAGGCCTCGAAGCGGCCGACCGCCACCTCCAGCCAGTCGGCGGTCCGACTGGGGGTGCGGGGAATCACCTCTCCAGGCCAGAGGGCGGCTAACACCTGCGCCCCAGCACGCTGAAGCCGGCGGAGCATGCGGTGAACCGGCTGAAGGCGGGCTTGAATCGCCAAGAGCTGCTCCTCCAGCGACCGGCGAGCATTTGGCGCGATCTCGGCGCCAACCTGCCTCTGTGCCTCGCGGTGGGCCTCGACGACCTGGTTGGCGGCGGTAGAGTAGCCAGGGAAGTACTCCGTGCAAAGAAGAAAGAGAAAGAAGAGAAAAACACCAAGTCAGAAAATGAGCTAAAACGGCAAGCGACAAGCAAGGACGAAGAGGAAGGCGGCCTACCGTCAACCAAGTCTTCGATTTGGCCATAGCCGTTGATCAGCGTCTGCTTCGCTTCGGCCCAGCTGGCCGCCTCTGTCTCATACTCGGATTGGAGGGCGGCCTCACTGTCCTGCACCGCCTTCAGGGCCGCCTTGTGGCTCTTCGCCTGGTCGGCCAACCTCTTGGCCAGGCGGTCACGCTCCTGTGCCAAGGCGGCAAACTCGGCCTCCTTAGCGCGGAGGACGGCCTGAGTCCCGCCCAGCTATTCCCTCAGACTGGCGCTGGCCGCTGCAGGGATGGCAGAAAAGAAAGAAGCAATAAGGGAGAAGTCGTCAAGGAAGATCCGACCCGACTGCTCAGTAGTCGGCCCGAATCTCAGGGACTACACCCAGTGGGTGCGCTGACACGCCCCCACGTGAGATAAAAGACGAAGCACTTACCCCGGCTCTCAGATAGGTCAACAGTCTTCTGGGTCAGCTCCCGAGCCTGGGAGTTGAAGGCAGTCGCGCGGAGGTTGTGGTAGTCCTGCAAGTCAGGCAGAGGAGCGAATGAGAACAAGAATAGCAAAACAAGGACCACTAGGAAGTTCCAAGCCGCCTGCTCTGCAGCCGACTCGGAACTCGGGGACTACACCCAGTGGGTGCGCTGACGCGCACCCACGGAAGAAACCAAGATCAAAAAAGCAAAGACAAGAAGACTAACCCGAATGGCCGCCCGCGTCGCAAGGAACTCATCGTTATATTTCCTTAGCGCCGCAGCCTAGGCCTGAAGCCGGTTCCGGACGTCCTGCGCTGCCACGTTCACCACAGCCGTCCCTCCACCCGGCGTCCACCCCGAGCTGGCGCTGGCCGCCTCCATGTCCTGGGCCGACGAGCTGGAGCCCGCGGCCTTCTGCGGCTCCGATGCGGCCTTCCCCATGCGCTGGCGCAAGGGCGACTGGACCACCAGATCCATCCTTGCGGCCGGCTCGCCCTCGGCCGATTGCGTATGCGGCAAGTTAGGCCGTCCGCCTTGGGACGCCCCAGTCGGCGGGGCCGGTGCAGCCTCCCTCTCCAGGACGACGACGTCGTCCTCCCTCTCCAATCCCGGCTGGTCGCCGCCGGCTTCCTCTGGCGGGGGCTCTGGGGCCTCAGGCGCCGCGACGCGCAGAGGGGTGACGAGCAAGGCCCCCTCAGCCATCGCCGCGGCCGCAGCCTCCGCTTGGGCCTTGGCCGCTGCGTCGGCGCGCGCCTTCGCCGCCTCCTCCTCCTGTGCCGCCTTGGCGGCGGCCGCCCTCAACTCCTCCGCCTCCCGCTCCTCCCGCGCCCCCCGCGCGTTTTGCTCCGTCGCCGCCTGAAGCTCGGCGCGGGGGTCCCCGCGGCGGGTGCTCCCGGATCCTCCCGGCGATCCAACGACGGAGGCGGCAGCAACCCGCTCGAGTGACAGCGGAGCCCTGATTTTTTGAGAAAGGACAAGGATTCAGAAACTACCAAAGTAAAGAAGAAAGAATGCACAAAGGAGTATGCACTTACACCGACACCGTCTGCGGCTGCTTCACCACCTTGCGGAAGCGGGCCGCCTTCGCGGCCGCCTCATCCCGCCTGGTCGCCGCCTCCCCGCCCTTGGGCTTCTTCGGCCGACTGCCGAACAAGCCCGACGCGGCACGGCGCTTCTACCCGCCGCCCCAAGCAGGCGGCGCGGCGGAGGAACCCGCGCCATGGCCAGACGCCGGCTGGCGGTGTGGGACGACATCCGCCTCGTTGTCATCCGGCCAGTCGTCGAAACTGGCTCCAAGCCCGGAGCCGCCTGCTTCGCCACCGGCTTCGGCGCCACCCGCCTCGGTGTTGTCCTCCATGGCGGCCTCCCCCAAGTCGTGGTCCTCCAGGTCATGCTCCGCCCGGTCGAGAAGGAATCGGCGCTCCGCCTCCGACCCGGCTGCAGGTCGAAGGAGAGAGCTCTGCCAAGGCGTGCCGACTGGTCAGAGACAGCCAAAAGGAATTCGGCAAGAAAACTAAGGAAAGAAAAGGAAAAGGAAAACATACCGTGGGCGGAGGATGTGCGCGGGAATATGGCTCCTTGCCAAACCGCCACTCTGCGGAGAGCTTGCAGTACGCAAGGAAATTCACCATGTGGGCCACCTCGTCGTGCGGCATGTCCTTGGTGCACATCCGGCTCGGATCGAGCTGGCTGCTCATCTGACACATCAGGTGAGGGCGGCTCTGAAGCGGAAGCACCCGGCGCACGACGAAGGCGGCCAGCAAGTCGGGCCCAGTCAGGCCCTCCGACTGGATGATCACCCGCAGTCGCGCAAAGGCCGCGGCTCCAGCCAGCGTCAGCGACGTAGCCCGATAGGACCAGTGGGGCCGCCTCGCAGCCGGCGGGCCGGCTACGTAAGCCGGCAAGTTGACGTAGTCGCCTTGCGGGGGCGACGTTCTTCACGTAGAAGTAGGATTTCTGCCAGCGCTTCACCGACTGGATTAACGTGATGACGGGGAAGGGGTTGTCGGCCACCGGCCTCCGCATCGCGATGAAGGCGCCGCTCTGGGCCGGCACACCCTGCATGCGGGTGCCCAGCTTGGATTGAAAGAACTCCCCCCAGAGCTCGAGGGTGGGGAGAACGCCAAGGAAGCCTTCGCACAAGATGACGAAGGCGGACAGCAGCACCACCATGTTTGGAGTGAGGTGGTGTGGCTGGAGTTGATAGAATTCGAGGAAGGAGCGGAAGAAAGCGCTTGCCGGCAAGCCGATGCCGCGTAGGAAATGCGAGCGGAAGACCACCCGCTCGCCTTCCTCTGGCTCCGGCGTGATCTCCCTCGCAGGCGCGAGACGGACCCGCACCTGGTCCGTGCCGGGCAACCGCCGCGTCTTGCGGGGGAATTCGATGTGGTCCATGTGGACGTTGGAGCCGTCCCAGTCCCCGCCGTACTGCATGGTGGCGAGAAGCTAGCGAGGAAGAGTGCGGCGGCGGAGAAAGCACGGCCCTGCGGTGGCAGAGCTGCGGGGCGGAGTGTAGAATGGTGGGACGGCGCGGCGGCGAGGCGCTGCTGCAAAGGAAAGCAGGAGGAAGAAGATCGCGGAGAGGAGAGGAGCGTGCGGGTGTCTGCCGCTCCCCCCTCCCTCCCCCTACTTATAGCCTCGTGCGGCGAAGCCGAGAGGGCGAGGCGTGGGGAGGAACGCGGGATTAACTACGCCCACTCCCCCCATGTCCCGCGATTATTGCGTCCTAACGGCGTGCGGAAACCGCCGCCGGAAGACGTGCGGACTGCTTTGGGCCGCAAAGAATCCGCGCCTGGGCCTAGGCGTAGGAGTGGTGGGCCCTTGGCCTGCGGCGACGTCTTGTCGCGCGCGTGGGTTGGCACTCTTCAGCCAGGGGACGCTACGTGGTTCGTAGGCGGCGAGCGGCCGGCCCGCAGCCCGGCGCACGCGCCAACAGACTCCCGCCTTCCGACTTTAAAAATTTCGCCAAGACGGCGCGCCCAGCCGAAGCCGGCTCCTAGCTGCTGGCTCGTCAAGATAAGAAGCTGACCGAGCTTCTCGACTTCCACTTAGCCTCGAAGCCCAACCAGCTTCGAGGACTACTGTCGGAGTAAATGGCCACGGGTAGCCTAACCGACTCCCCCTGGCTCTTCGAAAAATGACCAGGCCCCTCAAGCCTTCAAGCATGCAAAGCATAGGGTCGCCTTCCCCCAGCCGGTCCGAAGACGGCCGACTCCCAGAAGCCGGCCATGAAGAAAGCCGACTCCCGGAAGCCGGCCATGAAGAAAGTCGGCTCCCAGAAGCCGGCCAAGGCTGCACCCATAAAGACTGTACCCACATAACGGTGATAGGATAGGGCATGGCCGCAGTACAGCCCACTACCCCCGAATCCCGGAACGGGCATGGCCACAAGGCGCCGTACGGGCCAGCCATCCCCCATCCGGCGCGACACTGTAGCCATGTTGGTCTCGATGTCACCCACTACAGGTGCCAGTACGGCCCGTGGGCGGTGGGCTCCTTTTGTCAGAGAGACATCTGAAGACGGCCCGGCCTCCTCTAGTCAGCCAGGGATGTGGCCGGTTCCCAATAGCCGACTACCTCCCTCCCTCGAAGCATGCGCCCCATTAAGGAGACAAGACGAGGTAAGGCTACAGTGAGAGCTTGCAAGGCGGCGACACTGTAGCCACGCTTACCTCGACAAAGCCCTCGTCATCAGAGGCGAGGCAATAGTAACCAGTAGCCGACAAAGCCCCCAGGAGGTGGGGCCGGCGTGCCGGCCAAGAAGCCGGCAGCCGGCGGGACCCACTAGTCGGTGGGCCCCAATGACCGGCGGAGAAGCCGGCGAGCATAGAAACTGACGGCTGGGACCCACGCCCAGCCACGTTACCATTGTACCCCTGGGGGTAGGCCTGTATAAACCCCCCGGGACAGCCATGCAAAAGGGTTGATCTCATAGAGTTAGACGCACCACATAGAGAGAAAAGGAGAGCTAGCCTTGCCCTCCTTCTTCCTCTAGCCCGACAGCTCAAGGAGCACTTGTAGCTACTTGTCTTGATCTAGTGATCATACGGAGACCCCGCAGAGCAGGACTAGGGGTGTTATCTCCACGGAGAGCCCCGAACCTCGGTAAGATTCGCCGGCGTGCATGTCTTCGCCTCATCCCGTTTCCAGGCACCGGCGACGTCTTACTGGCTCCCACAATGATAAGCCACCCGTTGGCATATGTTGCACCTACCACCCGACAACAGCAGGAGTACTTAACAACCTTAACTGAAACCAGCAGGGGCACTTAACAACCATAGCTGAAAGCAGTATGAGTACTTATACAGGTTCAACCGTACAAAGCACGCCTCGAACAGTGCTACTTTGCCTACAGTTAACCAAAGGGTGAGGCCGCCAAGCCTCGGGACAAGGCCTAGGCGCCACCCCGCGCATCCACAACCTTCTGAAAGCGGCTTCATCTCGCAATGTGGTCAATAAACAGGGTATTCACTTTAGAGCCATGGAAAAGCAGGAACATAATCTTCTGTCCTATTCTCCAAGATGGACGGGCCTTCATTATTTGAGACCACCCATGAATAAGTATCTTTTCACCTCCAAGGGGAATGGAGTAGGTCGACTTAAACATCATGTTATGACCAAGCGCAAGTCTGACCCGACCATGGTCAGGCATCTGTATAGGAACAATAGAACTGGGCAGTTCCTGTTTCAAGAAGATCACAACTGTAAAACTGTGCATAAGCAAGAGTTTATGAACAACACATATAACAGAAAACAGCTCGCACCATAAGTTTCTCAACACAGTTGGACCTGTTCAACGAGTGCAGCAGTGGCACACATATCCCACGTGGCCTTCCACCATTGAAACGCCCCACAAGGACCTCAAGACGATCAATAAAGTGTAGGAACTTGTGGATGTCGTCCAAGTCAACTTCAGTGCCATGAGTAACATCCGAGTTCTTATAGAATAACAAACGAGTAGCCTGCTTAACTCTGAAAAAACTTACACGTGCCACCAATTATAAGAAAATATTAGTTAGAAGTAGCATCTTCGTGAGAGATTTGTTGCTACTTCTAAAGTTAAATTGTGATTAGTTAGACAGAATAGGTGGATTAAGAAGTAATCGAGGTAAGAAGGAAGAACCAGATACAAAACTAACATGGATGAACAATTGGAACGACGTTGGGGGTGGAAGATCGCAGTGAATATGAGACCAGGTTCTGCTATTTCCATCAACATTCGTGCGCCAACTTTCAGTCCGTAACACTTGAGAAAGTTTATCCAAGTTCGGCCATAAAAAAAGCAGCGATCCTCTTGGTTCATGAACCCAACTTGAAACTTATATCCATGGCTCATCTTCACTGTGACCATTAAACTGGTGTATTCAGTTATGGCAAGGCCGAGCATCTTGAGTACATGTGTTCTGGTAGAGCAAGGAATATACTAGAGGAAAAATAATATGAGAACACAATGTATTCCCTATATCCAAATCTAGAAATAATTTCCTGCTTCACGTCAGTGTTGACCATGGTACTAGTACCTTTTATCCAAATATAGCAATCCAAATTTCCAAATTAGTCGACAACATGTTCAAAAAACCCCACCCTCCTGAATAGAAAAGAGGATTCTAGGAACATACTGTGCGCGTTTTAAAATCCTGTGTTAGGATGAGAAGGAACAAGTGTGGCGTCTCGCTGAGGGTGCAGAAACCTGTAGGGTCCTCGCACTTTGGGCACTGCAATGAAACACACTAGATTCGTTAGGAAGAAAAATGCATCAACGGCGGCGGCTGCCATCCTAGGAGTACCAGTTTCTCCATGAGAAAACCCTATGCAATCGTCAAGCGGGGGTTTTCTCTGAACAAGCAGACAAGGGAGAAGGGGATTCATGCCCAGTGAAATATTGCCGCTTCGTCCGTCCAGCTTACTGCTAAAGCTGGAAAGGTGGGGGGTTTTGCGATTTGACGGCTCATTGGGCATTACTGCGGCGCTACGTCCGGGGTGTGTCTACCGTGCAGTTGTGCACTCTAATTTGGTGCATATGGCACGTGGACCCTGTTGCCGGATGCCCCACATATCAGCGAAAGGAAGTAGAAAGACAGGAGTAACTAGTTACACATAAATATATTTTTGACAGAGAGATACTCCCTTTGTAAAGAAATATAAAGATCTTTTATATCACAACTTTATACATAAGAAAATTCAAGGGGAATATATATAACATATATAATTATGAAAAACAGAGTTTTTTTAACACAGTATAGACGAGTTGGTGATGATGGCGTGCCTGCCATCCTGCAATATAGGCCGTCCGATTTATATCTGACGGATAGGAAGGAAACTATGGAAATTTTGCAAAAAGGTACCCACACACCTCTCCACATTTGCAAATAAGGCCTTGCCTCGTTCATCCTTTTCTCTCACAAGATAAAATACTCATACAAATGCATCTTGATGTTATGTGCAACGCGCGGGCATTATGGGGGTTCAGCTGAGAAAATACTCAGACAGGCTCACGGTTCTGGAATTTGGGCCACAAGCCGGTGGGCTTGCATATTTGGGGGCCCATGTGTTCTACCTCAGCGCTTTTCATATTGCAAGCGGTCGGTACGGTGCTAGTTTTAGATGCTGTTGCAAGGCGAATACACAAAATTGAATAAAGCACGACAACTGTTGGAATGAAATAACACGACAGTTCCTAACCAACAATCATAGTTGCAATGCTATCAACGATACTGTCGTACTACTTATACACACAGGACACTTGCTTCACCATGCCAGAGTATTACATCAAAATCTCTCGGAGGATAGATCAGTTCGGCAGTTGCGTGCTGCTACTGAAGAATTTCAAAGTTAATTTGGACCAGCTCTCCTTGCCAAGAAAGTTCGATTTTGACATCATACCCTACCGCAAGATATGATTTAGATTTGAACCTTGACCATCCTTTAGCATCAATCATCATGCGACCATCCTTTGTACTTATGGTATATTGAGCAGGTTCATTCACACCAAGGCTGCGCATGGTAAGAGAAACTTGGCCACGGTCGCCCGGATTGTTGAACGACTCCCTCGTTGCTCTAGGAATTCCCTGTTTGCAAACAAGAAGACATACACAAACAGTTAGATCAACACAGTGAATCATGGGAAACAACATGGAAAGAAAAAAGAACGAAGCACTTGGGCGGCCAATGCTTACCAAGAAGGTGGACATGTCGGTTTTTGTAAGGACTTTGGTTTATGAAGTGCGAACTGCAGCCCAGTTTGTTGCCGGTGCAACTTGTAGGAGATATGCCCTAGAGGCAATAATAAATGTTATTGATTATCTCCCTGTTCATAATTATGTTTATGTTCCATGCTATAACTGCTGTGGTTCCCGAGCCCGTATATCCATAAAGGCTCTGGGGAGGACCCATATGCACGTGTGGAATAATAAACGATAAAATGTATTCCTAGTCATGCCTCTAAGACTAGCTCAAGTGTTGCATGATGATTATGTTTTCCCAATCATGGGCATGTCTATGCCAAGCAACTTTGAGGGCACAATGTCAGGAAGGACATTTGTGTTGAATCGACCCGAATTGATGTTATGCTATGAGATACATTCGTCACAAGTTTATTGGTACATAACACAGAGATGGTTAACGTTTGCATGATTCCTTAGACCATGAGAGTATCGAGTTTCTTCATGCTTGCTTCATGAACTTTGGGGTTTGTTAAACGTCATCCGTAAATGGGTGGCTATTACGGCGGCTTACGGGTTCATGGAAAAGTGTGTCAAGTAACTTGATAGCTCAAGATTGGGATTTGCTCCTCCAACGATGGAGAGATATCTCTGGGCCCTCTCGGTGTTACGGTATCCATCATCGTCTGGCCAGACACTTTGTGATTTGATCACAGGGATGTCGAAACACGATAACGAGAAAAGAGAACAATACCGGTAACGAGGTAACTAGCATAGTGGACAAGTTGTTGATCCACGGGAATGCCAACATGTCTCACCTCGGGTATTTGTAACATATCGCGAAGCAACAGGAATAGCACATGGCAACTGGAGGTTCACTCGAATATTTATTCGTGTGGGTATAGGGGTCAATATGGGTGTCCACGGCTCCGATGTTGATCATTGATCGGAAGGGGTTCCTAGTCATGTCTATACTTCACCGAACCTATAGGGTCACACGCTTAAGGGTCATCTATCTGCTGAATACTAGACGGGGAGTCTGAGAGAAAATCACCTAAAAAAGTTTCGGACACCGAAAAGTTTCGGACAGCAGAATCGTACCGGAGAGAGAGGTCATCGGATAAGTTTCGATGATACCGAAAAGTTGTTTCGGGATACACCATTAAGTCAAATTGGTTTCGGCACATGCCTGATAATTCTTGGAGGATGCCAGAATCATTCTGGAAGCTTTTTGGAATTTTCTGATATAAAAACCGAAAATGTTCCGGAGCTGCCGGAGCCACTTCAGATGCGTTTCGCAGATGAAAATCACTAAAACCGGAATTGTTTCAGAACGCGTTGAAAATCATTTTAGTGGGTACTGGAAATGTTCTTAGCCCACATAAATATTTTCAGTTCGATCAGACGCTGAAAAATGTCGTCGTGAATAGTGAAAATCAGCTTTATGGTTACTTTATGGAAAGCCACCTTTTGGGGCTTTGCTCGAAAAGATCTTGGGGATGACATGGATGGATAGGAGCCATTTTTTGGGCCCCTCATGGGGGTGTGGCCGGCCACATGGGGTATCCCCCCTTGGGGACCCTCTTGTTCCTTGGTTTCACTCCTAGGTCCTTGTGGAAGGACTTCATTCATGTGCATTTTGGGTTTTTTGTGAAACTACCCTACCCCCTTGGGATTTCCTATAAATAGAGGTGGAGGGGCAGCCCTCCACACTCATCCCTTGCTCTCATACACATGCCATGCATTATCTGGCTTCTTCTCTCCCTCCCACGAAAAGAGTTTCGTAGAGCCGTAAGGCTGTCTGGGTTCCGGCAGGAACTAGTTCTGGACGGCGAAGCCCTGCCGGATAGATGACACCGTATGTGTGCAACTCTGTAGAGAGATCATAGTTTCGGTCTTAGTTCGTGAGTGCCTCCCGAAGGGCTGTCCGTGTGACCGTCCGAGTTTCGAAGGTCCTCCCGAAGGGCTGTCCGAGTGACCGTTCGAGTTTCGAAGGTCTTCCCGAAGGGCTGTCCGCGACACCGTCCGGGGGGCTGTTCGACCGCCTCCTGGAGGGCTGTCTGAGGAGCAGATGAGGGTATACATCCTCGCGGTTGGGAGGTTGTAAATCCTAGCTGCGGGGATCTGCACCACCGATCGTCATCGACTCTACTTCCCGCTGCGCTACGAGTCGGTAACGAAAAAGATCAAACCATGTATGCAGTCTCCATAGTGGTCCTGGGCTGGTGCGTAGGTCAGAATTTTTTTGTTTTTTGCTGCGTTCCCCTACAGTGGCATCAAGATCCGTGCTATGCGTAGATGCAGGTTTCGAGCTAGAATACATGGAGATGTGTGGGTATTGCATAATATAATTAGGTAGTAGATGAGATCTATTGCTGAAAATTATTTATGCGGGTGACAGATGAAATCCGTTACCCGACGTTCTTGTTGCTTCCCTAGAATTTGCGTTTGCTCAATCTCGAGACAGCATGGTGGAATTTGACAAAGTTCTGGCAATCCGTGATCCTGATTGATCATGGAAGTGCTATCAGTTCTTTGGGTTCTGCCGTAGTCAAAAGAAAGATGAAATTCGCAGATGAAAGGGCATTGCAGATATTATCTGCACAGGGGTCATGCGTATGACGAAGTTTAGTATGGGGCTCGAGATTTAATTATCTCGTGTTTCATACACCCCGAGATGTTAATCTAGCAACTTGAATAATCATACTTGATGATAAAACGTTGGTAGCTGCGGTTTAAGTCAAAACTTTAGAAGCCATGTAAAATAAAATTTTGCATAAACCGATTAGAGGTGTCTAACTTGGTTTTGCAGGATGTGCATGTGATGTGGTATAGCAGTGCTCATACTAATTCGATTATGTATGAGATGACTATATGATGTAATTTGATTAACATGACCTGCGTGTCATGGTTCGGCATGATGGCTGGAGCCATATGATTGCACTTTAATGACCTGCGTGTCAACCTTAAGTAATGCATTAATTTTATACGCTATGGAGATAGCAATATCATCTAGTGCATCGACAAGGTGGTGGCAATCTTCGCGAAGGTGAACACCAACACGAATGCCGAAGACGAAGAAATGAAATACCTCTCCGTCAGAAAGGGCTATACCATATCATGCTATTATGAATTGCCTGAGATGTTTATCCCTTATGTTGCACCCTTCTTGATTGCGCGGTAGTCGCTTTTTATTAGGGTGATCTCTCACAAAAATACCAAGTAGTTAGTGTTCTCCCAAGTGTAGCACCGTCACGGCACCTATCTTTTCGGGGTGCGCCGTGTCACACGGGTACGAACGATTAGAGAAGTGTGAGGCGGGTGAGTTGAGACCTCGCAGCAAGATCACTTGGTTGTCTTGACGTTCAGGCATGACCGTCATGAGCTCGGAATACACGCATTGAAAGATGAACAAGAGTCACATAGAGATGTGATTGGCAAGTTGGCCTACCGGTTGAGATTTTTCATCATCAGTGGTGTTACACCAATGGCGAACAATTGAAATGTGGGTCTTGTATCACTCACAATCAATTTTGAGAGATATTGATTTGAGTGGGAGCGCACTGTTGAATTAACATGTTTAATTCTCAGTGCAATTAATTATGAACACTTTCTAAGTGTTTCTTGCAAAATAGTTGTAGAATAATGGCTCGCGTTTCCACCTTCCCTATTAAAATTGAATAGCTGTTAAATATCTGGTTAAAACTTTACGATTGGTAACGTAATATGAGGATTGTCCTCAAAAGTGCCGAGAAGGACTTTGTCCTATCGCATGCTTTCCGTATCCTCCCGCTAATGCTATGGATCATGTGACTCTCGTCCTTCGATCCAAAAGCTATAATTCCGTTTCAGTCAAGTGCAATATGTTTGCTTCCATGAAACCCAAACTTCGAAAGTTGGGATAGTTATATGATATTCATGGAACTGGAAATTATTTTCAGATACAAACAAAGCAATGTTTGTTTGCAAGTATTAGTAAAAGTGTTTACTATGCATTTGACTGTTGGGAAAGGGATCCAGAAGAACGCCTGTCATATAATGAAAGGTGAATAAAACAACAACTTAAAGAGAAAGGAAGTGTCCAAAGGGTGTTAGTATGACTTACACGCCTAGGAAGTCCGGGGCTAACGCCACTCTTAAGTTGGGTGCTTCTTTTGTGAGTAGGAGAAATACTAAAAGTTAAACTGTTAGAAGTATAAAGGCAGAAAGAAAGATGACTGGAATATCCAGCTCATGTATGAATGTCATACAAGTTTTTGATGTATAGTAGGCTGGTCAAAGATATAGTTCTTGGGAATTATGGTTAAACATGTTAATAACTAATTCTTGGGTATTGTGAGTTAATCACAAAGATACCCGCTCGATTGCATTCAATTGCGAATCACTGTAAGAGCTACTATGGCCTAAAAAGACTAGCCAGAAATGAGGTTAAGGTATACACAGGGAACATAGTAAATATTACTATACCTTCCATCGGTGTATTGCCATCTGTATTTATTTTCGTAATTCATTTAGATTTTTACAAACTCTCGCCCATTGCATAAGGTATCTTGCAAGAAGGTTGTTCATAAGAGAACCTTTTATGTTCGATGTTATGAATAACACAAGGGCCATACTTTCATTATGAATGAGTTGTATGTTATGAATATTGTAAATAATTCAATACCTCTGGGTTTACTTTCATAATTCATTTTAGAGTTTCATACACTCTAGCCCATTGCACAATGTTTGTTGCAAAAGAGTTGTTCATAAAAACAACAATTGTTGTTAAGTATTATGAATAACATGAAGGGCCATGCTTCCATCCAAGATGGGACGTATGTTATGAATATTGAGGGTAATATGATACATCCATAACACTGACGCTAAATGTCGCAAGACTAAAAGAATACCACACAAGTGTGGCACTACATTTGGTCACATTGGAGAAACCCGCATGGAAAATTCCATTATGATGGATTTTGAAGTCTTTTTGATTTTGAATCATCTGACACTTGCAACTTTCCTCCGAAAAGTGAAGTGACTAAAATACCGTTCACAGGCCATAAGGAACGAACAACAAACTTATTAGTGATCATACATTTGATGTGTGTAGTCCGATAAGTGTTGTTAGTGGTGGATTTATTTATCTTCAGAAATGACTCAAGTAGATATATGGATATTTACTTGATGAGACGTAAGTCTGGATCTTTTGAAATCATTCGAAAGGTTTTCAAAAATGAAGTAGAAGTTATTGTAACAAGAAAATTATCTTTCTGCAATTTGATTGCACAAAGGAATATTTGAGTTACATGTTTAGCGAATGTCTGATGAGTTGTGAAAGGGGTTTCATAACTTGCACCTCCCGGAACACCACTGCAAGTGAAAAGTCCGTGGAGATGTAATCTAACCATTTATGACATGGTAAGGTCAAAGATGACATAAATAAATTTGCCATTATCCTTTTTAAAGTGATGCTTTAGAGACTGCGACTTTTACACTGAAAAGAGCTACATCGGGTTTGTTGAAATGAAGCCATGGTATGGTACGCCCAACCATGTTGTATCTTTTCTTAACATTTGGAATATGGGGCTTGTGTAAAAGGTTACAAACCCATTCCAAATCAGACAAGTGCTACTTTGTAGGTTATCCCAAGTCATTGGGTATTCCTCCCTCACTATACCGAGGCAAATAGGTTTGCCACAAAAAACGGTATGCTTTTAAAGAGAATGGTTCTAAAAGGTGAGTGGGAGAATAGTGCAACTCGACGAGATAAACAGTATCTTCATCAGATCAAAGGAAAGAGACCTTGGAAGTAATTCCAGAGTTTCCTACTGCGACTGATATGGAAGTCTCTACAATAAAATGTATGAACTTCGGTCGAACTTGCAGCTGAACCACGTAGGCAAGGCTCGTGCAAACCTCTCAGGTGCGCAAACGAGATATTGTTGTTAGACAACATTATACCTACGATACACAAGGAAGCGTTGATGGGCCCTGACTCCAGAATTGGCTAAATGCCAATACAACCCGAGTTAGTTTCCATATAAGTGATTCAAGATTAAAACCTTGATACACCTTTCGGAAGACTTAGAGTCTAATGAATATTTATGGAACTTAAAACTGATACGGATAAAAATGTTTTATCCATAAAGCTCGACTTGTTGAAATAACAAGTTCAAGAGTTGACTACGATGAGGTTGTTTTCATCGTAGCGATGCTTAAAGTCGGTTCGGGTTGAACTAGCAATTAATACATATTTCAATCATGAGATATGAAACATGGATGATAAAAGGATTCCCATCTGATGGAAATGAAAGCTAGGACTTGTATATGATACAGTCCAAAGTAATTTGTCGATCCAGAGGATGCTAGTAGGTATGCAAACTTCAGAGTTCCAGCAATGGACAGAAGAGAGCAAAATGGAGTTGGAATCTTCGTGTTTTGATGAAATGGTCAAAGGGGTTTTGACTTCATCAATGGGTAACGAAGATGCTTGTAATTCAAGAAAGTAAGTGGGAGCGTAATAATATTTCTAAAAACCTTATGTGCCTGGCACATTGGTAATTGGAAATAAATTTCTTGACACAAATTAGGACTTCATTTGAAAATAGTTTTTCGATGAAGTGCTTAGGCTAAATAGCCTCAATATTAGGCATGATGATCTATGGAGATAGATTTACCTAATGGGGCTAAGCAATGAATACATATTGACAAGATGCTAAAACCTTTTAGCATTTAAAACGCCAAGGAGTGATTCTTGCCAAAATCACATGGAAAGAGTTTTTGCAAGACTCGGTGTCCCAAAACACTGATGAGTAAAATACATGATGCAGATTCCACACACTTTTGTGTTTGGATTAATCATGTATTCCATGGTATGTAAAACAACCAGATATGTTCGATACTCCCAAGGTGTTGCGAGTATGGATACCAAAGTGATCAAATTACTGATCATGGGACAATAGTGAAAGATGTCACAGAGTACTAGAGTAAGTACTGATGACATGGTTTTCTCGCAAGCAGAGATCATGAAGAGTTCGTTGTAAAATGTTACATCGATACAGTCTTCATCTTTTCTCCATGCGATTTTCGATTTAAATTAAGGGTTTTGTGTAACACACAATGTGGTGGCACAGTTAGTTGGAATTTGTTCAAACTAGTTACTGTGGCGAATTCTATAACAAGGGCTAAGTATGTTGATGCTTTAGAAGCGACAAAGAAGATGTTGAATCATATAGTTCATTCATGAACTTAGTATAGTTCCAAGATGGCTTTTGACAATGGGACACTACTGCAGGTAGTTGCTCCATAACTCAGTCTGAGGAATCCAGGTTCGACCTGTGATTCACATACATACAAAGCCAAGTCCACACGAAATATGAATTTTGTGAAAACGCGAGGACATGCAAAGATACACATGGAACTGAAGTCGTCAGATCCATTGGACATCAGGCTATACCACAAGCGAAGCATATTTACACCGGTGTGCCACAGGTGTGAAGTGCATTAGCATAAGCTAGATTATTGTCTCTAGTGCAAGTGGGAGTCTCTAGGAGATATGCCCTAGAGGAAATAATAAATGTTATTGATTATCTCCCTGTTCATAATTATGTTTATGTTCCATGCTATAACTGCTGTGGTTCCCGAGCCCGTATATCCATAAAGGCTCTGGGGAGAACCCATTTGCACGTCTGGAATAATAAACGATAAAATGTATTCCTAGTCATGCCTCTAAGACTAGCTCAAGTGTTGCATGATGATTATGTTTTCCCAATCATGGGCATGTCTATGCCAAGCAACTTTGAGGGCACAATGTCAGGAAGGACATTTGTGTTGAATCGACCCGAATTGATGTTATGCTATGAGATACATTCGTCACAAGTTTATTGGTACATAACACAGAGATGGTTAACGTTTGCATGATTCCTTAGACCATGAGAGTATCGAGTTTATTCATGCTTGCTTCATGAACTTTGGGGTTTGTTAAACGTCATCCGTAAATGGGTGGCCATTACGGCGGCTTCCGGGTTCATGGAAAAGTGTGTCAAGTAACTTGATAGCTCAAGATTGGGATTTGCTCCTCCAACGATGGAGAGATATCTCTGGGCCCTCTTGGTATTACGGTATCCATCATCATCTGGCCAGACACTTTGTGATTTGATCACAGGGATGCCGGAACACGATAACGAGAAAAGAGAACAATACCGGTAACGAGGTAACTAGCATAGTGGACAAGTTGTTGATCCACGGGAATGCCAACATGTCTCGCCTCGGGTATTTGTAACATATCGCGAAGCAACAGGAATAGCACACGGCAACTGGAGGTTCACTCGAATATTTATTCGTGTGGGTATAGGGGTCAATATGGGTGTCCATGGCTCCGATGTTGATCATTGATCGGAAGGGGTTCCGGGTCATGTTTATACTTCACCGAACCTATAGGGTCACACGCTTAAGGGTCATCTATCTGCTGAATACTAGACAGGGAGTCTGAGAGAAAATCACCGAAAAAGTTTCGGACACCAAAAAGTTTCGGACAGCAGAATCGTACCGCAGAGAGAGGTCATCGGATAAGTTTCGATGATACCGAAAAGTTGTTTCGGGATACACCATTAAGTCAAATTGGTTTTGGCACATGCCTGATAATTCTTGGAGGATGCCAGAATCATTCTGGAAGCTTTTTGGAATTTTCTGAGATAAAAACCGGAAATGTTCCGGAGCTGCCGGAGCCACATCAGATGCGTTTCGCAGATGAAAATCACTAAAACCGGAATTGTTTCGGAACGCGTTGAAAATCATTTTAGTGGGTACTGGAAATGTTCTTAGCCCACATAAATATTTTCAGTTCGATCAGACGCTGAAAAATGTCGTCGTGAATAGTGAAAATCAGCTTTATGGTTACTTTATGGAAAGCCACCTTTTGGGGCTTTGCTCCAAAAGATCTTGGGGATGACATGGATGGATAGGAGCCATTTTTTGGGCCCCTCATGGGGGTGTGGCCGGCCACATGGGGTATCCCCCCTTGGGGAGCCTCTTGTTCCTTGATTTCACTCCTAGGTCCTTGTGGAAGGACTTCATTCATGTGCATTTTGGGTTTTTTGTGAAACTACCCTACCCCCTTGGGATTTCCTATAAATAGAGGTGGAGGGGCAGCCCTCCACACTCATCCCTTGCTCTCATACACATGCCATGCATTATCTGGCTTCTTCTCTCCCTCCCACGAAAAGAGTTTCGTAGAGCCGTAAGGCTGTCTGGGTTCCGGCAGGAACTATTTCTGGACGGCGAAGCCCTGCCGGATAGATGACACCGTATGTGTGCAACTCTGTAGAGAGATCGTAGTTTCGGTCTTAGTTCGTGAGTGCCTCCCGAAGGGCTGTCCGTGTGACCGTCCAAGTTTCGATGGTCCTCCCGAAGGGCTGTCCGAGTGACCGTTCGAGTTTCGAAGGTCCTCCCGAAGGGCTGTCCGCGACACCGTCCGGGGGGCTGTTCGACCGCCTCCCGGAGGGCTGTCTGAGGAGCAGATGAGGGTATACATCCTCGCGGTTGGGAGGTTGTAAATCTTAGCTGCGGGGATCTGCACCGCCGATCGTCATCGACTCTACTTCCCGCTGCGCTACGAGTCGGTAACGAAAAAGATCAAACCATGTATGCAGTCTCCATAGTGGTCCTGGGCTGGTGCGTAGGTCGGAAATTTTTTGTTTTCTGCTGCGTTCCCCTACACAACCGCTGGTTCCGTTGCCGCTGCACGAGCGGGAGCAGATGCAAGTGCAAGTGTTGGTGCAGGTGCCGAAGCCATTGCTGGGCCCGTGCCGGTGCGACTGGTAGTGCCGCTGCCGCTGCCGGAGATGGTGCTCCTTGTAGAGTTGGTGCCAGTGTCGGAGCAAGTGCCGGTGTCGATGCCCGATCCTCTGGTAGATCAGCCTGATCCGCTGACGCGGTTGGTGCCCAATCCTCAGCTGGATCAGACTGAGTTGTTGCCGCTGTCAGTGCAAGACCAACTGCCGGTGCTCGATCCGTTGCTGCAGGTGGTACCAATGTGCGAGACAACGGCGATCGTGTCTGGTCTGCTATGATCAGCTTTCTAACTTGACTAGGCTCCGTGACCGTGATCTAGTCTTTTTCTTCATTTCTTTTAAACGCGAGAAGGACTAATTGTGGCGTGTTTGTTAAACCAAACTGCAGTTCATCATAGGTATTCAGATTGTACTCAGACAATAGACTGATCCAATTTTTTCCAGTAATATAAGTGATGGACAGTGCCTTCGTTACTGACACGACATAAGAAGTAAAACCTGCAAAAATATCCATCATTGAGCAAACCAAACGGTTTATTCTGTGATGAATGTCACATGGAAAAACCTGCATCGTAAAATTGCAGTAGAAGAAAGAAAACATGACATTAAATCAATAAGATTTAGACAGTAAATCAATAAGATTAACTTGATGTGACACGAGTGAATCCTTACCAGGAAATCACTATGTTGAAGTACTAAATAGAAGATTGGTTGTCCAACTACGCGTGGCATGCAGGGCCCCCGCCTACTCCCACAAGCAGGACAGTCCAAAGGTCGTGACAAATCGTATGGACCAAACATCCATGGGACTAGAAATCCTGGTGGGTGCGATAAACCCTACAATGCATACATATATTGGAGTGTAACCATAATTGATAAACAGTCCTCACAAAAAAGATGATCTGGATACTTCAAAATATATAGACTAAATTGACTGGACAGACATTAACATAGACTGTTCTCAGGACTCACCACACACGAAAAGTGGCAGTACTAAACAATACAGGGTTCACAAACACAAATCAAGTACTGAACAATAGTACTTACTACAGACAAGCAAAGTTGCACTAATTAAACTCTGCAAACTATTTCTTTCCACCGACCTACGGGATGAACCCCGCATAACTGACTAGGCCATGGACTTCGTGAGAGATGTCTACCGGCACCATCACCATCTCCTCAACCTTGGAAACCTAACAGAGTGGCACTACTAGGAAAATGCTTATAGATAGAAGTTTACCAGTAGCGCCTGTTTATGACCCCACGCTACTGGTATTTACCAGTAGCGCTGGGTAGAAAACACGCTACTACTAATAAATAACAGCAGCGTTTGTTAGCTTGGGCCGCAGGGCAAAAACAGTAGCCCACTTACCTGTAGTGTTTGTTTTGAACGGGCGCAACAGCTGGTGGGCTTAGCAGTAGCGCCGGCCTCTACGTAGCGCTACTACTAGAGGAAAAGAAAACCGGCCCAAGCGCCCCCCACACACCCTCACTCTCACAATCGATCCCCTCCGCCCGACGACGCCGCCGCGGTTAGGGTTCCTCCCCGGCCGCCTCACCCCCGTCGACGGTGCCGTGCGCCGCCACCACGCGCGGTTGCCTCTCGCCTGCTCCGACGCCCCAACCCCGTAAGTCCCCCTCGATCTCCTCCTCCCTGCGCGTGCCACACTAGCTAGGCTCCAATCGATTCCTCGCGGCGGCTCACCATGTTTTGGGATTTCGCGTGGGGGAAAGAGATTTAGGGATTGCACGGTGGCTCCGCGCTTCGATGTGACGTGTTCCAGGCTTGTTTCCTAGCGTGATTGGGGAGAGAGTAGAGAGAGGGCTTAGGTGAGAGAAGTAGAGGCTTTTTGTTGCTCACCGAAACTTTGGAGAGAGTAGAGAGAAGTAGCTAGAGAAGTAGAGGCTTTTAGCACATATAATTGAAACTTGGGTTTCAATTCTTGGCTGCTGTCCCTGGAGCAGTGGCGGCGGCGGCGGTGCCTAGTGTTCTAGGGTTTAGAGAGGGGTTCTTTCCTGACACTAGGGTTATGTCGTGAATGCTCCTCCTTTCATCTGAATGATGTTGATTGTGCCAGTTCTTCTTAAAGGTCTAAATGTCTGTATCCTCGTGAGCTACCATATGTGTGAATTTGATCCACTAGCTTCTTTGTTGATGCATATAAAGATATGACCAAGAAGCCCTCACTGTTATGTGGTTTCATGGAAAAATCAATGCTTGATTCGATACTCTTTCATGTTGAAGAGAGTATCTGTATGTGGTGATGCTCAAATTGCCAAGTTGTTATGGTGCGCATTTGAATATATGCTAACACCCATTTCGAAAAAATGCTTATATTTTGTCGGTGTGTGCGATTGTTCTTCCCTTGTATTACCTCTTAGTCTGGTGCTTATATTTTGTAGTAGAAAATGTTGGCTAGTGGGGTGTATCTGATCTAGAAGGGGGTGTTTGCCTTTTATAGTTTTAATTATTGTGCATATGATGCCAAAGGTGGAATGGATGTTTACTTATTGTGTTTTGTGAATCTTGTGCCGTGCTGTTTTGAAAGATTCTAAGCTGGTTCAACTTTTGGATGTGGGAATAGATAAAGTGTTCCCCTGGATTGAACTACTTTTGCTTGTCTGCTTGCGCAATAATGGCAATATGCCATTTATCTTATTATTAGGCTCTGTTTGGGTTACATGATCTCTATTAGGTTATTGTCTGAACTGAACTACAATTTAGTTGTTATTTTGCTTGCCATGTGAACCTCATGTGTATTCTCTATGATGTGAACCTGATATGTATATTATTCAAAACCTGATGTGTATTGAAAACTTTATGTTTACTTTTTGGATCGTTAATCCTTTAATCATATTGCTTTAGGGAAATGGCGCCACCACCACCACCACCACCATGTCGACGGTGCAAGTCAAGGTGTGCCAGCAGCCTTGCAACTAGCACGCTGTTCGGCATCTACTTCGAGTCTAGTTTTCTTCATGCGGCGATAATTAATTATATTAAAATAGTAACCACTATTTTTTTAGTGTTATTGGCATTAATGCATCGTGTATATATCATTTTGCTTTTTGTACATAGATCGTCCCATGCAATGTGAGGTCAGAATTCAACAAGCTGACCGGAGACTCTATGACCTTTGAGGATCCTGGGGGCCCCTACACTATGGAGGTCGAGAAAGGACGAAATATGACGCAAGTGGGAGGAGATGGATGGGTCCGTTTCATCGCCCACATGCGTATTACCGGTGGTGAGTTCATCAGCTTCTCCTTCAGAGCTGAAAGACCCAAGCTGGCCATGATTTATGTCAACAAAGAAGAAGATGATGAAGATGATGAGGATGATGACGACCCACTTGGTGAAGCCATCGTAGCTCAAAGAATGAGGTTGAGCGAGGAGGAGGTGTGCAACCTATGGGACATCATTCCACCACGTGCTGACTTCGTCGGGGTGCCATTCGTGACCCGCCTGACAAGTACCATGGTTGATCGGCATATCATGGTATGTTGCATTTACTATAGTAATTTGATGATATGCTTTATTGTTATACTTAGTGTAGAGTCCGATGATATATATGCTTAGTGAATCTTATATGCTTTATTGTTATACTTAGTGTAGAGTCCGATGATATATATGCTTGGTGAATCTTATATGCTTAGTAAATACGATGATCTATATGCTTAGTGAATCCGATGATATATATGCTTTATTGTTATACTTAGTGTAGAGTCTGATGATATATAAGCTTAGTGAATCTTATATGCTTAGTGAATCCGATGATCTATATGCTTAGTGAATCCGATGATATATATGCTTCGTGTAGAATCCAAAGAACTGTTAATAGTGTAGAATCCATATATACTTATTAGTAGAATTCACGCTTAGCAGAAATGTAGTACTGTCTTTTGATACTGTAGAATGTGTGAGGCTACTTATTAATTGATATGTTTTTCTTATTCAGAAATTGCCAAAGAGCCTATCTAAGAGTTGTGGTATCAAGCCTGATGAAGAAGGCTCTGCTGGAATACGCCTTACCGCGAGGGGCTCCGTCACCACTTGTGCGTACGGCGTGGACACGGACGGTCGCACACACTTCAACTCGGTTGGGTGGAAGATCTTCTTCGTCGGCAAGAATCTTCATGTTGGACAGGCAATCCTAATTACTATCAGGAACACCCACCGCCCAGGCTTGAGGATGATGGTCGTCATCGATATCATCTAGAACTACATATGCATGCGTGTGGCTGTTGAACCATATATATGCTAGTATGACTACCTAGTAGACTTATCAACTATGATCTATCCATGCATTGTTGACTACTATATATGAGTTTGTGAGATATTGTGTGGTTATATTAAATGTGATATTCTCGTTAATGTTTGTGAGATGGTTCTGTGAACTTAGTTTATTTGCACTGGACTTGTCTTGATTTCCATGAATATTGCATCTGACTGCTTTTTTTTTTAATTTTTTTTTCTATTTACCTAGTTGTAGCGTGGGGAGAAAATAGGGCGCTACTACTACGTGATGATAGTAGTAGCGTTGGTGGACAAGAGGCGCTACTACTAAGTATTTTAGCTGCAGCGCTTGTTTAGATACGCGCTACTGTTAAATAATAGGTGTAGCGCCCTAGCAGTAGCGCGGGTGCCCGTGCTACTGGTATGTAAAAAACCAGCGCCACTAGTAAGGTTTTCTAGTTTTGTCATCAGATTTGTCAGGAAGCTTTACAAGAACCACACCCTTCGTAATCGAAGGCACAACCAGGAAATTGCTGTTGTCAAGTACAACCTCGAGAACACGCCTGACAACAATGCTACAGGAAAACACTAGTTTAGGACACGTGGCGACAAGGACACAGCAGCTGGATAGTTTAGCAGTAGAACTCATCCTCAGGTCTTCCAGTTCACACGACATGACTATGAGAACTTCATCTCCACCGCAGACATGGTTCTAATTCAAATAGAAGCCAAATATTTAATTACTACCTCCGTTCAGAAATATAAGATGATTTTTGATATTTTACTTCATATATGACTACATACACGCACAGAAATGAGTGAACAAAGACACTAGAACATGTTTTCAAAGGCATGAGAGCAGATGGATTACTTGCAATATCCATAACACAAGTTACTGATGCAAATATACCCTCTTCAAAGGTAGCATCGATGTTCATAAAGTAGTTGAAAGTAATCTATAAGAAATCAGTGTCAACCTCTCGCATGTTTTGGTCAAAAGAGGAATTTAGAACCGTCATTTGGCACACAAAAATCACGTGCAAGATCACCCAGAAAGTTGTACTACTAGTACTAGTACTAGTAATGCGTGTTAGATGAAAAAACACGATCAAGATTGAGAAGAAGAACGTTAAGAAGAGATATTACCTGGACTTGCTTAATGAGGGATCCCGGAGAGGGGGTCTTGGACAGGGCGATGGCTTTGAGCTTGTCTGCGGTAGTCTCTGCGGGGTGCTTGCGCTTCTTTGTACCATGAGCCTCGATGGTTTTGGCCAGAGCCATAGACATCACTTCGGCCGGTGCTCCAGCGTCCATCAAGAAACTGTCAAATAGAAATGAAAGAAAAGAAACCATAATCACAAACCCAAAAGAAGAACAGAGAGGGAGTTATAGGATCAGTCTCGGGGTTGCAAGACCGGGCCTTGGCCAGAATCAACACCATTGATGTGCTCACCTTTCCTTCTTTGGGAGAGAAGAACAATGGCAGAAGCAGGTCGGGGTTTTCTTGAAGAAATGAGGAACAAGATGAGGGAGAAGTGAGGGTTGGGTAGAGGAAGCTGAGAGAGAAGAGTGAAATGATGGTTGCTTCGTCCGTCCAACTTACTGCTGGAAAGCAGGGGGTTTTGTGATTTGACGGCTCATTGGGCATTAATGCGGCGCTTCGATCGGGGTAGTCTACCGTGCAGTTGGGCACTCTACTACGGATTAACTTAGTGCATGGCTGGTGGACCCCCATGCTGGCTGTCCCACACGTCGGTGAAAGTGAGTAGCAAGGTTCCCGACGACCGTCGAGGAGGATCCGCACGGCAGAGTGAGTCCACTGTTTTTTCTGAAGGAAAAATGATTACAGCAAGCGTTTCCACTCTTAGGACGGAGGAGTGTGAAACACGTTAGCCACTTGAACATACACAGTGCTCCTACTACTAGGCATGTGCAGTGGTTCATACGTCAGTACTACATAGTCTAGTTGCTAGTGTAGTAAGATATGACGATAACAAATGATGTTGTGCGCATGTCAACTATATGAACATTAATGTAACATAGTACCGCTTTTTTGACTGTCCGGTCAAGAATGAACGGTGAGATCAATGTTAACAGAACTAGGTCTACAGCGCATGGAGAGTACGGTGCTACAGTACTCCACGAAACATGAACCATATGAAGCACGACTCAGTGTTAGGCAGGGTGTATGAAGGGTGCACGAGATGGGAGCAAAAGTTCCCTTCTCGACCCACTTTTTGGTGTTTGGCAGAGTGCATGAAGGGTGCATGAGTCCACACTAGTAGGTTAACACAAATACACGAAGAGGGAATAACTATATTGAGATGAGAATGCAACCAAACACACCCACACGCTTTGTGCTACAGTGACTGATCTGCATCGTCTGAGTTTGATCCAACGGTCATGTTGCGCCGAGACATGGACATGCCCATGCATAGGACGCCTAAACACCATAGAAGTCCCTCTGCTTCTCGAGGCGCACGATGTTGGTGATGCAGGGTGCAACGGCCCGCAGAGCCCGCTCCCGGTCGACGGGAGCCAGCTCGTCAAAGACGGCGTCCAATGGCACGAATGGATTCCGGTGACGGAGCCCTGAGAGGATTCGCCCGGCAACGGCGACGGCAGCCCGCCCCTCCTTGTCCAGCTCCGCCCCCACCATCACGCGGAGACGCCTCAGCTCCTCAGAGATATAGGTGAAGAAGGAGACCAGGTCAGGAAGCCGCAGCTCGTTGAAGTCGACGGGGTGGTCGAACGGATTTAGCCCGACGGCCGGCATGGTCGCGCTGGCACGACGGTAGGCATCGCGCAGCCGCAACACGTGCGTGGCAACTTGGTCCACCAAGTGGCTGAGGCGATCCTGGACCTCGTCACGATCGGCCCGCTCGCGCTCCAGACGGCTCCCCTGACGGCCCATCGTATCTCCCGCTTTCTGCAGCAACGCCGCCGACGCCTCGAGCATCTTTGTGGTGGACGCCTGCCGCTTTTGAAGCTCCATGAACTCCCGCACATAACGGAGGAGCATGGCACTCCTCTCCTCCTTGAGCTCACGGAGCTCCACGTCCTTGGCCCTGAGCTCCGCATCCTTGGCCTGGAGCTCCTGTGTCAGGCGTCTCACCTCAGACTCCGTGATCTGCTGCGCCATCATGGCACCAGGTAGAAGCAATGGGGAGAGGAAGCAAAGGGGGCGAAACGGCTGAAAGGCAATGCAATCTACGGGAAGGCGGAGGGAGCCAGCCGAGGAGCGTGGAATCTTTAGGTTTTCCCCAGGGGAAAACACCAGTCGACGACTTCTCACATCAAGGAGCAGTGGGTTTTACAGGCGGAGTTATCGTGACTAATTACTGCCGCGCCTTGCTCCCGTCAATCAAAAAATTAAAAATCCTGCCGCGCTGGCTCCCGTCAATCAAAAAATTAAAAATCTTGCCGCGACTGCCGCACCCAAAGACTAGAGCAACGCCGCGGTGGATATTTAAATCTACCTGCCGGCAAGGAGATAAAAAAAGGGTGAAAAAACAAATGTGGCGGCGACCTAGCTAATCGGTCGCACTAGCCCAACTAGCTAGCCACCGTGCTTCACTGATGTACTCGGCGGGAAAGGTGGTCTTTCGTGATTTGAAGACTCATTTACTTGCTTCGGCGCTACGACCGAGGAGGACCCAGAAAACGCGCGGTAGGGCGTCCCACGTCTCGGCAAGGAAGAATATATGCGTGCACCACCCGGGAGGACCCCGAAACCGCGCGGTAGGGTGTGCCACGTCTCGGCACGGAGGAAAAATGTGCGTGTAAAAATATATTCTATCAGACATAGTAGTACCTATGGTTCGACCTCGGGACCCAACCAGTCGATCGAAAACACCCCACTAGCCACACAACTACATCATGCTAACGTGGCACGGAGGATAGGTGTGGTTAGCTCCGTCTCGACCAGCCACAACGTCTCTTGTGGTAGGCGATTCTTCTATTTTCCAAGCTTTCTTTTAGTTATAATAACACCACGACAAGCTAGCGCCGCTCTTCGTGTGTGCCCGTGCGTCTAAAGGTTAGACGATGGAGAGGAGAGAGAGATCGCAGATCTGGGACCCACCAGTAAGTGAGACAACGGTCATGCACGTGTTGACGAGGCACTCCCTCTACTCTACTCAACGTAATACTCTATAAAATCAAGTTATGGGACAAAGCCAACAACCGTTGTTGTTTCAGGCTATTGACTTACGCTTTGTAGTCCAGGTTGCCAGTTCGAATCTTGTCTTTCAGATTTGTTAGTTTTAGGTCCAAATTTGATCAATGACAAGTGGGACCCTCGTGTGTTGTTCCGATATTTCAGTGTAAGATGGTTTTTTGAACAAACTCTTTGCGCGGTTAGACAAGTAACAGCACGAGTTACACGTATTTTGCAAGTTTACGAACAAAAATGACAGCGGCATAGAATATCACATCCACCCCGCAGCTTAGATGATATGGTGATATGAGTTTTTACATCGTTGGAACTGAGATCCAATGGCTTGGGAGTAGTCTTTGTAATTATGCGCAATTTCCAAACTCTCCAAGGTTTTTTTTGCAAATAAAACCTTCAGGCCTCATGTGTGCCGCTGCATCTTGGATCCAACGGCTCCCCGTTGTTCATATTAGGCGCTCCCCGTAGCTTAATTAGCCGCTACGGTGATACGAGCATCGAGGTCGTATGATCTGTGATCAGATGCCACATGCGTAGTACTTGTACTTTCTGCGCAATTCCCAAACTCTCTCAGGCGTATATTGCAAAAACATTCAAACCTTCTACTGTGAGCCGTCAGATCTCCATGAACTTGTATCACCATAGAATCTATGGTGTGGGAGCACCTCATATTCTCCCGTACGAGAAAACATCAGGTGCTCTCGCAGCTTGGATGGTACGGTGATACGATCTTCGAGGTCGTTTGATCTGAGATCCAATGGCATCTGAGCAGTCTTTGAGCTTGTAAGCAGTGGCCGAACTCTTTGGGGACTTTTCTGCAAAAAAACATTCGAACCACCGAGGAGTTGTTGGGTCACAAATCCAACGTCTCCGAAGAGCTTGTATCACCAAAGCATCTAAGGTGTGGTAGCACATGATATTCTGACATACATGAGAATATGATGTTCTCCTTCATCTTAGATGCTACGGTAATACGAGCTTCGAGGTTGTTGGATATGGAATCCAAGGAAATCTGAGTAGTTTTTGTACAAATTGTGTGCAATTCTCAAACTCACTAAGGTTTCCTGTAAAAATATTAAGACATCATGTGAGCTGCTATATCTCAGATCAACAAGCTCCAAGCAACTCGTATCAGCATATAGCATCTAAGGTGTGGGGGCACATGATATTCTCCCGGGGAGGAGGGGGGTGCACAACCAATCGATGTTTGGGAGGGTGGGGACAAATATAATCTAAACAATCCTAAACAGAGGTTCACAATTTTATCTAGGGTCGAGGGGTTAACCCCCGACAATCTACATAGCTCCGCCTAAACACAACATTTGCATGTACTGTAGTACTAGACTTAATATTCATGTTTCAGTTTCCTGTTCATTTTAAATATTGAATTGAGGACAATGCATGTCTTTCATTTTACTCCCTTCATTCCTAAATATTAGTCTATTTAGAGATTTCAAATGGACTGCCACATACGGATGTATATAGACATATTTTAGACTATAGATTCACTCATTTTGCTCCGTATGTAGTCACTTGTTGAAATCTCTAAAAGACTAATATTGAGGAACAGAAGGAGTATTTTTGAAATCGTGTCATACATGCATGGTTTGGAAAAATAGATGCACTATACTTATTGGATTGCTGTTGTGTTTGCGTGTGTTCGTGTGTGTTCTTGTGTGTGTGTGTGTGTGCAGTTGTATGGTTGATATATACAAAGTTTTCTCACCATCATACCGTTCATCTTTTTAATTTGAATTTGCAATGAAAAACTTACTAGGGATACCATGAAATGTGAAATCCACGTTGAGAACACTATATCACAAACTCACTCTAATTCAAGAACTCGTCATAAATCAATTACCACGTCGAGATTACTATTTGCAAGGAAAATACGGGCATTGTAATACACATAGATTCGTTCGGCAATTTAAAAGATTCCTTTCATATTCTTTTTTTAGGGATCCTTTCGTATTCTCGAATGGTAGGACCCAACGGCGTACCAGCCAGACCTTGGATCGTGTTGATCCTAAAAAAACAGGCTCGTGTCCTTCTGGTGCGTGCATGGTACGCACATTAGCCAACCCCAACCAGTCCAGCCTCCGCGTTTTGATTCGAAATATCTGGCGGCCAGAATTCCAGCCCTAGGAAATTCCCTTCATGTCCCCGGTTCATAATGACTACCGATGAACAATGGAGGGATGCTTTAGTAACTAGACAACGTTACCTACCTTGCCGAGCACGGTTCAATTCCCTTGGTCGCCGCTACCAATGTCACCCGTCAACTGCATTGCCTAGTACTACTACTACACCAGGATGAGCACATAATTGAGCCCGTTTGTTCGTGCCTACTAGTACTTGAGTTAATATACACCCCTAAAAAAACTTGAGTTATTATATCAGGCAATGCACTGGTACGGAGGGATTATCCTTTTACTCTGCATATATAACTTGTCTGAAGTCTAACCAGGCAAAATGTTTGACCAAATCCTTTCTTAAGAAATACAACAGGAAAGATGTATCGCTTGAAAATTTATTGCATGATGCAGGTTACGATATTGTTTCGAATCCTGGATTTTAAATTTCGGAAAATCCAAAAGTGACCAGAAATTCATGAAACTGAGCATGGTCACGTGATATGGCACAAATATTCCTACGTAGTTTTTTTCTTCAATTTGAGACAAGCTGCTTATGAGAAGTTGCACAAATGAAGAGCCACGGTATTTTGCAACAAAGACCTGTCACGTTAAGGCGAACGCTTTCACTATTGAAACCGTGGGAGTTTACGTGCCACCATGAGTTCCGCTACTCATCGGCAGGTGTCGTCTGAGCAAGCGTTGTTGGAGTTCTGGGAACGGGGGTCCCCAGACTTGCCTGCCTGCGGCCTGCGGCGTGGCTCAAGGGGTGGCCCAGTACGGCCCATCTTCATCAACTCAAGCTCAAGACCCTCGCGAGGGACCAAGCCTCGCAGGGCGGACGACGCAAGGCTTCCTCAGGAGCAGCCTCACCAGGCAGGCTCGTGAGGAGGCGGAGAGATCAAGGCAGGGGTACCTCCCGAGGTACCCATGACACAAGCCATGACGATCAAGGCCAGGCGGGTATAGAGTATAGAGTGTGTCGATCGAGGCCTGAACATGGAGATATATCATTTGTGTGTGAAATAAAACAAGCTTAATCGAGACTCACATAAAGAGAGCGAAATTGAGCGAGTGTGGCCCGCCGTGCGGAAGAAAGAGTGAGATAGTCTCGAGGGAGTGACCTAGATAGACAACGTGCGTGCATGCGCACGAGAGGTTGGGGGGCTAGATTGGCAATGCATATATATAGCGAGAGAGGGTGGGAGGGAGAGAGAGAGAGAGCTCGGCATGGGGTGCAATGGCGGGTGTGTGAGGTAAATACATTTGGTAACAGAGTGTAAAAAGGGGGTTGTGTAGTTGAGAGAGTTAGAGATCGAAACATGGAGAGAAAGAATGAACGTGTGTCGAAAACCGATAGCTTCCTAATATGGTTAGGAGAGGAAGATTGACTGATACAGGAAGTATGTAGCGTGTTTGCCGGGGGGGGTGGGGTGGGGCTAAAAACAACATTTGAATGTAGACAGTACGAGACTTTATATCGATGTTTCAATTCGGTGTACATTGTAAGATTTGAACTGAGGACCATGCATATGTGTAATTATTTCGAATTCGTGCCATACTAGGTTTGGAAAAGTTGACATTGACTCGATTGTTGTGCTATTTACTAGCGAGAGGCCAATGCGTTGCATGGAACATCAAGATGAATTTATACGAGTTGTTTATCTCGTGGGAGACGAAGATGAACGAGGGAAGTCCTTATCTGCAAATGTGGAGAGGGGTGTGGGTATCTTTTGCAAAATTGTCATAGTTTGTTTTCTATCCTTCAGATATAGATCGGACGGTCTATATTGCAGGATGGCAGGCACACCATCATCACCAACTCGGTTTTTTATAAGAGTAGAGTAGATATTAGGTCATATGTTTAAATCCATCCAAAGTTTTCTCACTACCATGGTGTTCAACATATACATATGAATTTGTATTAAAAAAGTAGCGTGGATACTGTGAAATGCGAAATCCACGTTAGAATTGGAGATTGCTATGTGACACACACTCTAATTCAAATAACTAATTATGTGACACACACTCTAATCCACGTTAGCGTGGATACCGTGGATGCCTTTTCTATTTTTTTTAATAAATCCTCATTAATTAATTTATAGTATCTCTTTTCAAATGACTAATTATTTGCAAGGAAAACACGGGCATGGTAATACATAGAGATTCGTTTGCATTCTCAAATGTAGGCACACCAGGCAGACCAGGGTTGTGTCATGGTGGTCGCGTGTGTCGTATGGACGCTTACCACCCAGCCACCCACCCCTCCCTCCCTCCCCCCTCCCCCCCAAAAAAGGACGACGACAAAATAAGTTCGCGCTTCCACGTTTCGGATTGAAATATATGGCGGCCCCAAACAAAATCTCCCTTCTCCGCCGTCCCCTTCCGCGCCCAGATTGCTCAAATCCCTAATTCGCCGCCAACCCAGGCAAAGTTCGAATCGCCCCTTGTCTTGTCTCTTTCCCCACCTCAGTGCCGGACGACAATGACGAAGACAGCGGTCGTGCTTCACCACCGCACCGGAGCTACCTCATCTACGCCCTCGTCCCCCGCATCGGGTGGTCCACCGACAACATCGGCCACCGCAACCGACGTGCCTCACAGACACCGACTTCCACCGCATCAGGTGCGCTTCACCGACGCCGTCTCCCACCTCACCAGGGCTACTTCACCGAGCACATCGTCGCACCTCTGCCCCCGAGGCTGTTGGGGCTTCACCAATGGTCTCGCCCACCGCATCATAGCGCTCCGCTGCCACTCAAGATCTACATCCGTGCGCGGGAAACGCCAGCGCATCACGCTCAACGACTCTGAAGTGGCCCGCACTCTAGCTAGGCGAGCATGCCCAAACGCCGGCCCGAACTAGGTATCCACACATCACTCCCTTGTGCACTGTTCCGACGATGTTTGGATATCCTTTCACTCCTCTCTTAGCTTACACACCTATGCAACTTTGACTTTAACTCTTATTTCTTCTGGAGATATCATCTGAAACAAGAAAACCCATTTTTAGCAAAGCATGACGGCGCTACAGGATCTGGTACACATCCTGCACACCCGTATAACCTTGTAAGTATCTTTCCTCCGGTACAACAGCAAGGTCGATTCCTCTTATTTGATCAACCATTCACCGTGTCAAAAAAGCAGAGGGGGATGCCAGGAGCACAAGGCATGCACATCCAAGCAAGTGGTAACATGGACTTGTACATGGAACGTCCCAAGCGCAAGCAGAGCTGCAGTGAGCCTGTACAACGAGCTAGTGTAATTCCCTGCATTTCATTTAATTCGTACTAGCCAGCGTGTATGATTTGTGTGCAGTGGCGGATCCACGAATTCAAGTTACCAGGGGCGAACATTTAACTTAAAAATACGAAGGCACTTGTACTCCGGAAATCAACATAACTTGAGAAATGTGAAGCTGCACGCACTTTGAAAACCAGCTAATGATCCAAAGTAGTTCAGATTATATCATTATAAAACACTAAATGATGTAAGCACCAAAAAACACAAAATGCAACATGGTGTACAAGGACTACTAACATGGTCTGTACCTGCTTGAATTATTCGTTCTCTGGCTGAAAATATCGAAGTATAATTGCACCTTTAACCAGTGCACAAACTGCATATCAACATATCTATCATGCACAAGTATGCCGATAGTTTCAAACAACAGATAAGAAAAGTATTTATGCTATGTTGTCATGATACGGGGACTTTCTAGTAGATGGCCTCGACGTTTCCTCAAGCCATGAAAATGTACTATAATTTGCTTCTCATCAATGCCATCAAATCTCTATGTCTCTCTCAACATAGCAGATCATCATTAGATACAAAATCCTTCAATGGGAGTTTGCATCAAATCCTTCATTAGCAGTCTGTTCACTAGACACTTCAGGCTCAAGAACAACATGAGCTTGTATGTTTGCACCGGAAACTTGATTAGATACATAAGATTCAGTCAGTTCCGTATTGATTGGGGGAGTTATAAAATAAGCAGAAATTGGTTTAATTTTCTCATAGATTCCCTACATACAAGCAGTTTTACAACACTGTCTGGTTTAACTATTGGCCAAAAATTGAACAGTTGAATTAGATATAATCAGGGATGTGATGTACCTGCTCGTTGCGCATGCTGCTCTTGCAAGCTGCGACTGTCCGTTTGCGCAAGCTCGATGCCAAGCCCGTGCTGCCGCCGCTGCCTCCCACGTAGGCTACACCCAGGGTTGGATCTTCATCTTCTTGTCCTTCCATTCGCTTGAAGCCCGGCGACCGCCCTCCAACGAGGGCGCGAGGAAGTGCTGTGTTGGTCTGTCCAGCGGCGGCTAGGTTAGGAGCGAACCAGACTGGAGGCTGGAGCGAACGAGTTGGGATTTTTCCAGCCGTCGATTGATATGGGAGGCACTCGTTTGGGCCGTGAGCCTGCTATAGGGCATGTCTTGCATTTACGTTATTGGCCCATCCAAATTGAAATGTTTTTCTTCATTTTTTTACATTGCCTGCTCGTGCGTTGGGACGAACAAAACTAGCATGGGCCAACCTGGACGACTCAAACTAGGTGCACACTTTCCAGCCACCCGAGGCGGCCGCCCATACCAGCCCCTATGGTGGCGTCTAGGGATGAAAACGGAGTGGAAACGGACGGAACTGGGTGCTATCATATTTTTTTCCGGAAACGGAAATGAATACAGAAACCTCGGAAACAAATACGGAAACAGATACTACCGGAAACAAAAACGGAGCGAATACAACACCAAAACGGAGACGGAAGCGGATGTTCACCGGAACAAAGAACCCTTGAACCGTAGAAAAAAACACAATGAAATGAACAAAGTTGTCAAACATAAGATGATTATAAAATATTATGATATATTGTGGATATATTATTAGATATTCATTTGTGCATAAATATTCAACTTTTGCAACAAAAAAACTTGGAAGCCATCCAACAACCAAACATCGCGGCTCAAATCACAATAGTGCTCAACTTGAATAATAGTACTAGTACTGTAGTACACACTTCAACTCAACAAGAAAAGTATCCATGATGCAAATATTTGAAACTTTAAATATAGTAACTAACAGTTCCATTCCAGCACTACAGCATTCAATCCTCCATTTCCTCATCCATGAAGTCCACCAGGTCATCATCACTATCATCCTCTAGTGGCTCGTCCAACTACATAGGCAAGCATACAAATATATTTCAAGTTCTGTAATATGAGTATTAGACATAATACAAGTCAAAAAAATAGATAAAATGCAAACCATGTGCACCAAAGTTGTAAAACGTTCCTCCAAGCTTGGCATGTCCATGTCTTTGACAACAGATGCAATGTCACTACCTGAATGATTGATAATAATAATTATTAGTATGATTATGTCACAGGGTGCACATGAAGTTGAGATAAAATTTAAAAGGTTACCTTTTGATGCTCCAATCCAATTTTTAGTACAAATTAAAGCTTCAACGGTTTCAGGTTCAAGACGAACACGAAATGGGTCAACAACCCGCCCACCAGCACTGAATGCCGACTCCGAGGCAACCGTTGACACTTGCATAGATAAGATATCTCGAGCAAGTCGTGACAGAATAGGAAACTCAACTTGATTGACCTTCCACCATGATAGTATATCAAAATTCGAATCTTTTCTAGATTGTAACTCTTGCTCCATGTATACTTCCAACTCAGTTTTGAGAAAACGGTCTGATTTTTGACTTCTGCTACTCAAGAACGAGTCTAAACAATACCCTAGATCAAGATCAACAGAAGGTGTTTCACACATATTAGTATCACTACTGTTACAGGTTGTCTTCTTTGATGTAGAGACGTAAGCTTCAAACAACTGGGTAATAACTTTTGTAAACTTCTCAATCTGTTGGTCATGGGTGGTGGGGTAAATGGTTGGTGCATAGTATTCTATCACAGTTCTCTTGTATCTAGATCAAAGAAGACTGCCACGGAAAGTGCCATGTTGGACTTCTCCCAATACTTATCATATTTAAGTTTCATGGAACGTGCCATAGACTTAATTACTTTGTCAGAGCTAGCACACCAGCCATCAATTGCAATCTTAAACTTGCAACAGGTGATAAAAAACTTATTTGAAGTTGGATATGTAGTTCAAGAGAACAGCACAGTAGCATCCTTGAAAATCTTCAGGTGATCACATATCTTCAATGCCATAATCCAATTCTTCGAAGTTGAAGCACACTTCTTATACTTCTTTTTATGCCGAAGAAAAAGCCTATCAAAAGCATCTCTAAAGTAAAGTGCCTTCTGCAGCATATCATACGTGGAATTCCACCGGGTAGGAACATCCAAGATCAGTTCAGATTTTGGATTCAAGTCACATTCTGAAGCACACTTCTCAAACTCTTCCTTCTGCTGTGGAGAATTCCTCACAATTGATATTGTGTTTCTAATATTTGCAATAGATGCTGCAATTGTCTTCAAACCATCTTGAGCGACCAGGTTTAAGATGTGATTGAAACATCTTACATGAAAAAATATGCCATCACAGATTAGACTATTCTTACTGAATTTGGTTAGTAGCCCCTCAACACACTTATCATTGGCTGAAGCATTGTCCAAACTGAGTGAAAGCAATTTCCTGTCAAGAACCCAATCCACTATGCAATCATAAAAGTGTAAGCCAAGATTTTTTCCTGAATGGTTTCCCTGTACATGATTAAACTTGATAATCCTCTTTTGCATGCACCAATTTTCATCTATCCAATGAACAGTGATGCACATGTATCCTTTGGTTTGTCCAGATGTCCACATGTCCATGGTGGCACTAAATCGGCACTGCACTGTTTTGAAGTACTCATACAATTTCTTCTTTTCCTCTTTAAATATGTTGACTATGTCTTTCTTCACAGTAGGGCGACTTTTAATTGGAAAAGTTGGACGCAAAGAATGGATAAAGTCCACCAAGTACTCGTGGTCAACAATATTGAAGGGGTACTCATGCATTATAATTGAGAGATAAAACTTCTTCAAACTGGTAGACTCGTCATACCTAAAGGTCGCAGGTGCTACCATGGACTCATTGCCTTCAACTTTATTCAGTACAAGGTTTTGCTGTCCAGTAATGATCTGATGCTTGTTCTGCAAATGAGACTTGGAAACTGTTGTGCCTCGATTGCCTCGAGCATTAGTACAAGGGCCCTTGTAAGTGCACCCTTTGCTATTGCATCTAGCCCATTTCTCTACAACCTTGTTACCATCCTTATCCGTCGTCGTTATCTCATACTTGGTGAAATGTTCCCAAACATCAGAGGTGAGCTTCTTACATCTCTTCACATCAGGGGCTGCATCTTCAGTTCCATTGGCCGTATCCGAACTTTCAGCTGCTGCACTTGTATTAGTAGCATTGGGAGGCTGCTCCGACGATGATTCAAGCACAATCGGAGATGTTGCGCTTACACTTGCACTGCTACTTGCCGTAAAAAAATCATCCATTGCAGGTTGGCAGTGCAATAACACTACGGCCAGACCTATAACAGGCTAACAACATTAATTAATTATGTATAAGCAAGCTAAATACAACTGTACCACTAGCCCACTAGTGCACTGTGAAAGCACAAGGATCCCAATATTAGTTCTGATAGACTTACTGTATCTACAGGGCTACAGGCAATTCAGCATAGTGTGTATCATGATCTAACTCTGTATCTGCAGTAGTGCAAGACTGCAGGTGCAACCGTGAAAGTGTCGTCAACAGCGGAGAGGGGTGCAACTGCGGAGGGATTCGATCGTGTTGGAGGGGCGTAGAGGTCGGAGGCATCGGAAAGGCGGCTTCAGAGGGGCGTAGAGGACGGAGGCGTCTGACAGCGGCTTCAGACGGTGTCGAACGGCGGATTCAGAGGACGGCAGCGTCCCACGGCGGCTTCAGAAGGCAGCGGCGTCCAACGGCGCCATGTAAGTCTGGGCAGGCCGGCCGAAGATGCGAGGGCAGCGGCGGTGGCGGCGTGCTCGTCTGCTCGATTAGGGATAGATTATTTTTGAGCGGTGATTAGGGATTAGATTAGGGATTCTGGTCGCCTTGCTGCAGTGCGTGCTGTATTATTATGCTGAAGTTGGGCCATGGGCCATTATTCTGCTATGTAACTCTGTAGGGTCTTATTATGTGTTGGGCAATAAAATAGACATTTGCTGGTATTAAAAGTGGAAAGTTCCATATTAACGGAAACGGAAAATTCCATTTCCGCACTTGTTCCGCCGGAAAACATTGTTTCGTTTTTGTTTCCGTTTCCGCATAAAAAATTCCACTTTTGTTTTTGTTTTGCAAAATTCCGTTTCAATTTCCGTTTTTCCTCTCTGTTTCCGTTTTTTTGCTGGAAAAGCGGAAAGTTTCCGTTCCATTTTCATCCCTAGTGGCGTCGCCCCTTTTTGCGTGTATGATTGGGGTAGTGAAAAATATTCCAGTGGCGCTTTTGATTTACCCACAAAATGGTTGAATTGCTTGTTTCTATGAACTGAGCTCGCCAATAATGTGAAGGATGCCAGTCTTTTCATCCTATTGTAGATTGCTTAGATCACGATATGTCAAATGTAATCGCGTGAAATATACAGTAAAAGCTAGTGTGATGTGTGTGGCTACAACTAGTCTGACTACATGTCCTCATATAACATATCAAGGACGCACCATCTTACCAGATTAACCATTCAACTTACCAATGGAGTGTGGGAAAAGAAAAGTATTGGGACTGCACATCCAAGCAAGTGGTGCCATGTACTCCTTCGTAGAACCTTGTAAGCGAAAAAGAAGTTGCAGTGTGCCTGTACAAAGAGCTAGCGTAAGTTCAGTTACCTGCTTCTCGGAATTTTAGTTAGTCATTTATTGCAAAATTGTTCAATTATGTTGCTTGGATTAATTTAGTTTGCTACTGATTACATAATGCCATAGCCTGTTTATCCTATTATAGACTGCGCCTATCTATTTGTTTGATACTTACTGTTAAGAATTACCTGTTTGCCTGAACTTAAGTAGCTACTTAAGCACGTAAATAGCTGGTCATATGTACTTCTAGGGTGCAGCAGAATTCACTTGTAATTTATGTTATGATACCCTGTTTGTTTAAATGGTTTGCTGTTATCACTTGTTGCACTAGTAATGTTTGCATGTTCATAGATAGACAACTGTCAGGTTTATATGAGGGACACCGTCTTTTTAACTGATATATGTGTTGGAATCATTTTGCTTACGTCAAAGAAATTTACAGATGTCTCTGTTGCTGGTAAACGGTACCGACTTGTTACTTTAATACGTTGCCAATAACTTGTTAGTTTTACTAGTTCATGTGTAATTAAATACGTCGCCAAAACTGGTTAGTTTTACTAGTTTGATGTTAGTTTCTTATGGCTCTTGCAAAACTTTATTTATTGATTGCTAACAAGTTTGCAGGATCCAACTGAAACTCCGTTGGCACAACAGGTATGTTTTCATAAACTTCCTTGTTTACCTGGTTTGCTGCTGTAACTTGTTGCTGTAATCATCTTACCAACTTCAAGTTTTCAAGATCCAATTGGAAGTCTAATTGCACAATAGGTACATTTTCAAAAATATATTTGTGTAACAGGTTTGCTGCTGTAACCTGTTGCTCTAATCAAGTTACTGACTACTCAACTTTTCAGGATCCAAGAGAAACTCCAATGCCACAACAGGTTCCTTTTGCAAAACTTGTTTGTATAACTGCTTTGCTGCTGCAACTGGTTGCTCTAATCATGTTACTGGCTACTCAACTTTTCAGGATCCAAGAGAAACTCCAATGCCACAACAGGCACCTTTTGGAAAACTTGTTTGTTTAACTGCTTTGCTGCTGCAACAACCGGTTACAATGATGTTAATTACTACTTTTCATCATCCAATTGAAACTCTTTAATTCCTTGTTATTTAACTGGTTTGCTGTTATTACTCCCAGTTGAGATGTTTTGCCAACTTCAACTTTTCAGAATCCAATCGGAACTTTAATGGCAAAACAGGTTAGCCCAAGATCAAAGGGCAAGGTCCCCATGGACGTTGTATCATCGCACAGTAGTGGCACCGGCCCAATCGTGCATCATGAATTGCCAACTATTAATGCTCTAGAGGATAAACTAGTGGTAGCAAGAGATTCTACTTCTGCACTTAGAGATGAAGTTGACATGTTGAGGAAGCAAACAACACAATCACAAGAAGTACTCAAGACAACCATTAAATATTTGGTGGATTTCAAAACGAAGCAAGCTAAGACTAACCGCATTGTTAAGGTCCTAAAGGAAAAAAGGAAATTAAATTCCCACTTGGTAAATCATAGGTGAAATGTTCTTTCCATCGTTGAATAACCTTTGTGTTGTTTGTTCATGTAATCGATCAAACCATTTGTTTTAGAGATCATGTAATAATTGTTTTTTGTTTTTTGGTTTGTAATATTATTTGAGCACAAGTCTGTATTAATTGATAAGACTCGGAGACATTTCATTTTGATTGCTGTGCCAGACCTACAAATATGTGAATCGAGCTGAATGTGCATTCAGCAATAATAGTAGTATAGATGAACATAAGTGGCACACATCGGAAAGGGACAAGATGCTGTACTAGCTTCGCTAGAAAAAGGATGCTCTTCTAGCAAAAAAAATACAGCGGCCTGGCTTATGTATGTTAGTTGATATTATTGATCCATATCTATAAGTGTTTCTGTTAGTTTTGTACATTCTTGGTTGATTGACTCGTATTTGAATCTTGATACATCGCTTGTGTACATATCTAAATGGGAGTACACATTTGAAGGAAATATGCCCTAGAGGCTATAATAAAGTTATTATTTATTTTCCTTATATCATGATAAATGTTTATTATTCATGCTAGAATTGTATTAACCGGAAACATAATACATGTGTGAATACATAGACAAACAGAGTGTCACTAGTATGCCTCTACTTGACTAGCTCGTTGATCAAAGATGGTTATGTTTCCTAGCCATAGACATGAGTTGTCATTTGATTAACAGGATCACATCATTAGGAGAATGATGTGATTGACTTGACCCATTCTGTTAGCTTAGCACTCGATCGTTTAGTATGTTGCTATTGCTTTCTTCATGACTTATACATGTTCCTATGACTATGAGATTATGCAACTCCCGTTTACCGGAGGAACACTTTGTGTGCTACCAAACGTCACAACGTAACTGGGTGATTATAAAGGTGCTCTACAGGTGTCTCCAAAGGTACTTGTTGGGTTGGCGTATTTCGAGATTAGGATTTGTCACTCCGATTGTCGGAGAGGTATCTCTGGGCCCACTCAGTAATACACATCACTATAAGCCTTGCAAGCATTGTGACTAATGAGTTAGTTGCGGGATGATGTATTACGGAACGAGTAAAGAGACTTGCCGGTAACGAGATTGAACTAGGTATCGAGATACCGACGATCAAATCTCGGGCAAGTAACATACCGATGACAAAGGGAACAACGTATGTTGTTATGCGGTCTGACCGATAAAGATATTCATAGAATATGTGGGAGCCAATATGAGCATCCAGGATCCGCTATTGATTATTGACCGGAGAGGTGTCTCGGTCAAGTCTACATAGTTCTCGAACCCGTAGGGTCCGCACGCTTAACGTTACGATGACAATTATATTATGAGTTTACATGTTTTGATGTACCGAAGGTTGTTCGGAGTCCCGGATGTGATCACGGACATGACGAGGAGTCTCGAAATGGTCGAGACATAAAGATTGATATATTGGAAGCCTATGTTTGGACATCGGAAGTGTTCCGGGTGAAATCGGGATTTTTCCGGAGTACCGGGAGGTTACCGGAACCCCCCGGTAACTTAATGGGCCTTATTGGGACTAGGTGGAAGAGAGGAGAGGAGGGCAGGGCAGGGCCGCGCGCCCCTCCCCCCCAGTCCCAATAGGACAAGGAGAGGGGGGCGGCGCCCCCCCTTCCTTCCTCCCCTCCACCTTTTCCCCCTTCCTCTCCTAGTCCAACATGGAAAAGGGGGGAGTCCTACTCCCGGTAGGAGTAGGACTCCTCCTGGCGCGCCTCTCCTCTAGGCCGGCCGAACCCCCCCTTGCTCCTTTATATACGGGGGCAGGGGGCACCTCTAGACACACAATTGATCATTGATCTCTTAGCCGTGTGCGGTGCCCCCCTCCGCCATATTACACCTCGATAATATCGTAGCGGTGCTTAGGCGAAGCCCTGCGTTGGTAGAACATCAACATTGTCACCATGCCGTCGTGCTGACAAAACTCTCCCTGAACACTCGGCTGGATCGGAGTTCGAGGGACGTCATCGAGCTGAACGTGTGCTGAACTCGGAGGTGCCGTGCGTTCGGTACTTGATCGGTCGGATCGTGAAGACGTACGACTACATCAACCGCGTTGTGTTAAACGCTTCCGCTATCGGTCTACGAGGGTACATGGACAACACTCTCCCCTCTCGTTGCTATGCATCACCATCATCTTGCGTGTGCGTAGAATTTTTTTGAAATTACTACGTTCCCCAACAGTGGTATCAGAGCCTGGTTTTATGCGTTGATGTTATGCACGAGTAGAACACAAGTGAGTTGTGGGTGATATAAGTCATACTGCTTACCATCATGTCATACTTTGGTTCGGCGGTATTTTGAGATGAAGCGGCCCGGACCGACATTACGCGTACGCTTACGCGAGACTGGTTTCACCGTTGCGAGCACTCGTTACTTAAAGGTGACCGGCGGGTGTCTGTCTCTCTCACTTTAGTTGAACCGAGTGTGGCTATGCCCGGTCCTTGCGAAGGTTAAAACAGCACCAACTTGACAAACTATCGTTGTGGTTTTGATGCGTAGGTAAGAACGGTTCTTACTAAGGCCGTAGCAGCCACGTAAAACTTGCAACAACAAAGTAGAGGACGTCTAACTTGTTTTTGCAGGGCATGTTGTGATGTGATATGGTCAAGATGTGATGCTATATTTTATTGTATGAGATGATCATGTTTTGTAACCGAGTTATCGGCAACTGGCAGGAGCCATATGGTTGTCGCTTTATTGTATGCAATGGAATCGCCATGTAATTGTTTTACTTTATCACTAAGCGGTAGCGATAGTCGTAAAAGCAATAGTTGGCGAGACGACAACGATGCTACGATGGAGATCAAGGTGTCGCGCCGGTGACGATGGTGATCATGACGGTGCTTCGGAGATGGAGATCACAAGCACAAGATGATGATGGCCATATCATATCACTTATATTGATTGCATGTGATGTTTATCTTTTATGCATCTTATCTTGCTTTGATTGACGGTAGCATTATAAGATGATCTCTCACTTAAATTTCAAGATAAAAGTGTTCTCCCTGAGTATGCACCGTTGCCAAAGTTCGTCGTGCCCAGACACCACGTGATGATTGGGTGTGATAAGCTCTACGTCCATCTACAACGGGTGCAAGCCAGTTTTGCACACGTAGAATACTCAGGTTAAACTTGACGAGCCTAGCATATGCAGATATGGCCTCGGAACACTGAGACCGAAAGGTCGAGCGTGAATCATATAGTAGATATGATCAACATAGTAATGTTCACCATTGAAAACTACTCCATTTCACGTGATGATCGGTTATGGTTTAGTTGATTTGGATCACGTAATCACTTAGATGATTAGAGGGATGTCTATCTAAGTGGGAGTTCTTAAGTAATATGATTAATAGAACTTAAAATTATCATGAACTTAGTACCTGATAGTATCTTGCTTGTCTATGTTAATTGTAGATAGATGGCCCGTGCTGTTGTTCCGTTGAATTTTAATGCGTTCCTTGAGAAAGCAAAGTTGAAAGATGATGGTAGCAATTATACGGACTGGGTCCATAACTTGAGGATTATCCTCATTGCTGCACAGAAGAATTACGTCCTGGAAGCACCGCTGGGTGCCAGGCCTGCTGCAAGAGCAACACCAGAAGTTGTGAACGTCTGGCAGAGCAAAGCTGATGACTACTCGATAGTTCAGTGTGCCATGCTTTACGGCTTAGAACCGGGTCTTCAACGACGTTTTGAACGTCATGGAGCATATGAGATGTTCCAGGAGTTGAAGTTAATATTTCAAGCAAATTCCCGGATTGAGAGATATGAAGTCTCCAATAAGTTCTACAGCTGCAAGATGGAAGAGAATAGTTCTGTCAGTGAGCATATACTCAAAATGTCTAGGTATAATAATCACTTGATTCAACTGGGAGTTAATCTTCCGGATGATAGCGTCATTGACAGAATTCTTCAATCACTGCCACCAAGCTACAAGAGCTTCGTGATGAACTATAACATGCAAGGGATGAACAAGACAATTCCCGAGCTCTTCGCAATGCTAAAGGCAGCGGAGGTAGAAATCAAAAAGGAGCATCAAGTGTTGATGGTCAATAAGACCACTAGCTTCAAGAAAAAGGGCAAAGGGAAGAAGAAGGGGAACTTCAAGAAGAACAACAAGCAAGTTGCTGTTCAGGAGAAGAAACCCAAATCTGGACCTAAGCCTGAGACTGAGTGCTTCTAGTGCAAGCAGACTGGTCACTGGAAGCGGAACTGCCCCAAGTATTTGACAGATAAGAAGGATAGCAAGGTGAACAAAGGTATATGTGATATACATGTTATTGATGTGTACCTTACCAGAGCTCGCAGTAGCACCTGGGTATTTGATACTGGTTCTGTTGCTAATATTTGCAACTCGAAACAGGGACTACGGATTAAGCGAACACTGGCCAAGGACGAGGTGATGATGCGCGTGGGGAACGGTTCCAAAGTCGATGTGATCACCGTCGGCACGCTACCTCTACATCTACCTTCGGGATTAGTATTAGACCTAAATAATTGTTATTTGGTGCCAGCGTTGAGCATGAACATTATATCTGGATCTTGTTTGATGCGAGATGGTTATTCATTTAAATCAGAGAATAATGGTTGTTCTATTTATATGAGTAATATCTTTTATGGTCATGCACCCTTGAAGAGTGGTCTATTTTTAATGAATCTCGATAGTAGTGACACACATATTCATAATGTCGAAGCCAAAAGATGCAGAGTTCATAATGATAGTGCAACTTATTTGTGGCACTGCCGTTTAGGTCATATCGGTGTAAAGCGCATGAAGAAACTCCATAATGATGGACTTTTGGAATCACTTGATTATGAATCACTTGGTACTTGCGAACCGTGTCTCATGGGCAAGATGACTAAAACACCGTTCTCCGGAACTATGGAGAGAGCAACTGATTTGTTGGAAATCACACATACAGATGTATGTGGTCCGATGAATATTGAGGCTCGTGGCGGATATCGTTATTTTCTCACCTTCACAGATGATTTGAGCAGATATGTGTATATCTACTTAATGAAACATAAGTCTAAAACATTTGAAAAGTTCAAAGAATTTCAGAGCGAAGTTGAAAATCATCGTAACAAGAAAATAAAGTTTCTACGATCAGATCGTGGAGGAGAATATTTGAGTTATGAGTTTGGCCTACATTTGAAACAATGCGGAATAGTTTCGCAACTCACGCCACCCGGAACACCACAACGTAATGGTGTGTCCGAACGTCGTAATCATACTTTACTAGATATGGTGCGATCTATGATGTCTCTTACTGGTTTACCGCTATCGTTTTGGGGTTATGCTTTAGAGACGGCTGCATTCACTCTTAATAGGGGACCATCGAAATCCGTTGAGGCGACGCCTTATGAACTATGGTTTGGCAAGAAACCGAAGTTGTCGTTTCTTAAAGTTTGGGGTTGCGATGCTTATGTGAAGAAACTTCAACCTGATAAGCTCGAACCTAAATCGGAGAAATGTGTCTTCATAGGATACCCAAAGGAGACTGTTGGGTACACCTTCTATCACAGATCCGAAGGCAAAATATTCGTTGCTAAGAATGGAACCTTTCTAGAGAAGGAGTTTCTCTCGAAAGAAGTGAGTGGGAGGAAAGTAGAACTTGATGAGGTAACTGTACCTGCTCCCTTATTGGAAAGTAGATCATCACAGAAACCAGTTTCTACGACACCTACACCAATTAGTGAGGAAGTTAATGATAATGATCATGAAACTTCAGATCAAGTTATTACTGAACCTCGTAGGTCAACCAGATTAAGATCCGCACCAGAGTGGTACGGTAATCCTGTTCTGGAGGTTATGTTACTAGACCATGACGAACCTACGAACTATGAAGAAGCGATGGTGAGCCCAGATTCCGCAAAATGGCTTGAAGCCATGAAATCCGAGATGGGATCCATGTATGAGAACAAAGTATGGACTTTTGTTGACTTGCCCAATGATCGGCAAGCCATTGAAAATAAATGGATCTTCAAGAAGAAGACTGACGCTGACGGTAATGTTACTATCTATAAAGCTCGACTTGTTGTGAAAGGTTTTCGACAAGTTCAAGGGATTGGCTACGACGAGACTTTCTCACCCGTAGCGATGCTCAAGTCTGTCCGAATCATGTTAGCAATTGCCGCATTTTATGATTATGAAATTTGGCAAATGGATCTAAAAACTGCATTCCTGAATGGATTTCTGGAAGAAGAGTTGTATATGATGCAACCGGAAGGTTTTGTCGATCCAAAGGGAGCTAACAAAGTGTGCAAGCTCCAGCGATCCATTTATGGACTGGTGCAAGCCTCTCGGAGTTGGAATAAATGCTTTGATAGTGTGATCAAAGCATTTGGTTTTATACAGACTTTTGGAGAAGCCTGTATTTACAAGAAAGTGAGTGGGAGCTCAGTAGCATTTCTGATATTATATGTGGATGACATATTGCTGATTGGAAAAGATATAGAATTTCTGGATAGCATAAAGGGATACATGAATAAGAGTTTTTCAATGAAAGACCTCGGTGAAGCTACATATATAATAGGCATCAAGATCTATAGAGATAGATAAAGACGCTTAATTGGACTTTCACAAAGCACATACCTTGACAAAGTTTTGAAGAAGTTCAAAATGGATCAAGCAAAGAAAGGGTTCTTGCCTGTACTACAAGGTGTGAGATTTAGTAAGACTCAATGCCCGACCACTGCAGAAGATAGAGAGAAGATGAAAGATGTTCCCTATGCTTCAGCCATAGGCTCTATCATGTATGCAATGCTGTGTACCAGACCTAATGTGTGCCTTGCTATAAGTTTAGCAGGGAGGTACCAAAGTAATCCAGGAGTGGATCACTGGATAGTGGTCAAGAACATCCTGAAATACCTGAAAAGGACTAAGGATATGTTTCTCGTTTATGGAGGTGACAAAGAGCTCATCGTAAATGGTTACGTTGATGCAAGCTTTGACACTGATCCGGACGATTCTAAATCGCAAACCGGATACGTGTTTACATTGAACGGTGGAGCTGTCAGTTGGTGCAGTTCTAAACAAAGCGTCGGGGCAGGATCTACGTGTGAAGCGGAGTACATAGCTGCTTCGGAAGCAGCAAATGAAGGAGTCTGGATGAAGGAGTTCATATCCGATCTAGGTGTCATACCTAGTGCATCGGGTCCAATGAAAATATTTTGTGACAATACTGGTGCAATTGCCTTAGCAAAGGAATCCAGATTTCACAAGAGAACCAAGCACATCAAAAGACGCTTCAATTCCATCCGGGATTTTCCAGGTGGGAGACATAGAAATTTGCAAGATACATACGGATCTGAATGTTGCAGACCCGTTGACTAAGCCTCTTCCACGAGCAAAACATGATCAGCACCAAAGCTCCATGGGTGTAAGAATCATTACTGTGTAATCTAGATTATTGACTCTAGTGCAAGTGGGAGACTGAAGGAAATATGCCCTAGAGGCAATAATAAAGTTATTATTTATTTCCTTATATCATGATAAATGTTTATTATTCATGCTAGAATTGTATTAACCGGAAACATGATACATGTGTGAATACATAGACAAACAGAGTGTCACTAGTATGCCTCTACTTGACTAGCTTGTTGATCAAAGATGGTTATGTTTCCTAGCCATAGACATGAGTTGTCATTTGATTAACGAGATCACATCATTAGGAGAATGATGTGATTGACTTGACCCATTCCATTAGCTTAGCACTCGATCATTTAGTATGTTGCTATTGCTTTCTTCATGACTTATACATGTTCCTATGACTCTGAGATTATGCAACTCCCGTTTACCAGAGGAACACTTTGTGTGCTACCAAATGTCACAACGTAACTGGGTGATTATAAAGGTGCTCTACAGGTGTCCCTAAAGGTACTTGTTGGGTTGGCGTATTTCGAGATTAGGATTTGTCACTCCGATTGTCGAAGAGGTATCTCTGGGCCCACTCAGTAATACACATCACTATAAGCCTTGCAAGCATTGTGACTAATGAGTTAGTTGCGGGATGATGTATTACGGAACGAGTAAAGAGACTTGCCGGTAACGAGATTGAACTAGGTATCGAGATACCGACGATCGAATCTCGGGCAAATAACATACCGATGACAAAAGGAACAATGTATGTTGTTATGCGGTCTGACCGATAAAGATCTTCGTAGAATATGTGGGAGCCAATATGAGCATCCAGGTTCCGCTATTGGTTACTGACCGGAGAGGTGTCTCGGTCATGTCTACATAGTTCTCGAACCCGTAGGGTCCGCACGCTTAACGTTACGATGACAGTTATATTATGAGTTTATATGTTTTGATGTACCGAAGGTTGTCCGGAGTCCCGGATGTGATCACGGACATGACGCGGAGTCTCGCAATGGTCGAGACATACAGATTGATATATTGGAAGCCTATGTTTGGACATCGGAAGTGTTCCGGGTGAAATCGGGATTTTTCCGGAGTACCGGGAGGTTACCGGAACCCCCCGGTAACTTAATGGGCCTTATTGGGCCTAGGTGGAAGAGAGGAGAGGAGGGCAGGGCAGGGCCGCGCGCCCCTCCCCCCCCAGTCCGAATAGGACAAGGAGAGGGGGGCGGCGCCCCCCTTCCTTCCTCCCGTCCACCTTTTCCCCCTTCCTCTCCTAGTCCAACATGGAAAAGGGGGGGAGTCCTACTCCCGGTAGGAGTAGGACTCCTCCTGGCGTGCCTCTGCTCTAGGCCGGCCAAACCCCCCTTGCTCCTTTATATACAGGGCAGGGGGGCACCTCTAGACACACAATTGATCATTGATCTCTTAGCCGTGTGCGGTGCCCCCCTCCACCATATTACACCTCGATAATATCGTAGCGGTGCTTAGGCAAAGCCCTGCGTCGGTAGAACATCAACTTTGTCACCACGCCGTCGTGCTGACGAAACTCTCCCTCAACACTCAGCTGGATCGGAGTTCGAGGGACGTCATCGAGCTGAACGTGTGCTGAACTCGGAGGTGCCGTGCGTTCAGTACTTGATCGGTCGGATCATGAAGACGTACGACTACATCAACCGCGTTGTGTTAAATGCTTCCGCTATCGGTCTACGAGGGTACGTGGACAACACTCTCCCCTCTCGTTGCTATGCATCACCATGATCTTGCGTGTGCGTAGAATTTTTTTGAAATTACTACGTTCCCCAACAACATTATGCTGCATGTGACATTTGAGTTGGACATAGAGTGTTCCGAATATTCGAATTCACCTTAAACTGGATTCTAGCTTCTGAATTCGAGTATCGGCATTTGTAAATCATATATATGACAGTGGAATATATCTTTGTCGTGCTTTTGAAGATATATGAAAACACATAGAATGATTTATAAAGATTCGTATAGGAATACAAAATGGATTTGAATTTAGTTGCCAGGGTAAACGTGGATGCTTATTGTCCCGAAATTCGAAAGAAGCGGCAAAATGTCCACTCCCTCGTCGGCTGCCCGAAGCCAAGTGTTTGGGAGATGGAAATTACTGTCTACCCCTTACACGGACAATCCATCAGCCCGATTTCCACTGCTCTCAATAGGGGTAGGTTAGTAACTTCAATTAGATGTGACACGACTGCCTCTGAGCCCATTCCGACACGGTGGGCGCCAAACATGGGCGGCAAAACACATTTGATTCAAGCTCGTCCGAAAGACCTCTGTTTCTCCCTCCATTTCCCCATTCATACACGGTGGGCGGCAAAACAAACTCGCCTTGGCCGAATCGATGTAGGCAAATATTTTCAATAGGGGCAGGTTTGTAACTTCACTCAGACATGACACAATCGCCCTACCTATCAGCCCCGTTCATACACCGTGGGTGCCAACCATGGGCGCCAAAACACCCTTTCCTCGCCAGAAATCGCTTTGGGCAAATATTGGCGAGATGCGAGATTACCGTCCAATCCCCAACCGACGGGACGTCCAAATTTCAAATGGGGGCTGAGTTCGTAACTTTCCCATATTTCAGACAGGCGCGTCCCAAAAATATGGCTCCCCATTCCTCTCCCTCCATTTTCCCATTCATACACCGTCCACGCTAGAACACCATCCCCACACCAGCCTCCTCCGTCCGCCACCCCATCCATCGCCGCCGTCCTCCACCCCATCCATCACCACCGTCCTCCACCATGCCAGAGCGCCTACCAAGACCACGTCGTCCACTGCTAGAGATGGACATTTCTCATCCACGGCGGCGGACCAAGAGCCTTGCATCGCGTCCTCTCGCTTCATGGGCGCCGTCGTCCTCTTTGCCGGGGCCGCTCACACGACCTTCTCTTCCACCGCAACGGGACTTATCCCCCGATGCACCCGTCTACGCTCGCAGATCTGCTTCAATGCCACCCACAGCCATCGCACCCCCGATGCCTACACGGCGCCGCAAGAGAGGTGGTACTTCATATCTCCTCAACTTTTTGATCTCAACCAGAAAATAGATCGTAACTTGGTAACTGCACTTTCTTTTTAGCTCTTAGAATTTAGTTCTTAGTTCGAAGCAAACAACGGATGCTAAATAGAATTTCTCCGGTTTGCAGCTTTAAATCTGCCATGGCATAGTCATAACAGGGTTTAATTGATCATGCTTAGGGTTTAATTGATCATGTTGTTTCCATGGTGGTTTGTTTAATAGAAATCGGAGGAGAAACCCTCTTTTGCTAAAAAAAATTGCTAGCAGAAGAACACTGTGACACCCAAGTTTTTATTTGGATTTTTTTCAAAAGACTTTTATTTGACTTGAGGGGAGTGATTTAAATTTTTCTTCAAGAGAACTCTCCCTCTCAAATATTTCCTTTATGGCAAAAGTTTTGTTTGGATTCACCCAAGATCTGCCTTTAGTCTTGGGAGTTCTTGCTCTTCTTTTGGACTCAAGACAAAATGTTTTTCATGTGGGAGAATAACTTCTGAAAATCTTTTTGAATTTGCACTATGGCTTTTGGAAAGTCCTTTGCCACTTTCAACTATTCCTCCTTGCCATGGCATTAGTGCAAATCCTCTCCCCTAACCCTTCCCTCACCTTTGGATCATGTTTTACACCTAATCGAGCAAGTTGAACCTCCCCATGTGATCATTTCCATTTAAATTCTATCCAAATAAATTTCTGTCTTCTATCCTTCTACTTGGAGATTTACAAAGGAACTCCTTTTTCTGTTTTGATTTTTGCCACAAATCCTTTTCCCCTCCTAGTCCTTTGAACCCTCAACCTAGAACCATGAAGATCCACTGGTCTCCAGTTCAAAATTTTCAAACTACATCTGCTGCAAGTTTGGACCAGATTTGCCAAATTTGGTGAAATTCATTCAAAACTCTCTCCAAAAATTCCAAGTAAAATCATGCAGCCTCTGGGTGCATTGAGTGGTCATCTCACCAAGTTACAGCTCCAGAAAAATTCATCTCATAGCCAAAACCTTCTGTCGAACACCTGCAGTGCATAGTCATGTCAAATTCAGTAAAGTTCAGAGATTCAGTTCAGTAGCTACTGTCGTTTTCTTCAGAGCATGACATCGATCTCGCCAGTGCCATCGCGTCGCCTTGCTCCTCGTCCCCGCCCTCTTGTTCCTGCACCGCACGAACGCCTGGCGCCTTGTGGGCGTCGGCGACGAGCAGCAGAAGGTGCGCCGCCCCGTGACCGACGCCGGCGGCGGCTTTGCGGACGCCAGCGGGAGACACGGCGCCGACGACTCCACCCAGCGCCGCCCAAACCACCGGAGCCCGCCGCGTGGCCTTCCACTCCCCCAAATGCGCTGCCGCTCTTGTCGTGAACCGCAGGGCGCGGAGTGCGCTCTCTGCCGCCGTTGAGCCCGTGCGGTCACCTCACCGTGGACAGACGCCATTACGACGAGACCAGCCCCGCTTAGCTGTGGAACAACTCCAGTAATCTCCACTGATGCTGCCTAGCTGCTCAAACCACCTGCCAATCCACTACTCCGCCGTAATCGCTCGCCGGAGATTCTCCGTTCACGGCCACCCCGTCGATCTGCCTATAAATAGAGGCCCCGAGCTTCAACTCAAGCACCCACCAGCCCTGCACTTCCCCTAGAGCAAGCCTAGCCACTAGTAGAGCCCCGAGGAGGTCTCCTTCCTCGACTCCGGCCGCCGCGACCCGCCACGGGATCCAGCCCGATTCGCCCCCGTGTGTGCTCCTCCGCCTCCATTCTCTTGCCAGTAGCTTCACCTTGCATCCCTCGTTCTGACCCGCGCCTCAATTCGTAGTTTGCAGCCCTCCACCGGAGTTCCCCATCCTCACCCGAACCGCCGTCCGCCGGAGAAAGTGTCGCCGTTGACGTGGTGCTCCCCGTTGGACGAGTCCACCACCCACCGACGCGGAAGAGGACGCTGAAGGTCTTGGTACCCTTCGTTTCGCCTAACTCGCCATGGTTCGACGCCGGCGTCCACCGCCGTCTTCGAGCGCCGGCGAGCCTTTTCAAACCTGACATGCGGACCCCGCGTGTCAGCCTCTGTTTTATTTTCCCCGAACCGTTTTCTGTTGGCGCCTTCGGGCAAAATACGCTTTCTCTCTTGCGCTTGCACATTTCCAAACGAACCGTTTTCTGTTTTCTCAGTTAAAACCCTGGAACTTTTCCGTTTCATTACAGAAAGGTTCTGGACAGAAACCTTTATAACTTTTTAATGAAAAGGTACTTTTGAGTGATTCTTTTTCTGACAATATCCAAATTTTGTCTAGTTTTTTATGGGATTTATTTGAAAAATATTTGGAAAAGTTTCTGTGCATGTGTTGGTTTTCACGTTAGTACCCGTTTCGTGATTGCCGTAGGTTCCGGGAGAGGTGACGGAGCCGCGAACTTCGCCGAGCTAGACTCCGACTTCTCCGAACCAGGCAAGCATGTTTTGAACATTTGATATGACAGATGTTTTGCATGTTTGCGTGAAAGTTGGTGCGTGGCATATGAGTGTCGGTAAATACCTCGTTGCTTGTAAGGCAACTACCCGGTTGTTCCAAAGTCGGGATGATCTCTGATGAGAGATGGCCTAATCATGTGGTGACATGAAGGGCAGCAAGGTGGTACTGTTGTAGCATGCCAGCCTTGCGTCATCTGACTTTCTCCGACGTTAACGTGGTTGGAGCCATGTTATCGTTCTTCCTTTTTTTCGCATGTTCCAAAGTTGCGATGATCTCTGATGAGAGATGGCCTAATCATGTGGTGACATGAAGGGCAGCAAGGTGGTACTGTTGTAGCATGCCAGCCTTGCATCATCCGACTTTCTCCGACGTTAACGTGGTTGGAGCCACGTTATCGTTCTTCCTTTTTTTCGCATGTTCCAAAGTCGCGATGATCTCTGATGAGAGATGGCCAAATCATTTGGTGACATGAAGGGCAGCAAGGTGGTACTGTTGTAGCATGCCAGCCTTGCGTCATCCGACTTTCTCCGACGTTAATGTGGTTGGAGCCGCATTACCGTTCATTCCCCTTTTCCGTGCTACCACATGTCTCATTGCCAGGGATACGGTTTAGTAAGTTCGTAACCTCTTTCCGTGTACACACCAAACAGAGAGGCCGGGATGATGGTACCTTGGCCTAGGATTAAAGCCAGTCATCCGGTCAGGGGGCATGGGTGTTTCCGGTTGGGACCGAGAGGGGGGGCACCCCCTTATAGCGCGCGTATAGAAATTCGATCCCATGCTACGCGAGGTTGTAGCCTCCCCGTCTCAAGGTTTTTCTTGAACGATGCCGAGGGTGATCCCTGGCTTCGGATGGTTAATTTGGGTGTGTACTGGTTAGACGTGTTTCTTCCAAAACACCGTAGACGGAACTAGTCCCCGTGACTACTGAAATCCGTTGGCTGTGGTTAAGTACAAACTCTGCAGAGTCAATTCTTTCCAAATCATCGTATCCATGATCAATTAATGAAAACATTATATCCATATCTATCCGCGTGGAAAACCTGTTCCCGGTGAGCAAGCTCAAGTGGTAATTCAGATGTATTGTTATTCCTGTGGATGGACTAACTTTATTTTTGTTTCATGCTCATGGTGAATTATGTTCCCAATCTGTTGCATTATTGAGCTGTGATATAAGCCCTTTATGTGACGTCGCGCAGACGTCCGACTGTGGCGTGTTCTTGTTTCTTACTTTAAATATAAGCCCTTTATGTGATGTCGCCCAGACGTCCGACTGTGGCATGCACCGTCCTTATTTTCTGTTATAAGCCCTTTATGTGGTGTCGCCTCGACGCCCGACTGTGGCATTATTATTCCGCATTTTCTGCTAGAGGAGTCTTTCAGACACTCGTTTGGCACCAGTATTATTATTCCGCATTTTCCGCTCGAGGAGTCTTTCAGACACTCGTTTGGCACCAGTATTATTATTCCGCATTTTCAGCTCGAGGAGTCTTTCAGACACTCGTTTGGCACCAGTATTATTATTCCGCATTTTCCGCTCGAGGAGTCTTTCAGACACTCGCTTGGCACCAGTATTACTATTCTGCAGTTTCCGCTCGAGGCGTCATTCAGACCCTCGCTTGGTACCCAGCATTTACTACCTCTATGTCTGAATCGTACTGGTTAACTTATTCATGTACTTCATGTTCACATTTGTTATATCTTATGTCCGAACTGTCTTGCGAGTACTTTCATAGTACTCACCTGGCTTGTTGATTTGGCCAGATGTTGACGAAGGCGATCTCTTGGATGAAGAGTTTGATAGCGCGTCCGATGCCTAGAGGAGTCCCAGTCAGTCCTGCGCGATCCCGGATTTTGGTCACTTGTTTTGTCTACGCTTCCGCCACCCGCAATAAGTCTTCTCGAGCCTCACTCCGACGCTCGAAGAGTTGTAGTCTTCTGGAATCATATCACTCGCTTCGCGGTGATATCTCCACCACCGTTATTATCGTGAGTTAGTAGTTTGCCACCCTATCCGCCGTTTCGTTTTATCGGCGTGCATGTAATAAATTGTTGGGCAGTCTCTGCTCAACCTTGTATTATATTTAGTACTCCTGGTATTTTTCTTCTGTGACCAAGATATTGTCTATCAGTGAGAAGGAATTCTTCCTCGCTGGTCCGTAAAAGGGATTGGTTTCTCAATAATTATTTTATTGAAAAACCGGTCGTGACAAGCTTGGTATCAGAGCCAGGCTGACTGTAGGAAGCCACTAGGTGCGATCGCTAATCGGTTATTAGCATCTTTCGTGCTTTTTCAGCTTTTTGCAATTGTAGCTATTTTCATTTGGTCATCATAAATTTATGACATGACTACTCAGAATTTTTGCCTACTTTTGTAGATGGCTGGCAGCAGCTGTGAGAATCGAGTGTTCACCAACGTGCCCGAGGGGTTTGTCAAGCTCCTCGTCTCCATCACCAAGCTCGCGATCGGGCCAGCAGCTCGCCCGGAGTTCACACTCTATCAGCACAAGCTCAGTGACGACGTGTCTATGCACCAAGCCATGGTGCAGTTCAGGGGAGGACGATCTGCTGCTCGCCACTTCCATTTTACGGGAAGGGCCATGCCTACGGAGAGGCATGCCATGCAGATGGCTGCCCGCGAGGCGATAGCTCGCCTTCAGGACATCCTTCCTATGATGAAGACTCGTCGCTACCGCTACCTCCCATGCCATGTGCCGTACACCAGCCACTATGCGTTTGCCTGCCATCGGGGAGAAAGAGACGAAGCCATCGAGATGGTTGTGGAGTATCTCAAGGCTCTGGAGGAGTCTTTCGACAACCTCGTAGATGATCTTGTGGCTGCCCGCATGGACTTAGTCCGGGGCGGTCCTGCCAGCAGGAAGGAGCTTCTCCACACGGCGCCGCCTCTGACATTCGTCTCGTCTTCAGCCTCGTATGCACCGGCCGTTTTGGCCACTGCTCGCTGTCTGCCTACCACTGAGGAGTTCGACCGAGTCATCGCTCCTACTCCAGTCAGAGCCGCACCGCCTGCCGCACGTGCTCTACCACCAGTCGCCCCCGCACCATCACCGCAGCGCAGCGTCACGCGCTAGGAGCCAGCTAGAGAGGAGGTGGAGGTTGACTCTCCTGGACCGCTGAGCCTTGCCATCGGCAAGGGGAAGGAGATCTTCACCATCTCCGACTGAGAGCACCGAGTAGCCGTGTGTTATGTCTGCTTGTATGATGTGCTGTTTTACCTGTACGCTAGTTTGTATTGGTGTGTTTGCTGCCTTCCGGAGTAGTACGCTAGTTTTAATAACATGTCAGGATGTGTACGCGCATCCTGAGTGCTGTATCATGTGTTTGCTTTTCGCATGTAAGTTTTATGTTAGGCACTTCTTCTTCGTGAAAAATCATTTGTGTTTCCTTGAAAACCTTGAAGCCTTTTGATTATTGCCTTTGCAAGAGTTTTCCTGTGGTACACAGTTTCGTTTCTTATGGGTTTTGCAAATAATACCCCAGACTGGAAAAATGTCTCGCCCATGGACTCGCTCCATGCCCAATCAGCCAGAAGAGGTTTACGGGACACAGACCAGCAACAATTTCACTCAGGGTCAGTCCAGCCAACAAGACAGCGAAGCAGCACTGTCTCAAGTATGCCGTCTCTTCGAGCAAAGTCAGCAACAGCACCAAGAGATGATGAACCATGTCATCAACATGGGAAACCACCGTGAACACTATCAACCACATTCCAAGTTATCTGAGTTACAGAAGACTAGCCCCTCAACTTTTGCTCACACCGATAGGCCGCTGGAAGCCGATGATTGGCTTCGTGAGATTGAAAGGAAACTGATTATTGCTCAGTGCTCAGACCATGAGAAGGTGCTTTATGCACCACACTACCTTACTGGAGCAGCCGCAGCATGGTGGGAAAACTTCCTACACATGCATCCCAGGGAACACAAGATCACCTGGGAAGAGTTCAAGGAAGGCTTCCGTGGGGCACACATCCCCAGGAGCATCTTAAAGATCAAGAAGAGAGAGTTTGATGACCTGAAGCAAAGAGGCCTGTCTGTGACAGAGTACAATGGTCAGTTCACCCAGCTGTCTCGTTATCCCTACGACGAGCACATGACAGAAAGCAAGAAGATGGAAAAATTCCTGGACGGCCTGGCACCAGCGCTAAGATGCCAACTGATTGTACACACCTTTCCGGATTTTAAGACGCTGGTGGACAAGGCCATCACCTTGGAAAATGAGCGCCGTAGTCTGGAAGATATCCGTAAGCGAAAAAGGGACAAGACGACTCTTGCCCGGAGCAACCGAGGCAAGACTGAGGTCCTAAGGACAGACACAAGGAGATCCACGACTACTGAGCCAAGGCCCGTCGGACAGTTTCATGCCAGGGACAAGGAGTTCACATACCGTCCAGGGGTCACCTGCTATGCTTGTGGTCAGCAAGGGCATTATGCTAAACAGTGCCCGAAGCCAAGAGACTCGGCACCCAAGCCGACCAATGGTGGAAACAATCCCGCACCCAAGCGCAACAACTTCAATCCCAACAACAACCACAGGAAGGGTCACCTGAACCATGTGACCAGGGAAGAAGCGCAGAATGCCCCAGACATCGTGCTCGGTACGTTCCCTGTCAACACAGTACCTGCCACGGTTTTGTTTGATTCTGGAGCTTCCCATTCGTTCATTTCGAAGAGTTTTGTTTCCCAACATGGTTTTCCGATACTCCCTTTGGAAAAGTCTATGATCATCAAGTCCCCCGGAAATAAGCAAATCGCCCAAGGTTACTGCCAAGGAGTGGTCATTGAGTTCGAAGGACTACAATTCCACGCGAATCTCATCGTGTTGGAAAGTAAAGGACTGGATGTCATTTTAGGGATGGACTGGTTGACCACCAACAAAGGATTCATCGACTGTTCAATCGGACAGTGATTCTCACTCACCATCACGGCAAGACAATAAGAGTCTCCGCTCAAGAAAGGCCACGATCACAGAAACCAAAACTGAACAAAATGGACATTGCAGAACTGAGAAAAGTTCCAGTGGTATGCGAGTTCCCTGATGTGTTCCTGGAAGAACTACCAGGTATGCCACCAGACCGAGAGATAGAATTCAGCATTGAACTAGCACCTGGCACCACTCCCATTTATAAGAAGCCGTATAGAATGGCACCCTCGGAATTGGTGGAGTTGAAGAAGCAGATAAAGGAATTATTGGACAAAGGGTTTATACGAGCCAGCTCCTCACCATGGGGTTCGCCTGTGTTGTTCGCCAAGAAGAAGGATGGGACACTGAGACTATGTATAGACTATCGAGCCCTCAATATGGTCACCATCAAAAACAAATACCCGATGCCCCGGATAAATGATTTGTTTGACCAGCTCGCACAAGCTAAGGTATTTTCAAAGATTGATTTGAGATCGGGATACCATCAACTGAAGGTACGGACAGAGGATATCCCCAAGACAGCATTCACTTCCAGATATGGGTTATACGAGTTCACAGTGATGCCTTTTGGCCTAACGAACGCCCCCGCATATTTCGTCCACCTCATGAATAAAGTGTTCATGAAATTCATGGACAAATTTGTGGTGGTATTCATTGACGATATTCTAGTTTACTCAAGGACACCCGAAGAGCATGCTGAGCACCTCAGAATTGTTTTGGGAGAATTGAGGAAGCATCAGTTGTACGCCAAGTTTAGCAAATGCGAATTTTGGCTAAGACAAGTTGGTTTCTTAGGCCATATACTGAACCAAGAAGGCGTAGCCGTAGACCCAGAAAAGGTCAAGGCCATACTGGACTGGAAACCACCCGCCAACGTCACAGATGTGCGGAGTTTCCTAGGAATGGCCGGATATTACAGGAGATTTATTGAAGGATTCTCCACTGTGGCGAAACCTATGACCCAACTACTCAAGAAGGACAAGAAATTCGTATGGACGGAAGCATGTGAGCAGAGCTTCCAAGAACTCAAGAAAAGGCTGACAACCGCACCAGTATTAACTGTGCCAGACATACACAAGAGTTTTGAAGTGTATTGTGACGCGTCCCGAAAAGGTCTCGGATGTGTACTAATGCAGGATGGCAAAGTTGTCGCATATGCCTCCAGGCAACTGCGAAAACATGAGGAAAATTACCCAACACATGACTTGGAGCTAGCAGCAGTCATACATGCACTCAAGGAGTGGAGGCACTTTCTGTTGGGAAACCGTTGTGAAATATATACGGACCATAAGAGCCTCAAATATATCTTCACACAGCCAGACCTGAATTTACGCCAACGACGCTGGTTGGAACTGGTCAAAGACTATGACGTCGGCATCCACTACCACCCAGGGAAAGCAAATGTAGTGGCTGATGCCCTTAGTCGAAACCCTAGCCCGGACGATGACGGTCCGCAAAACTTGAGGCCTGAGTTTCAACGAGAGTTCGCTAGGCTCAACATGATGTTAGTCTCCGAGGGCACCGTATCAAATCTGGAGATACAACCCACCTTGGTGGAACAAATTAAGAAGGCTCAACAGGGTCATCCCAGCATCGAAGGCATAAAGAAGATAATGAATCTTAGTAAGACTTCAGAGTTCGTCACAGATAGTGAAGGAACATTGTGGTACCGAAACAGACTTTGCGTACCTAACATTGAGGAACTCAAGCAACAGATCTTGACGGAAAGCCACACCACTCCATATTCGATCCATCCTGGAGGAACCAAAATGTACAAGGACATCCAGGAAAGATTTTGGTGGCACGGTATGAAAAGAGATATAGCCACATTTATTGCTTGTTGCGATTCATGTGAGCGTATCAAGGCCGAGCATCAAAAGCCAGCAGGGCTACTCCAGCCAAACAAAATATCGGAGTGGAAATGGGATGAAATAGGAATGGATTTCATTGTCGGATTACCCCGTTCACAACGCGGAAATGACGCCATATGGGTCATCACAGACCGACTAACCAAGGTCGCTCATTTCATTCCCGTGAAGACTACCTACTCCACACAAAGACTGGCAAAACTCTACCTATCTCGTATAGTTTGCTTGCATGGAGTCCCGAAAACTATAATATCAGACCGAGGCACCCAATTCGTCTCCAAATTTTGGGATCACCTACAACAAGCTCTGGGCACACAACTAACTTTCAGTACAGCATACCACCCTCAGACAGATGGACAGACGGAATGTGTAAACCAAATCCTAGAGGATATGCTAAGAGCCTGTGTGCTCACCTATGGATCCAGTTGGGAAGAGAGTTTGCCGTATGCCGAATTTGCGTACAACAACAGTTACCAAGCCAGCTTGCAAATGGCACCCTTTGAAGCATTGTACGGACGGAGGTCTCGTACCCCATTGAACTGGTCAGAAACAGGTGACAGCCGTATCTTCGGCCCAGATATGCTTAAAGAGGCCGAGGAGAAAGTTAAACAAATCAGGGACAGACTCAAGACGGCGCAGAGCCGACAAAAGAGCTACTATGATCAGAAGCATCGTAGGTCAGCTTTGAACCTGGTGATTTCGTATACCTCCGAGTATCGCCTATGAGGGGTCTGCAACGGTTCAAAATAAAGGGGAAGCTAGCCCCAAGATTTATTGGACCATTTTGTGTGAAGGCACGAAGAGGCACGGTATCCTACCAACTAGACCTACCCAAGGAGCTGTGAGACGTCCATGACGTATTCCACGTCTCGCAGTTGAGGAAATGTGTGAGTAAACCGGAGAAACATGTACCTCATGAGAACATTGATATGCAACCAGATCTCACCTACAGGGAAAGGCCAGTAAAGATTTTAGAAGAGTCTGAACGGAGGACCCGTCAGAAAACGACAAAGTTTTTCAAGGTCCAGTGGAGCAACCACACTGAGGATGAAGCCACATGGGAAAGGGAAGATTTCCTCCGAGCAGAGTATCCATATCTATTTGAGGATCAGCAGAAATCTCGAGGACGACATTTTTCCTAAGGGGGTAGGTGTTGTGACACCCAAGTTTTTATTTGGATTTTTTTTCAAAAGACTTTTATTTGACTTGAGGGGAGTGATTTAAATGTTTCTTCAAGAGAACTCTCCCTCTCAAATATTTCCTTTATGGCAAAAGTTTTGTTTGGATTCACCCAAGATCTGCCTTTAGTCTTGGGAGTTCTTGCTCTTCTTTTGGACTCAAGACAAAATGTTTTTCATGTGGGAGAATAACTTCTGAAAATCTTTTTGAATTTGCACTATGGCTTTTGGAAAGTCCTTTGCCACTTTCAACTATTCCTCCTTGCCATGGCATTAGTGCAAATCCTCTCCCCTAACCCTTCCCTCACCTTTGGATCATGTTTTACACCTAATCCAGCAAGTTGAACCTCCCCATGTGATCATTTCCATTTAAATTCTATCCAAATAAATTTATGTCTTCTATCCTTCTACTTGGAGATTTACAAAGGAACTCCTTTTTCTATTTTGATTTTTGCCACAAAACCTTTTTCCCCTCCTAGTCCTTTGAACCCTCAACCTAGAACCATGAAGATCCACTGGTCTCCAGTTCAAAATTTTCAAACTACATCTGCTGCAAGTTTGGACCAGATTTGCCAAATTTTGTGAAATTCATTCAAAACTCTCTCCAAAAATTCCAAGTAAAATCATGCAGCCTCTGGGTGCATTGAGTGGTCATCTCACCAAGTTACAGCTCCAGAAAAATTCATCTCATAGCCAAAACCTTCTGTCGAACACCTGCAGTGCATAGTCATGTCAAATTCAGTAAAGTTCAGAGATTCAGTTCAGTAGCTACTGTCGTTTTCATCAGAGCAAGACATCGATCTCGCCAGTGCCATCGCGTCGCCTTGCTCCTCGTCCCCACCCTCTTGTTCCTGCACCGCACGAACGCCTGGCGCCTTGCGGGCGTCGGCGACGAGCAGCAGAAGGTGCGCCGCCCCGTGACCGACGCCGGCGGCGGCTTTGCGGACGCCAGCGGGAGACACGGCGCCGACGACTCCACCCAGCGCTGCCCAAACCACCGGAGCCCGCCGCGTGGCCTTCCACTCCCCCAAATGCGCTGCCGCTCTCGTGGTGAACCGCAGGGCGTGGAGCGCGCTCTCTGCCGCCGTTGAGCCCGTGCGGTCACCTCACCGTGGACAGACGCCATTACGCCGAGACCAGCCCCGCTTAGCTGTGGAACAACTCCAGTAATCTCCACTGATGCTGCCTGGCCGCTCAAACCACCTGCCAATCCACTGCTCCGCCGTAATCGCTCGCCGGAGATTCTCCGTTCACGGCCACCCCGTCGATCTGCCTATAAATAGAGGCCCCGAGCTTCAACTCGAGCACCCACCAGCCCTGCACTTCCCCTAGAGCAAGCCTAGCCACTAGTAGAGCCCCGAGGAGGTCTCCTTCCTCGACTCCGGCCGCCGCGACCCGCCACGGGATCCAGCCCGATTCGCCCCCGTGTGTGCACCTCCGCCTCCATTCTCTTGCCAGTAGCTTCACCTTGCATCCCACGGTCTGACCCGCGCCTCAATTCGTAGTTTGCAGCCCTCCACCGGAGTTCCCCATCCTCACCCGAACCGCCGTCCGCCGGAGAAAGTGTCGCCGTCGACGTAGTGCTCCCCGTTGGACGAGTCCACCACCCACCGACGCGGAAGAGGACGCTGAAGCTCTAGGTACCCTCCGTTTCGCCTAACTCGCCATGGTTCGACGCCGGCGTCCACCGCCGTCTTCGGGCGCCGGCGAGCCTTTTCAAACCTGACATGCGGACCCCGCGTGTCAGCCTCTGTTTTATTTTCCCTGAACCGTTTTCTGTTGGCGCCTTCGGGCAAAATACACTTTCTCTCTTGTGCTTGCGCATTTCCAAACGAACCGTTTTCTGTTTTCTCAGTTAAAACCCTGGAACTTTTCTGTTTCATTACAGAAAGGTCCCTGGACAGAAACCTTTATAACTTTTTAATAAAAAGGTACTTTTGAGTGATTCTTTTTCTGACAATCTCCAAATTTTGTCTAGTTTTTTATGGGATTTATTTGAAAAATATTTGGCAAAGTTTCTGTGCATGTGTTGGTTTTCACGTTAGTACCCGTTTCGTGATTGCCGTAGGTTCCGGGAGAGGTGACGGAGCCGCGAACTTCGCCGAGCTAGACTCCGACTTCTCCGAACCAGGCAAGCATGTTTTGAACATTTGATATGACAGATGTTTTGCATGTTTGCGTGAAAGTTGGTGCGTGGCATATGAGTGTCGGTAAATACCTCGTTGCTTGTAAGGCAACTACCCGGTTGTTCCAAAGTCGGGATGATCTCTGATGAGAGATGGCCTAATCATGTGGTGACATGAAGGGCAGCAAGGTGGTACTGTTGTAGCATGCCAGCCTTGCGTCATCCGACTTTCTCCGACGTTAACGTGGTTGGAGCCATGTTATCGTTCTTCCTTTTTTTCGCATGTTCCAAAGTTGCGATGATCTCTGATGAGAGATGGCCTAATCATGTGGTGACATGAAGGGCAGCAAGGTGGTACTGTTGTAGCATGCCAGCCTTGCATCATCCGACTTTCTCCGACGTTAACGTGGTTGGAGCCACGTTATCGTTCTTCCTTTTTTTCGCATGTTCCAAAGTCGCGATGATCTCTGATGAGAGATGGCCAAATCATGTGGTGACATGAAGGGCAGCAAGGTGGTACTGTTGTAGCATGCCAGCCTTGCGTCATCCGACTTTCTCCGACGTTAATGTGGTTGGAGCCGCATTACGGTTCATTCCCCTTTTCCGTGCTACCACATGTCTCATTGCCAGGGATACGGTTTAGTAAGTTGGTAACCTCTTTCCATGTACACACCAAACAGAGAGGCCGGGATGATGGTACCTTGGCCCAGGATTAAAGCCAGTCATCTGGTCAGGGGGCATGGGTGTTTCCGGTTGGGACGAGAGGGGGGCACCCCCTTATAGCGCGCGTATAGAAATTCGATCCCATGCTACGCGAGGTTGTAGCCTCCCCGTCTCAAGGTTTTTCTTGAACGATGCCGAGGGTGATCCCTGGCTTCGGATGGTTAATTTGGGTGTGTACTGGTTAGACGTGTTTCTTCCAAAACACCGTAGACGGAACTAGTCCCCGTGACTACTGAAATCCGTTGGCTGTGGTTAAGTACAAACTCTGCAGAGTCAATTCTTTCCAAATCATCGTATCCATGATCAAGTAATGAAAACATTATATCCATATCTATCCGCGTGGAAAACCTGTTCCCGGTGAGCAAGCTCAAGTGGTAATTCAGATGTATTGTTATTCCTGTGGATGGACTAACTTTATTTTTGTTTCATGCTCATGGTGAATTATGTTCCCAATCTGTTGCATTATTGAGCTGTGATATAAGCCCTTTATGTGACGTCGCGCAGATGTCCGACTGTGGCGTGTTCTTGTTTCTTACTTTAAATATAAGCCCTTTATGTGATGTCGCCCAGACGTCCGACTGTGGCATGCACCGTCCTTATTTTCTGTTATAAGCCCTTTATGTGGTGTCGCCTCGACGCCCGACTGTGGCATTATTATTCCGCATTTTCCGCTTGAGGAGTCTTTCAGACACTCATTTGGCACCAGTATTATTATTCCGCATTTTCCGCTCGAGGAGTCTTTCAGACACTCGTTTGGCACCAGTATTATTATTCCGCATTTTCCGCTCGAGGAGTCTTTCAGACACTCGTTTGGCACCAGTATTATTATTCCGCATTTTCCGCTCGAGGAGTCTTTCAGACACTCGCTTGGCACCAGTATTACTATTCTGCAGTTTCCGCTCGAGGCGTCATTCAGACCCTCGCTTGGTACCCAGCATTTACTACCTCTATGTCTGAATCGTACTGGTTAACTTATTCATGTACTTCATGTTCGCATTTGTTATATCTTATGTCCGAACTGTCTTGCGAGTACTTTCATAGTACTCACCTGGCTTGTTGATTTGGCCAGATGTTGACGAAGGCGATCTCTTGGATGAAGAGTTTGATAGTGCGTCCGATGCCTAGAGGAGTCCCAGTCAGTCCTGCGCGATCCCGGATTTTGGTCACTTGTTTTGTCTACGCTTCCGCCACCCGCAATAAGTCTTCTCGAGCCTCACTCCGACGCTCGAAGAGTTGTAGTCTTCTGGAATCATATCACTCGCTTCGCGGTGATATCTCCACCACCGTTATTATCGTGAGTTAGTAGTTTGCCACCCTATCCGCCATTTCGTTTTATCGGCGTGCATGTAATAAATTGTTGGGCAGTCTCTGCTCAACCTTGTATTATATTTAGTACTCCTGGTATTTTTCTTCTGTGACCAAGATATTGTCTATCAGTGAGAAGGAATTCTTCCTCGCTGGTCCGTAAAAGGGATTGGTTTCTCAATAATTATTTTATTGAAAAACCGGTCGTGACAAACACTCGGGTGTGTATCTCTACAGGGTGCCCACGGTGGGCCGCGCCCCACCCTGGGATTTTGAGTCGGCCCAGGCCCCGATTCCCCTCCGTTCTGCTGCGCGCTTACGATCTCTACTCGCCCCCAGCCGCCTGCCTCGTCGGCGACTTGCCGTCCCCGTACGACATGTCTCTAGGAGGAGACGCCGGACTAACAGGAGGTTAGGAGCCGCTTGCCCAACAGCGTCACCGCTGCCCGGGCGCGCCACCGTGCCTACCTTCCCAGTCCGTTCAGGGCTCATGCGTGCATCACCCACTAAGCCAACCCGATTTATCCTGAGATACGTCCTCAACACTCAGCAGCCACTCCTCATCACCCATTTTCTAATTGATTCATTACTCATTAGGCAATACTATCATTAGGGTTTGTTGTGTGCTGAGTGCTACCTACACTTAATGGTTCAGATGTATTTCTGTAATCTTTAGTACCTGTAAAGTTCACAGGGTTTCAAAATTCTGGCCCTAGGAACAGACACTAGTCATTTTGGATTGTTGGTCGTAGTGACATTGACCCAGATTACTACTGCAGGCCAGGTTTGTTGACAATTTTACTTGTCTTTCTTACACATTCGATATGATATCCAATTATTCACGTCGATTAGGTGCAAACAATAAGTGCTAGACAAACTTCTTGATTCAGATTTTGGACGATCTCTTACTGCAGTTACAATTATGCATACTTGTCCTAGTAAGCTCACAAGTAAATGATTGATTCACTACATCTATGCTTGCCTTGTCATATTTGTTGTCAATATTCTTTTAGGGTGGACCACCCTATTTCGAAATATTGGAACCGTAGACATGAGTGAATAGTATTTCTCTGTGTGATCTCTTCCATCATGTGTGGGCAACGAACACTGCATTGTATAGAAAGAAAGTGTCATTTCTAGCTTTTACATAGACTACAATCTTTTACATGGAATACAATCTGCCTACTTGCTATGCGTCGCACTACCAGCACTCCACCCTTGAAGCTAAACATTATGCCACTCCTAATTCCTTAGTTTATTTGTTCAAATACGAATTTGATATGATTCTAATGTTCCTACTTTAGTTTTGAAATGTGTGTCTGCCTGTTATAGAGACATAAGAGGTTTATATTTCTGTGTGGTCTGGTCAGCACGGTTGGGGGGTTAACTTTGCATATGCAGGGGTTTATAGGGAGACACTCTTCGGGTTGAATCCGTAATGCATTCCATAGATAATCTGACTACTTTTTATGTTCTCATGAATCTCAGATTCTGAACAGCATCATAATGATTATGAGCTTGCGCGCATGAAAAGAATCAAGCAGAACAATGACATGGCTATCAAACTTGGCATTAAGGGACTGAAATCAAATTTGGATGCAATGCAATGCAAACGCTCTCCACCTACAGATTCATGCTCAGAATATGATCCTAACAGTGATTCTGAGCTAGAGGGAGACCTAAGTCAATGTAGCTCCCTAGTGGAGGAGTCAGAGGCAGATGCCCTATCTTATTCACCCATCAAGGTGCTTGCTCTAACTTTCCAAGGTTATATTGGTCGCACATATCTTGCAACTGATGCTTTGCATTGCTTCTACTTTGTTGCATTGCCATTAGCATAGTTTACACATCGTGTATGTGAATACGCCCTGCCTATCGATTTTCAGTACATATTCCATCTGTCATCATACCATATTTATCCATTGAAATGTTTTTCTTGTGTATCAGACGTTCAAAAGGAAGAGGGCGATTGCTGACCGCGGAGGAGCACGAGCAAAGTATTTGGAAAAGTTAGTGATACCTGATAAATCAAATAGCCCATTAGGTGTAGTTGCAATATCACCTGACCCACAAAACACCCCAACTCTAACAGACTCTAGCCCTAATACACAGTTCATTTCTGATGCCCCAACTCAGCAGACCCCAACTGCAGCAAACAGTATGATGATGCCAGTTGACATAGCACCAGCTCTACGACGCAAAACCCCCATTCCAGCAAAGAGTACACCAAATCAAGTTGCCAAATCCCTTTCGAACCAGAGAGAGCCCCAATTGCAGCAAATAGGACCCCTGTTCCATTTCTTCCCAGTTTAGAAGACGAAGCTTATATTGTTGTCAGGAAGTTTGTGCGCATCTTTCCTTCATAGAAAGATTATACCGCAGACACAGAACAATTTCCAGTCTTCCTCCGCAACTTACGTGTAGGTAATGTACTAATGTTATTCATGGTAATTACGGCATATGTTTCTGCTGACAGAAGACACAAGATTTTATTCTTTTAAATTGGCGAGGGCTAAACTGGATTGTCAAGACGAGCAAGGGTTGGTTGCGCTTTTCAAGCACTCGTTGATGAAGTATCATTCCTACCTAAGGCAAGCGCACTTCGATGGCAAGCCTCTAAATGAAATTCTGTAAAGTCTCCGGTGCTACATTTATTAGACAGTGACTGGAATAATCTTGTTACACATTGGTCTCATCTGCAGCGTAAGGTACTGTCTAGGATATCACATCACAATTTGAACTACATTTCTGCATTTTCCTTAACGTCTCACTTGTACGAAAACTGTTAGCAGAAGAACACTCATTCTCAAGGGACCATAGAATCTCGCAACTATACTACACACTGCATTGCTCTTGTGAGTACCTCTTGCCCTGTATGACCATACTTACTTTTATAGATGTTTGATTATGTAGCAACACTTCACATGTTAGCCTCGTTATCGTCCATTTGGTGGACATTATAAGATCCGTATCTCTTTTACATAAATTTAGAATCAACCCAATGCTTTTGAAGAGGTTTAGCTCCGCAGTCCTCTTGTAAGGATTGAACGTCATCTATCACGGTACTTACATTAACAGCTACTCCCTCCGTCCCATAATATAAGAACGTTTTGTACAATACACCAGTGTTCAAAACACTCTGGTATTATGGGAAGAGGGATTGGTTCATTGTGTAGCATTCTGCATCTTATCTCCCTCGTCCACCATTTACTAAAAAATATCAGATCTATATTTAATCTTACCAAAAAGTTGAATACACAGACAATGCCTGTGCAGAAGTGTAGCCCATTGCTCTTGTCAGTACATTTTGTCATGTAATGCTTGTACTTCCAGGGATTGGTAGTTGATTATGTAGCATCAATCTACATATTATCTTCATTATCCTCTATCCCTTCCAGTTTTATCATATCTATAATTACTCTCTACAAAATGTAGAGTACAGGCAATGGTTATGAAGAAGATTCTGTGCTGAAATTCTTGAGTTATCCTTCCCTTGACATGGAGAAGGGCATTATAAAGCCGGTGTTAACTATTAATGTAAGTCAGTTCTTCTAAAGCCTTTATCCTCAACTGCTGTTTAATTTGCTCATAGTCCCTATCATTTACTGCTGTTTAGTTTGCTGTTTCTATCAAAATGCATGTTCGCAAGAACCGTAAGTTCCAAATTTTACTTGTAAAACCAAATTCCTTGTTCATACCATGCACATTACTCAATACTCCGTATATGTATGCTTGTCTATAATTCAGTGTGTGGTGAAGCAGCCCACATTTGCACCTTGTCATCTCCTGTTTTATCTTACTGATATGGCTGATGATATGAACAACATGCCATGCACATTAACCAAAATAGATACAATGATTGTCTTTACCCTTCATCTATGCTTGTTATGTTGACATGGTAATCCAGTAGTGTGGGGAAGCTCCCCGCATTATGAACAATGCCAAATTATGCTATTGATATTTTGAACTTACTCTTTATTTTCTAATTTCAAATTGGATGGAATTGACATCACAGTTATCATCTTTGTTTATACACATGCAAAACCTGTCATCTCTCTGCTTGTTTCAGGGTGATATGCCTGATGGCATGAACAAGTCTGCTGAAGGCTGTGAGACAAACCCAACATAAATTGCAGCAAAGAAGGCAAAACATCTTGAAGATAGCGAGACAACCCCAAAGTCCTGCGTTGATGCGGTATTCAAGTTACTTGAGACAAGCAGACAGACAAGCTCACAGAATTTGCTGTCTGAATCAGTTCGACTTCTTCAGGCCCAAGTTCTAGCAGAAAGGCATTCTGCAAGTCAACTTCGACTTGAAGTCCTATCTCTACGAAAGATTCCGGAGAACACCAATGATAACCTCATTGCTAAACAGCTACACCTGGAAGCTATGACCGACATGCTAGGCTGGTCTCACAGCCTTGCTCAGCAGCTTACGCAGCAGTTCCTGCGCAAGCCTAACCTTTCTTGAACTGTCTTGGAAGTGGTCTCGGTTTAGTATTATTTTATTACGCTGCAATGGTTCCCAGTTTTTATAATCTGCTTCTTCATTGCGCTTTATGATCACTGGTGGCGAACTTCGATGCCCAGTGGATGTAATATACCATAAATCCTTTATTGTATAGTGTAGGTTTATTCTAAGGTACTATGTCGTAATTTCTTTATTGTATAGAGTAGGTTTGTTCTTAATTCCTACTAGTTACTGCCATCATTCGCTATCTGAAAAAATCTGATGTAGTAGACCGGGCCGAAACATTTGCCTCTAATGCGCCTGGTTTTTAGCGGGCCACAATTGGGCCGGCCTGCATCTTTCTTGGGCCCGAATGGCCATTGGGGCCTTCACACATTGCGCCAGGCCAACAACTTACTCCGGCCTATATTCGGCCCAAATTTTAGTTGGGCCTTTTGTGGACCCAACGCTTAGTTTGGCCCATGTAGCGTTGGGCCATTAATAGGCTGAATATTCTGGTGGCCTGTTACGGCCCAGAAGAAATCATGGGCCTTTAGTAGGCCGAAATGCATGTTGGGCCTCAATTTTCACTAGTCGTCGACGGGCCTTGAGCAGTCTGAAAGGTAGACCGGGCCTTTTTGGCCCAGTTATATGACGGGCCGTTACCAGGCCGAAACATATCTCGGGCCTTAGTTGGCCCACTGATATCATGGGCCTTTAACAGGCCGAAAGCTTAGTATATGCATCAATGGGCCGAATTATATGACAGGCCTTTAACAGGCCCAAAGTCACGTTGGGCTGAACTGTTGCCACCTTTATGATGGGTCGTTAGTGGGCCGGATGTCGCGTCGGACCATATATGGCCCATGGGTAGCACGGGTCATTCCCAGGCTGAAAGACACATCGGGCTGAAATGGGCCCATGTCTACATCGGGCCTCTAACAGGCCGAAAGTCACTGGGCTGTAATTGGGCCCAAATATTCGGTGAACAATTAGCGGGCCAGATATGGCTTCGGGCCGTAAATGGGCCTTTATTAGACATGCCGTTATTGGGCTGGCCCACTAGTACCTGAGTAAGTACTACGGGCCTTTGACTGGGCTGGCCTTTTTAACCTATATGGGCCTCTGTTGGGCTGTGCCACGTGTCGACGTATCATAGGCGCCTCCTGTCCAATGAATGGATGCCATCTGTCCCAACGGTGAGCCAACACGTGTTTCCTCTGGCCAATGAGAATTTTACACGTGGAAAATCCTCATTGGTCTAGGCTGTTAACGGGTTATCAGATCCAAAACAGGAGCCGATAGCTTAACGGCGACCCGTTATGGTGGATGCCACGTGTCGGTCACCCTTGACAAAAGCACTTCCATGATGCGACATTTATCGTCATGGAAGTTGACACTTCCATGATGACAATTTTCGTAATATCATGGAACACTTCTACGACAGCACATGTATGACTACCTTGATTCTGTCATAAAATTGTCATGGATGTACATGCATGACAGAAAATGTGCCCTACCGTGACAAACACATATCATCACGGAAGTGTATTTTTTTGTAGTGTAACTTGTTTTAGAATTGATATTTTGAAAGACATGGTTGCTTGTTGATATGCTTGAGTATCTAAATTATTATGTCAAAACTAGACTATTGCTTTGAATCACATAAAAGTCCAATTGTCCATGCCATGAAGAAAAGAATATGATATGACTTGATGAACAACACTCCACATCAAAAATTCTGTTTTCATCACTTACCTACTCGAGGATGAGTAGGAGTTAAGCCTGGGGATGCTGATACGTCTCCAACATATCTATAATTTTTGATTGTTCCATGCTGTTTTATTATCAATCTTGGATGTTTTATAATCATATTACAGTCATTTTATATCATTTTTTGGTACTAACCTATTGACATAGTGCCAAGTGCCAGTTGCTGTTTTTTCCATCTTTTTGACATCGCAGGAAATCAATACCAAACGAAGTCCAAATGCCACGAAACTCCACGATGATTTTTTATGGGCCAGAGGGCAATTGGCCCTGGTTGCACCTTGGGGGTGCCCCGAGGGGGCACAACCCACCAGGGCGCGCCAGGAGGCCCAGGCGCCCCCTGGTGGGTTGTGCCCACCTCGGGTGCCCCCCGGACCGCCTCTTTGCTCTATAAATACCCCAATATTCCAGAAACCCTAGAGGTGTCGACGAAATATAAATCCAGCCGCCGCAAAGTCCAGAACCACCAGATCCAATCTAGACACCATCATGGAGGGGTTCACCACTTCCGTTGGTGCCTCTCCGATGATGCGTGAGTAGTTCTTTGTAGACCTTCGGGTCCGTAGTTAGTAGCTAGATGGCTTTCTCTGTCTCGCTAAATTCTCAATACAATGTTCTCTTGGAGATCCATATGATGTAACTCCTTTGCGGTGTGTTTGTTGGGATCTGATGAACTTCGAGTTTATGATCAGTTATATCTTTTTATATCCATGAAATTTATTTGAGTTTCTTTGATCTCTTATAGCATCGTATTTCTTCTCCGATATTTGGGTTTTGTTTTGCCAAATTGATCTATTTATCTTGCAATGGGAAGAGGTGCCAGGTAGTGGGTTCGATCTTACGGTGCTTGATCCCAGTGACAAAAGGGGAACCGACACGTATGTATCGTTGCTACTAAGGATAAAAAGACGAGATCTATATCCACCGCCATATAGATAAATGGATCTTGTCTACATCATGTCATCGTTCTTGTTATTTTTGTGCAGAAATAAAAGTTCTCGGAATGACCTGAAAATCCACGGAGACAAGTTTTGGAATTAAAGAAAAATATTGGCGAAAGAATCAGCATCAGGGGGCCCACACCCTGTCCACGAGGGTGGAGGGCGCCCCCCTGGGGCGTGCCCCCTGCCTCGTGGGCCCCTTGGGAATCCGCTGACTTCAACTCCAACTCCATATATTCACTTTTGAGGAGAGAAAAATCTGAGAGAAGGATTCATCGTGTTTGACGATACGGAGCCGCCGCCAAGCCCTAATCTTCCTCGGGAGGGCTGATTTGGAGTCCGTTCGGGGCTCCGGAGAGGGGAATCCATCGCCGTCGTCATCATCAACCATCCTCCATCACCAATTTCATGATGCTCACCGCCGTGCGTGAGTAATCTTATCGTAGGCTTGCTGGACGGTGATGGGTTGGATGAGATTTACCATGTAATCGAGTTAGTTTTGTTAGGGTTTGATCCCTAGTATCCATTATGTTCTAAGATTGATGTTGCTATGACTTTGCTATGCTTAATGCTTGTCACAAGGGCCCAAGTGCCATGATTTTAGATCTGAACCTATTATGTTTTCATGAATATATGTGAGTTCTTGATCCTATTTTGCAAGTCAATAGTCACCTACTATGTGTTATGATCCGGCAACCCCGAAGTGACAATAAGCGGGACCACTCCCAGTGATGACCGTAGTTTGAGGAGTTCATGTATTCACTAAGTGTTAATGCTTTGGTCCGGTACTCTATTAAAAGGAGGCCTTAATATCCCTTTGTTTCCAATAGGACCCCGCTGCCACGGGAGGGTAGGACAAAATATGTCATGCAAGTTCTTCTCCATAAGCACGTATGACTATATTCGGAATACATGCCTACATTACATTGATGAACTGGAGCTAGTTCTGTGTCACCCTATGTTATGACTGTTGCATGAGGAATCGCATCCGACATAACTATCCATCATTGATCCATTGCCTAGTAGCTTTTCACATATTGATCTTTGCTTAGTTACTTTTCTGTTGCCACTGTTACGATTGCTACAAAAACTGCTACTGTTACTTTTGCCACCGTTACCGTTACTTCCATACTACTTTGCTACTAAATACTTTGCTACAGATATTAAGTCTTTCAGGTGTGGTTGAATTGACAACTTAGCTACTAATACTTGAGAATATTCTTTGGCTCCCCTTGTGTCGAATCAATAAATTTGGGTTGAATACTCTACCCTCGAAAACTATTGCGATCCCCTATACTTGTGGGTTATCAAGACTATTTTCTGGCGCCGTTGCCGGGGAGCATAGCTCTATTCTCTGAGTCACTTGGGTTTTATATCTGTTGATCACTATGAGGAACTTAAAAGATGAAAGAACCAAGGTTTTTCCCTCAACTACGAGGGGGGGGGGTAAGGAAGTGCCATCTAGCTCTGCACTTGATTCTCCTTCTGTTTTGAGTAAACTTGCGACACCTACTCCTGCTATTGATTCTGATATGTCGCATGTTATTGATGATGCCACTTCTGCTTTGCATGATACTTATGATGAAACTACTTCTATGCTTGATAATACCGTGCCATTAGGTGAATTTCTTGATGAACAACTTGCTAGGGTTAGAGAGAATGAAATTATTGAAACAGATAAAATTGATGAAAGTGATGATGAAGATTCTCCCCCTAGATATGAATTGCCTGATGTGCCTGAGGGTTATGTTATGGATAAAGAAACTACTAGAGACCTTTTTGCTTGCAAAGATAGGTATGATCTTAAGAAACTGTTAGCTAAGCTGAAACAAAAGTCTTTGAATGCTAGAATGAAATATGACCCTGCTTTTGCTACTTCACCTATCTGTATTTCTGATAAGGATTATGATTTCTCTGTCGATCCTGAGTTAATTACTTTGGTTGAATCTGATCATTTTTATGGCTATGAATCTGAAACTGTTGTGGCACATCTTACTAAATTGAATGATATAGCCACCCTATTCACTCATGAGGAAAAATTTGTTACAACTACATCCTTAAGTATTTCTGTTCTCATTAAAGGGTGATGCTAAAACATGGTTTAATTCTCTTGCTCCTGGTTGTGGGCGTAGTCCCCATGATATGATTTATTACTTCTCTGCTAAATATTTCCCGCTCATAAGAAACAAGCTGCCTTAAGGGAAATATATAATTTTTTGCAAATTGATGAAGAGAGTCTCCCACAAGCTTGGGGGAGGCTTCGCCAATTACTTAATGCTTTCCCTGATCATCCTCTCAAGAAAAATGAAATACTTTATATCTTTTATAATGGACTAACCGATGCTTCCAGAGACCACCTGGATAGTTGTGTTGGTTGTGTTTTCAGGGAAAGAACTGTTGAGCAAGCTGAATTGCTATTGAATAATATATTGAGTAATGATAATGATTGGACACTTCCTGAACCAACTCCTAAGCCAACTCCGAAGAAAAGGGGTATTCTATTTCTCAGTCCTGAAGATATGCAAGAAGCAAAGAAATCTATGAAAGAAAAGGGTATTAAAGCTAAATATGTTAAGAATTTACCACCTATTGAAGAAATACATGGTCTTAATAACCCGACACAGTTAGTAAAGGTAAATTCTCTCTATAGATTTGATGAAGGTGATATTCCTCGTAATAAGTCTGCTAGCCAATGCTTGGATGAGTTTGATAATTTTATTTTTAAACAAGAGAACTTCAATGCTTATGTTGGTAGACAATTGAAACGTAATGCTTATATGGTTAAACACTTGAGTGATTATATGTCTAGAGTTAAAGGTGACCTTAAACTTATTAGTAAACATGCTTCTCTGGTTATCACTCAGGTAGAACAAGTGCTTAAAGCTCAAGATGATTTTCTCAATGAATTAAATAATAAGAAAAATGATAATGTTGTTAGAGTTGTGACTAGAGGGGGTAGAATGACTGAGGAACCTTTGTATCCTGAGGGCCACCCTAAGAGAGTGGAGCAAGATTCTCAGAGAACTAATGTTGATGCACCTACTCCTTCTAAGAAGAAGAAAAAGAAAAATGATAGGACTTTGCATGCTTCTAGTGAACCTGTTGTTGACACACCTGAGAATCCCAATGATATTTCTATTTCTGATGCTGAAACAAAATATGGTAATGAACATGAACCTAGTGATAATGTTAATGATGATGTTCATCTTGATGCTCAACCGAGCAATAACAATGATTTAGAGATTGAACCTGCTGTTGATCTTGATAACCCACAATCAAAGAATCAACGTTATGATAAGAGATACTTTGTTGCTAGGAAGCACGGTAATGAAAGAGAACTATGGGTTCAGAAACCCATGCCTTTTCCTCCTAAACCATCCAAGAAAAAGGATGATGAGGATTTTTGAGCGCTTTGCTGAAATGATTAGACCTATCTTTTTGCGTATGCGTTTGACTGATATGCTTAAAATGAATCCTTATGCTAAGTATATGAAAGATATTGTTACAAATAGAAGAAAGATACCGAAAGCTGAAATTTCCACCATGCTTGCCAAATATACTTTTAAAGGTGGAATACCAAAGAAACTAGGGGATCCAGGAGTACCAACTATACCATGCTCCATTAAAAGAAACTATGTTAAAACTGCTTTATGTGATCTGGGAGACGGTGTTAGTGTTATGCCTCTCTCTTTATATCGTAGACTTGATTTGAATAAGTTGACACCTACTGAAGTATCTTTGCAAATGGCCGATAAATCAACTGCTATACCTGTCGGTATTTGTGAGGATGTGCCTGTTGTGGTTGCAAACGTTACTATTTTAACGGAGTTTGTTATTCTTGATATTCCTGAGGACGATAGTATGTCGATTATCCTTGGTAGACCTTTTTTGAATATTGCAGGGGCTGTTATTGATTGCAGCAAAGGCAATGTCACTTTTCATGTTAATGGTAACGAGCATACTGTACACTTTCCGAGAAGACAACCTCAAGTCCACAGTATCAATTCTATTGGAAAAATTTCAACGATTACTATTGGAGGTTTTGAATTCCCTCTTCCTACTGTCAAGAAGAAATATGATATTCTTATTGTTGAGGACATGCATATCCCCGTCGAGGTAACTTAGTGTTATTCGAAAATTCTCCGGTTTCATGTCATTTGGAAAGAGTTTGTTAACAAGGCTTGTTCAACCTTGTTAGTGGATTCATTTTGATGAGCATGAGATGGATGCAATTAGAAAGCACAACTCTCTATACCCTCCTTTTACTTTCTGTTATTTAGATTAAATAAAGGAAAAATAGTATTTTCCGTCTGTTTTCTGAATTATCCTTGCAATGAAAATACCTCGAAAATAGAAGTTCTCCAAATATCCTGAAAATGAAATATGATTTTTTTTGTAGAATATTTAAGAATTTCTGGCGCTGAGAACACACCAGGGGGTTTCACCATTTGGCCATTAGGGCACAGGGCACACCCCCTTGCCTCGTGGGCCCCACATGGACCCCCTCCACTTAATCCAGCACCCACTCACTTCGTCTTCCTCCAGAAAAAATCCTCCCATAGCTCAAACCCGTGTTCTAGCTCATCTTGCTGCCATTTTCGATCTCTTTGCTCAAAGCTCCATTCACAAAACTGCTTGAGGAGATTGTTCTTCGGTATGTGACTCCTGCAATGGTCCAATTTGTTTTTGTTCTAGTGCTTTATTTATTGCAAATTTTGCTACTAAGGTGACCCTGTTCTTGAGCTTGCATGCCAAATTTATATGGTCCAAAGTAGTTTTAATGTGTGATATAGCCTCTAGGCACTTGTGGGAGTAGTTGCTATCAATCTTGTTGAGTTTGGTTAACTTTTTATTTCGATTCACTAAAAATTTCAGAAATTTTTCAAAGAAAGAAAAATGCATAGGAAAATGTACCAAGGTGGTTCCTCAAGGAAGCAAGGACCAATGCTCGCGATACGGGAACCGGACGATGAACCACCGAGGGAAGCTCAAGTGCGGCCTTGTGAATGGCCGTCAGAGGAGTTTATGGTCCAGGCAGGCATCAAGGATGAATTTGACACGTATGTGCATAATGCTGATCTTGAGGACTTCGTGTCAGATAAGTGCCTACAATACTACTACCTAACTGATTCCTTTGTGAGGAGGTTTAAATTTACATCCTCGCGCAGTTCTCACACTGTTTTATTTGATCTTTATGATAAATCATATAACATGGACCTAGAAGATTTTAATACTGCTTGTAAACTCACGCAGTGGGGCAATGTTAGTGAACCTCGCAAATCTGAATATAAAGACTTTCTTGCTTGTATCACTGTGGGGGAATCTAGAGAAATGACACAAGCTACCACAGGGAGCATTCATTTTCCTTCCATACATTATTTTTCTCTCTTTATAGGTAGATGCATTAACGGTAAAGATGAAGCTTGTCACATGTGCGTTCCAGATCTTAGTGTCCTCAAGAGTGCGGTATTAGGTGATAAACAACATAACTTGGGGGCCATTGTTGCACGAAGGTTGCATCTTAACGGTACAAGTGGAGATTTGTTTGGTGGAATTTATGCAACTCGTGTAGCTAATTATCTTGATGTACCCATACATGAAAATGATAGGAGTTGCCTCCTGCTTATCTAGATTATAGTGCTATGGTTCGCCATCAGTTTCTTGAGAGGAATGAATAGCCCCTCCAGTACCGACTAATCTTTGACAGACAGCGCACTGTTCATGTTGCCCTCCCTGCTCCTACTTTCTTTAACTTTCAGGCAAAAAGGAGATATGTTATAACCAGGGAGGAGGCGAACGAGTACGAGAGGAGTACGGAGGCAACTCGCCTCCAAGCTGCAGCTCTTCAGGAAGTAGCTGCTGCATCTCAGTACAACCCCAGCTACGACTTTGGATATCCGCTAGGCCAGCACTGGTCATAGACCAACTTAGGCCAAAAGCCTAAGGTTGGGGGAGTACGTATTTCTCAACGACATTACATTCATGTTCACACACTCCTGCCAGTTGTTGGTGCTCATACTTTTTCATTGTACTATCCATGCTAGTTTATTTTATTTTCTAAGCCTTCTTCCTGTGTGTAAGAAAAACCAAAAAATTAGTTGTAGCTTTTAGCTAGTTTACTTCCCATGCCTGTAGTAGTATTAATTAAAAGAAAACCCAAAAAGATTTCTCGTTCTTCTTTTGCTTGTTGGGAGCTTTCCCATGTAAATAGTTTTATTTCTTTTCTTTGGGGGTCGAGAGGAGAAGACCATGATGAAAATGTTGAGTGGCTCTCATATGCATTATTCTTGATTTAACTAAGAGCCCATATTACCTTGTCTTCTCCCTCGTATTAAATGCTTGCGGATTCCAGCTTAGTCCAATGCACGTGCACTATTATTATTATCCACACCGTTCGGTCGTGCGAGTGAAAGGCAATAATGACGATATATGATGGACTGGTTGAGATGAGAACAACTGGTATGAACTCGACCTATCTTGTTTTTGTAAATATGATTAGTTCATCGTTCCTGATTCAGCCTATTATGAATGAAACATGTTTGCAATGACAATTAGAGATTATAGTTGCTCATGCCATGCTTAATTTTCTAGGATTTTATAATGGTTTACCTTGCGTGCCAACATGCTATTAAATGGTTGTGATGTGGTATGATAGGGTGGTATCCTCCTTTGAACGATTCGAGTGGCTTGACTTGGCACATGTTCACACATGTAATTGAAACAAAATCAACATAGCCTCCACGATATTTATGTTCATGGTGATTTATATCCTACTCATGCTTGCACTCATTGTTGATTAATCTTAATGCATGTTCATGACTGTTGTCGCTCTCTAGTTGGTCGCTTCCCAGTCTCTTTCTAGCCTTCACTTGTACTAAGCGGGAATACTGCTTGTGCATCCATTTCCATAAACCCCAAAGCTATTCCATATGAGTCCACCATACCTTCCTATATGCGGTATTTACCTGCCGTTCCAAGTAAATTTGTATGTGAAAAACTCTAAACCTTCAAATGAAATTCTGTTTTGTATGCTCGAATAGCTCATGTATCAACTAGGGTTGTCTATATCTTCCATGCTAGGTTGGTTATTCTCACGATGAGTGGACTCCGCTCATCACTCACGAGAAAATGGCCGGTAACCGGGATGCCCAGTCCCATGCTCAAATCAAAATAATTGCAAACAAAACTCCCCCAGGATTGTTTTTAGTTGGAGGCACCCGTTGTTTCGGGCAAGCCATGGAACCGCCTATAATGTGTGTGGCATGGAAGATATCGAGATCTATTGGTTGTTATGTTGACAATGAAAGTATGCCACTCAAAATATTACTTATCTCTGTTTCAAAACTCGAGCTCTGGCACCTCTGCAAATCCATGCTTCCCTCTGCGAAGGGCCTATCTATTTACTTTTATGTTGAGTCATCATCCTCTTATTAAAAAGCACCAGTTGGAGAGCACCGTTGTCATTCGCATGCATTGCTATTAATTTACATTGAGTATGACTATGACTGGATCTCTTTTACCATGAATTACAATGTCCAGTCAGTCCTTGATCTTCAAGGGTGCTCTGCATTTATGTTTTGCGGTCTCAGAAAGGGCTAGCGAGATAGCATCTTGTTATATCATGTGATGATTGTTTTGAGAAAGTGTTGTCATTCGAGATTTATTATTATTGCTCGCTAGTTGATTATGCCATTGATATGAGTAAACATGAGACCCAAATGTTATTGTGAATATGGTTAGTTCATCATCTTTGCTGAAAACTTGAATGATGGCTTTACATATTTGCAACAACAAGATCAAACAGAGTTTGTAAAAGTTTTTCTTTATCACTTTCAGTTTGTCAACTGAATTGCTTGAGGACAAGAAAAGGTTTAAGCTTGGGGGAGTTGATACATCTCCAACGTATCTACTTTTCCAAACACTTTTGCCCTTGTTTTGGACTCTAACTTGCATGATTTGAGTGGAACTAACCCAGACTGACGCTGTTTTCAGCAGAATTGCCATGGTGTTATTTTTGTGCAGAAATAAAAGTTCTCAGAATGACCTAAAAATCCACGGAGACACGTTTTGGAATTAAAAAAATATTGGCGAAAGAATCAGCATCAGGGGGCCCACACCCTGTCATGAGGGTCGAGGGTGCGCCACCTCGGGGCGCGCCCCCCTACCTCGTGGGCCCCCGAGACTCCACCGACATCAACCCCAACTCCATATATTCAATTTCGGGGAGAAACATATCAGAGAGAAGGATTCATCGCGTTTTACGATACAGAGCCGCCGCAAAGCCCTAATCGTCCTTGTGAGGGCTGATCTGGAGTCCGTTCGGGGCTCCGGAGAGGGGAATCCGTCGCCGTCGTCATCATCAACCATCCTCCATCACCAATTTCATGATGCTCACCGCCGTGCGTGAGTAATCCCATCGTAGGCTTGCTGGACGGGGATGGGTTGGATGAGATTTACCATGTAATCGAGTTAGTTTTGTTAGGGTTTGATCCCTAGTATCCATTATGTTCTAAGATTTATGTTGCTATGAATTTGCTATGCTTAATGATTGTCACTAGGGCCCGAGTGCCATGATTTCAGATCTGAACCTATTATGTTTTCATGAATATATGTGAGTTCTTGATCCTATTTTGCAAGTCAATAGTCACCTACTATGTGTTATGATCTGGCAACCCCGAAGTGACAATAATCGGGACCACTCCCGGTGATGACCGTAGTTTGAGGAGTTCATGTATTCACTAAGTGTTAATGCTTTGGTCCGGTGCTATATTAAATCCCTTAGTTTCCAATAGGACCCCGCTGCCACGGGAGGGTAGGACAAAAGATATCATGCAATTTCTTTTCCATAAGCACGTATGACTATATTCGGAATACATGCCTACATTACATTGATGAACTTGAGCTAGTTCTGTGTCACCCTGTGTTATAACTGTTGCATGGGGAATCGCATCCGACATAATTATCCATCATGGATCCATTGCCTACGATCTTTTCACATATTGATCTTTGCTTAGTTACTTTTCCGTTGCCACTGTTACGATTGCTACAAAAACTGCTACTATTACTTTTGCCACCGTTAGCATTACTTCCATACTACTTTGCTACTAAATACTTTGCTACAGATATTAAGTCTTTCAGGTGTGGTTGAATTGACAACTCAGCTGCTAATACTTGAGAATATTCTTTGGCTCCCCTTGTGTCGAATCAATAAATTTGGGTTGAATACTCTACCCTCGAAAACTGTTGTGATCCCCTATACTTGTCGGTTATCAGGGGGCGCCACCTCCTCATTCCTTCCTCTCCCGCTCCAACTAAGGAAAGGGAGGGGGCTTGGGAAAGACCCCAAGTAGGATTCCTCGTATTTGGGTGCTCCCCTTGGCTGGTCCTCCCTCCCTCCCACCTATATATATGTGGGAGGGGGGCGCCTAGCACACAACAGACAATTGCCTAGCCGTGTGCGGTGCCCCCTTCCACCGTTTACACCCCCGGTCATATTTTCGTAGTGCTTAGGCGAAGCCCTGCGGAGATCAGATCACCATCACCGTCACCATGTCATCTTGTTGTCGGAACTCATCCACTACCTCGCCGTCTTGCTGGAAGAAGGTGTGGACGTCACCGAGCTGAACGTGTGCTGAACGCGGAGATGTCGTACGTCCGGTACTCGATTGGTTGGATCCCAAAGAAAGTTCGACTACATCAACCGTGTTGTGAAACGCTTCCGCTTACAGTCTACGAGGGTACGTAGACACACTCTTCCCCCTCGTTGCTATGCATCTCCATGGATAGATCATTGCGCGTGTGTAGAATTTTTTTTGTTTTCCATGCAATGTTCCCTAACAGTGGCATCCGAGCCAGGTCTATCGTAGATGATACACATGAGTACAACACAAAGAGTTGTGGGCGGTGATAGTCATACTACTTACCACCAACGTCTTATTTTGATTCGGCGGTATTGTGGGATGAAGCAGCCCGGACCAACCTTACATGTCCACTCACATGAGACCAGTTCCACCGACAGACATGCAACTAGTTTTGCATAAAGGTTGCTGGCGGGTGTCTGTTTCTCCTACTTTAGTTGAATCGAATTTGACTACGGCCGGTCCTTGAAGAAGGTTAAAACAGCAAACTTGATGAATCACCGTTGTGATTTTTGCGTAGGTAAGAACGGTTCTTGCTAGAAGCCCATAGAAGCCACGTAAAACTTGCAACAACAAAGTAGAGGACGTCTAACTTGTTTTTGCAGGGCATGTTGTGATGTGATATGGTCAAGACATGATGTGATATACATTATTGTATGAGATGCAAATGCCATGTAATTGCTTTACTTTATCACTATGCGTTAGCGATAGTTGTAGAAGCAATAGTTTGCGAGACGACCACAATGCAACGATGGAGATTAAGGTGTCGAGCCGGTGATGATGGAGATCATGATGATGCTTTGGAGATGGAGATCAAAAGCACAAGATGAAGATGGTCATATCATATCACATATTTTGATTGCATGTGATTTTTATCTTTTATGCATCTTATTTTACTTAGAACGAAGGTAGCATTATCAGATGAGTCCTTCACTAAATTTCAAGATAAAAGTGTTCTCCCTGAGTACGCGCCGTTGCTAAAGTTCATCGTTTTGAAGCACCTCGTGATGATCGGGTGTGATAGACTCTACGTTCGCATACAACGGGTGTAAGACAATTTTGCACATGCATAATACTTGGGTTAAACTTGATGAGCCTAGCATGTACAGACATGGTCTTGGAACACTGGAGACCGAAAGGTTGAACGTGAGTCATATAATAGATATGATCAACATAGAAATGTTCACCATTGATGACTACCCCATCTCACGTGATGATCGGACATGGGTTAGTTGATTTGGATCACGTATCACTTAGATAACTTGAGGGACGTTTATTTAAGTTGGAGTTCATTAGTAATTTGATTAATTGAACTTAGTTTATCATGAACTTAGTCTTATACTTTTGCATATCTATGTTGTAGATCAATGGCCCGAGCTACTGTTCCCCTAAATTTTAATGCGTTCCTAGAGAAAGCTAAGTTGAAAGATGATGGTAGCAACTACACGGACTGGGTCCGTAACTTGAGGATTATCCTCATTGTTGCACAGAAGAATTATGTCCTTGATGCACCGTTAGGTGATAGGCCTGCTGCAGGAGCTGACGCAGATGTTATGAACATCTGGCAATCTCGATCTGATGACTACTGGATAGTTCAGTGTGCCATGCTTTACGGCTTAGAACCGGGACTTCAAAGACATTTTGAATGTCATGGAGCATATGAGATGTTCCAGGAGTTGAAGTTAATATTTCAAGCAAATGCCCGGGTTGAGAGATATGGAGTCTCCAACAAGTGTTATAGCTGCAAGACGGAGGAGAACAGTTCTGTCAGTGAACACATACTCAACATGTCTGGGTATTATAATCACTTGACTCAGATGGGAGTTGATCTTCCAATTGATTGTGTTATTGACAGAGTTCTATAATCACTGCCACCAAGCTACAAAGGCTTCGTGATGAACTATAATATGCAAGGGATGAACAAAACAAGACCACTAGTTTCAAGAAAAGGGCAAGGGAAAGAAAGGGAACTTCAAGAAGAATGGCAAGCAAGTTGCCACTCCCGGGAAGAAACCGAAAGCTGGACCCAGCCTGAAACTGAGTGCTTCTACTGCAAAGGGAGTGCTCACTAGAAGCGGAACTACCCCAAATACTTGGCGAATAAGAAGGATGGCAAAGTGAACAAAGGTATATTCGATATACATGTTATTAATGTGTACCTTACTAATGCTCGTAGCAGCGCCTGGGTATTTGATACTGGTTCGATTGTTCATATTTGTAACTCGAAACAGGAGCTGTGGAATAAATGAAGAGTGGCTAAGGACAAGGTGACGATGCGCATCGGGAATGGTTCCAAGGTCGATGTAATCGCCGTCGGCATGCTACCTCTACATCTACCTTCGGGATTAGTTCTAGACCTCAATAATTGTTATTTGGTTCCCGCATTGAGCATGAACATTATATCTAGATCTTGTTTATTGCGAGACGGTTATTCATTTAAGTCAGAGAATAATGGTTGTTCTATTTATATGAATAATATCTTTTATGGTCATGCACCCTTGAAGAGTGGTCTATTCTTGTTGAATCTAGATTGTAGTGATACACATATTCATAATATTGATGCCAAAAGATGCAAAGTTGATAATGATAGTGCAACATATTTGTGGCACTGCCGTTTAGGTCATATTGGTGTAAAGCGCATGAAGAACTCCATGTGGATGGACTTTTGGAGTCACTTGATTATGAATGATTTGATACTTGCGAACCATGCCTCATAGGCAAGATGACTAAAACTCCGTTCTCCAGAACAATGGACCGAGCTAATGACTTATTGGAAATAATACATATAGATGTATGCGGTCCGATGAGTGCTGAGGCACGCGGCGTGTATCGTTATTTTCTGACCTTCACAGATGATTTGAGTAGGTATGGGTATATCTACTTGACGAAACACAAGTCTGAAACATTTGAAAAGTTCAAAGAATATCAGAGTGAAGTGGAGAATCATCGTAACAAGAAAAAGAAGTTTCTACGATCTGATCGTGGAGGCGAATATTTGAGTCACGAGTTTGGCCTTCATTTAAAACAATGTGGAATTGTTTCACAACTCACGCCACCTGGAACACCACAGCGTAATGGTGTGTCCAAACATCGTAACCATACTTTATTAGATATGGTGCGTTCTATGATGTCTCTTACCAATTTACTACTATCATTCTGGGGTTATGCATTAGAGACAGCTGCATTCACATTAAATAGGGCACCGTCTAAATCCGTTGAGATGACACCGTATGAACTGTGGTTTGGCAAGAAACCTAAGCTGTCGTTTCTTAAAGTTTGGGTCTGTGACACTTATGTCAAAATGCTTCCGCCTGATAAGCTCGAACCCAAATCGGAGAAGTGCGTCTTCATAGGATACCCTAAGGAAACAAGTGGGTACACCTTCTATCACAGATCCGAAGGCAAGATCTTTGTTGCTAAGAATGGATCCTTTCTAGAGAAGGAGTTTCTCTTGAAAGAAGTAAGTGGGAGGAAAGTAGAACTTGATGAGGTAATTGTACCTTCTCTCGAATTGGAAAGTAGTACATCAGAGAAATCTGTTCCCGTGATGCCTACACCAACTAGAGTGGAAGGTAATGATGATGATCATGAAACTTCAGATCAAGTTACTACTGAACTTCGTAGGTCAACCAGAGCACGATCCGCAATAGAGTGGTACGGCAATCCTGTCCTGGAAGTTATGTTATTAGACCATGGCGAACCTACAAGCTATGAAGAAGCTATGATGAGCCCAGGTTTCGATATATGGCTTGAGGCCATGAAATCTAAGATAGGATCCATGTCTGAGAACAAAGTATGGACTTTGGTGGATATGCCCGATGATCGGTAAGCCATAGAAAATAAATGGATCTTCAAGAAGAAGACTGACGCTGATGGTAATGTTACTATCTACAAAGCTCGACTTGTCGCGAAAGCTTTTCGACAAGTTCAAGGAGTTGAATACGATGAGACTTTCTCACCCGCAGTGATGCTTAAGTCTGTCCGAATCATGTTAGCAATTGCCGCATTTTATGATTATGAAATCTGGCAAATGGACGTCAATGCATTCCTCAATAGATATCTTAAAGAAGAGTTGTATATGATGCAACCGGAAGGTTTGGTCGATCCTAAAGGTGCTAACAAATTGTGCAAGCTCCAGCGATCCATCTATGGACTGGTGCAAGCTCCAGCGATCCATCTATGGACTGGTGCAAGCATCTCGGAGTTGGAATATACGCTTTGATGAGGTGATCAAAGCATATGGTTTTATACAGACTTATGGTGAAGCCTGTATCTACAAGGAAGTGAATGGGAGCTCTGTAGCATTTCTGATATTATATGTAGGTGACATATTGTTGATTGGAAGTGATATAGAACTTCTAGATAGCATAAAAGGATACTTGAATAAGAACTTTTTCAATGAAAGACCTCGGTGAAGCTGCTTATATATTGGGCATCAAGATCTATAGAGATAGATCGAGACGCTTAATAGGACTTTCACAAAGCACATACCTTGATAAAGTTTCGAAGAAGTTCAAAATGGATCAGTCAAAGAAAGGGTTCTTGCCTGTGTTACAAGGTGTGAAATTGAGTCAGACTCAAAGCCCGACCACTTTAGAAGATAGAGAGAGAATGAAAGTTAGTCCCTATGCCTCAGCCATAGGTTATATCATGTATGCTATGTTTTGTACCAGACCTGATGTGTGCCTTGTTATAAGTTTTGCAGGGAGGTATCAAAGTAATCCAGGAGTGGATCACTGGACAACGGTCAAGAACATCCTGAAGTACCTAAAAAGGACCAAGGATATGTTTCTCGTTTATGGAGGTGACAAAGAGCTTGTCGTAAATGGTTACATTGATGCTTGCTTCGACACTGATCCGGAGGACTCTAAGTCACAAACCGGATACGTATTTATATTGAATTGTGGAGCTGTTAGTTGGTGCAGTTCCAAGCAGAGCATCGTGGCGGGATCTACGTGTGAAGCAGAGTACATAGCTGCTTCGGAAGCAGCACATGAAGGAGTCTGGATGAAGGAGTTCATATCTGATCTAGGTGTAATACCTAGTGCATCGGGTTCCATGAAAATCTTTTGTGACAACACTGGAGCAATTTCCTTGGTGAAGGAATCCATGTTTCACAAGAGAACCGAACACATCAAGGGATGCTTCAACTCCATTCTTGAAAAGGTCAAGGATGAGACATAGAAATTTGCAAAGTGCATACGGATCTGAATGTGGGAGACCCGTTGACTAAGCCTCTTCCGCGAGCAAAACATGATCAGCACCAAGACTCCATGGGTGTTAGATTCATCACAATATAATCTAGATTATTGACTCTAGTGCAAGTGGGAGACTAAAGGAAAGCCTAGGCAATAATAAAGTTGTTATTTTATATTTCCTTATTCATGATAAAGTTTTATTATTCATGCTAGAATTGTATTTATCGGAAACCTAAATACATGTGTGAATACATAAACAAATATTGTGTCCCTAGTGAGCCTCTACTAGACTAGCTCGTTGATCAAAGATAGTTAAGGTTTCCTAACATTGGACATGAGTTGTCATTTGCTAACGGGATCACATCATTAGGAGAATGATCTGATGGACAAGACCCATCCGTTAGCTTAGCATATTGATCGTTCAGTTTATTGCTATTGCTTTCTTCATGTCAAATACATATTCTTTCCACTATGAGATTATGCAACTCCCGGATACCGGAGGAATACCTTGTGTGATATCAAACATCACAACGTAACTGGGTGATCATAAAGATGCGCTACAGGTATCTCCAAAGGTGTTTTTTGAGTTGGCATAGATCGAGATTAGGATTTGTCACTCCGAGTGTCAGCGTTCTGGGAATGGGGGTCCCCAGACCTGCCTGCCTACGGCCTGCGGCGTGGCTCAAGCAGGGGCCCAGTCCGGCCCGTCTTCATCAACCCAAGCTCAAGACCCTCGCAAGGGGCCAAGCCTCGCGGGGCGGACGACGCAAGGCCTCCTCAGGGGCGGCCTCGCCAGGCAGGCTCACGAGGAGGCGGAGAGATCAAGGCAAGGGGTACCTTGCGAGGTGCTCGTGATGTATGCCATGACGATCAAGACCAGGCGGGCGCCAGGCAGGCGCCAGCCTGCGCAGTGTCCTCGTTTCCTCTTTGGTGCAAAGGGGGCAAGCGCAAGTGCGGAGTACCGAGGCATTAGGCAAAGGTTACCATATCGGTGCAACGAGACCAAGACCAGCAGAGCGGCAGGACAGAGGTCACCGTGGAGCCCAAGACGGCGTCATCACCAGTGCTTTTGGTAGCCGAAGACCACCTTTAGTCAGGATAGCTTGTACTAGCTGTCCCCCTTCAAAATGGCCGTTGTTGGCTCCCTTCCCGCTCAATATTTAGGAATAGGACCATGGCCTCTATAAATAGAGATAGCCACCACAGTAAGGAGGGTCGGATCGAGAACTAAGCGCCAGGGCTAGATCGAATCCTGCCCAAGTAGAGCACCACACCAGCTCAAGAACACCCCTCACGAGGCTGTTCTTCCCTTGTACTGTTCATCATCAGCCCCTGAGGCAATCCACCACACGACACACTGGAGTAGGGCATTACACCACAACGGTGGCCCGAACTAGTATAAACCTCATGTCTCTTGTGTAGTTCATCGTGTTAGCTTAGATCCGCGGCGAGGCTTTGGAGTGTGGATCGGTAGGGAGTAGATCTTCGTGCGCACCCTAGAGTTCGAACCTCAAGGGTTTTGCCGGAACCCGTAATCCGACATTCGGCGCGCCGGGTAGGGGTGCGCCGGAGCTCTCCCTTCCGCCGACTCGCTCTCCATCAACACCGCGCTTCACCCTCATGGCGGACAACGTGCCGCCAGCAACGGCGGCCGACATCAGCGCCAGGGCCAGGGGGCTCCGGGCCTTGGCCCCGCCTTGCGATAGGTACAGTGGCCGCACAAGTTTAAGCCAAAGATGCCGCTGCGCAACAGCGGCGCGGCGGACCCGCTGGTTTTCCTTCTGGCATACGAGGAGGCCGTCCTCAAGGCCGGGGGCGACGACAGGGTCATTGCCAACTGGTTTCACATGGCCCTCACCGGCGTCCCGCGCATGTGGCTGTTCAACCTGCCAGCATCTTCAGTGGCCTCCTGGGAGGAGCTGCGCAACCTCTTCCTCACCCACCATGCTGCGCCGGCACCCCCAGTCGTTGCAGCCCTCCTGGGTGGCTCGCAGGCGCCGCCCTCAGACCGCCACGTCAAGCCGTTCATCCGCCAGATTGGCGCCACCCTCGCGCGGTGCGAAGCTCCACCAGGTTGGGTGGCACCTGAGGCCGACCTGACCTTCAGCTCGGACGATCACCCCGTCAACACTGCCAGCTCGGGCGCGCTCCCGATGCTTTGCACGCCCACCATCTGCCAGGTGGCCGTCACCAGGACCCTCATAGACGGCGGTGCTGGTCTCAATGTGCTCTCGGTGGAGGCCTTCAGCCTCCTCCATGTGTCGCTGGAGCGGATCCAACCCAGTAACCCCTTCTCGGGCGTCGGAGGCAGCCCCTCCGATTCCTTGGGCAGATCCGCCTCCCGGTGACCTTCGCCCACATCAGCCTCCCGTACAACGCCATCCTCGGCTAACCCGCTTTGGCCCAATTCATGGCGGCGACTCATCCGGCCTACAACCTAATGAAGATGCCCGGGAGCAGCGGCGTCCTCACCGTCGCTGGGGATATCGAGGGCGCTTTGCTGGCGCTCAAGCTCGCCCTCAAGACAGCGGCGGCGCCGCAGCCCGCTGACGCCGATGCCCCCAAGGCCAAGGGAGTTGCGCCGACCAAGAAGAAGCAGCTGTTCACCCAGATCAAGTTATTACTGAACCTCGTAGGTCAACTAGATCAAGATCCGCACCAGAGTGGTACGGTAATCCTGTTCTGGAGGTTATGTTACTAGACCATGACGAACCTACGAACTATGAAGAAGCGATGGTGAGCCCAGATTCCGCAAAATGGCTTGAAGCCATGAAATCCGAGATGGGATCCATGAGAACAAAGTATGGACTTTGGTTGACTTGCCCGATGGTCGGCAAGCCATTGAAAATAAATGGATCTTCAAGAAGAAGACTGACGCTGATGGTAATGTTACTGTCTAAAAGCTCGACTTGTTGCGAAAGGTTTTCGACAAGTTCAAGGGATTGACTACGATGAGACCTTCTCACCCGTAGCGATGCTTAAGTCTGTCCAAATCATGTTAGCAATTGCCGCATTTTATGATTATGAAATTTGGCAAATGGATGTCAAAACTGCATTCCTGAATGGATTTCTGGAAGAAGAGTTGTATACGATGCAACCGGAAGATTTTGGCGTTCCAAAGGGAGCTAACAAAGTGTGCAAGCTCCAGCGATCCATTTAAGGACTGGTGCAAGCCTCTCGGAGTTGGAATAAACGCTTTGATAGTGTGGTCAAAGCATTTGGTTTTATACAGACTTTTGGAGAAGCCTGTATTTACAAGAAAGTGAGTGGGAGCTCAGTAGCATTTCTGATACTATATGTGGATGACATATTGCTGATTGGAAATGATATAGAATTTCTGGATAGCATAAAGGGATACTTGAATAAGAGTTTTCCAATGAAAGACCTCGGTGAAGCTGCATATATATTAGGCATTAAGATCTATATAGATAGATCAAGACGCTTAATTGGACTTTCACAAAGCACATAGCTTGACAAAGTTTTGAAGAAGTTCAAAATGGATCAAGCAAAGAAAGGGTTCTTGCCTGTACTACAAGGTGTGAGATTGAGTAAGACTCAATGCCCGACCACTGCAGAAGATAGAGAGAAGATGAAAGATGTTCCCTATGCTTCAGCCATAGGCTCTATCATGTATGCAATGCTGTGTACCAGACTTGATGTGTGCCTTGCTATAAGTTTAGCAGGGAGGTACCAAAGTAATCCAGGAGTGGATCACTGGACAGCGGTCAAGAACATCCTGAAATACCTGAAAAGGACTAAGGATATGTTTCTCGTTTATGGAGGTGACAAAGAGCTCATCGTAAATGGTTACGTTGATGCAAGCTTTGACACTGATCCGGACGATTCTAAATCGCAAACCGGATACGTATTTACATTGAACGGTGGAGCTGTCACTTGGAACAGTTCTAAGCAAAGTGTCGTGGCGGGATCTATGTGTGAAGCGGAGTACATAGCTGCTTCGAAAGCAGCAAATGAAGGAGTCTGGATGAAGGAGTTCATATCCGATCTAGGTGTCATACCTAGTGCATCGGGACCAATGAAAATCTTTTGTGACAATATTGGTGCAATTGCCTTAGCAAAGGAATCCAGATTTCACAAGAGAACCAAGCACATCAAAAGACGCTTCAATTCCATCCGGGATTTAGTCCAGGTGGGAGACATAGAAATTTGCAAGATACATACGGATCTGAATGTTGCAGACCCGTTGACTAAGCCTCTTCCACGAGCAAAACATGATCAGCACCAAGACTCCATGGGTGTAAGAATCATTACTGTGTAATCTAGATTATTGACTCTAGTGCAAGTGGGAGACTGAAGGAAATATGCCCTAGAGGCAATAATAAAGTATTATTTATTTCCTTATATCATGATAAATGTTTATTATTCATGCTAGAATTGTATTAACCGGAAACATAATACATGTGTGAATACATAGACAAACAGTGTGTCACTAGTATGCCTCTAGTTGACTAGCTCGTTAATACAAGATGGTTATGTTTCCTAGCCATAGACATGAGTTGTCATTTGATTAACGGGATCACCTCATTAGGAGAATGACGTGATTGACTTGACCCATTCCGTTAGCTTAGCACCCGATCGTTTAGTATGTTGCTATTGCTTTCTTCATGACTTATACATGTTCCTATGACTATGAGATTATGCAACTCCCGTTTACCCGAGGAACACTTTGTGTGCTACCAAACGTCACAACGTAAATGGGTGATTTTAAAGGTGCTCTACAGGAGTCTCCAAAGGTACTTGTTGGGTTGGCGTATTTCGAGATTAGGATTTGTCACTCCAAGTGTCGGAGAGTTATCTCTGGGCCCACTCAGTAATGCACATCACTATAAGCCTTGCAAGCATTGTGACTAATGAGTTAGTTGCGGGATGATGTATTATGGAACGAGTAAAGAGACTTGCCGGTAACGAGATTGAACTAGGTATCGAGATACCGACGATCGAATCTCCGGCAAGTAACATACCGATGACAAAGGGAACAACGTATGTTGTTATACGGTCTGACCGATAAAGATCTTCGTAGAATATGTGGGAACCAATATGAGCATCCAGGTTCCGCTATTGGTTATTGACCGGAGAGGTGTCTCGGTCATGTCTACATAGTTCTCGAACCCGTAGGGTCCCCACGCTTAAAGTTACGATGACAGTTACATTATGAGTTTATATGTTTTGATGTACCGAAGGTTGTTCAGAGTCCCGGATGTGATCACGGACATGACGAGGAGTCTCGAAATGGTCGAGACATAAAGATTGATATATTGGACGACTATATTCGGACACCAGAAGTGTTCCGGAGAAGTTTCGGATAAAACCGGAGTGTCGGAGGGGTTACCGGAACCCCCCGGGGAAGTATTGGGCCTTAGTGGGCCTTGAGGGGAGAGAGAGGGCAGCAGCCAGGAGGTGGCACGCCCCCTCCCATGAGGAGTCCGAATTGGACTAGGGGAGGGGGCGCAACCCCTCTTTCCCTCTCCCTCTCCCTCTCTTTCCTTCCCCCCCTCTCTTCCTAGTTGGACTAGGAAAGGGGAGTCCTACTCCTACTAGGAGGAGGACTCCCCCCCTCTCCTTGGCGCGCCCAAAGGAAGTCGGCCTCCCCCTTGCTCCTTTATATACGGGGGCAGGGGGCACCTCTACACACAATTGATATATGATATTTTAGCCGTGTGCGGTGCCCCCCTCCACCATATTACACCTCGATAATATCGTTGCGGAGCTTAGGCGAAGCCCTGCGTCGGTAGAACATCATCATCGTCACCACGCCGTCGTGCTGACTAAACTCTCCCTCAACACTCGGCTGGATCGGAGTTCGAGGGACGTCATCGAGCTGAACGTGTGCTGAACTCGGAGGTGCCGTGTGTTCGGTACTTGATCGGTCGGATCGTGAAGACGTACGACTACATCAACCGCGTTGTGATAACGCTTCCGCTTTCGGTCTACGAGGGTACGTGGACAACACTCTCCCCTCTCGTTGGTATGCATCACCATGATCTTGCGTGTGCGTAGGATTTTTTTTTTGAAATTACTACGTTCCCCAATGGATAGAAGACATGGAGAAGACGGCCTTCCTGACCCCATGCGGGGTGTACTGCTACACCTGCATGCCGTTCGGGTTGCGCAACGCGGGCGCAACCTTCCAGCGGCTGATGCACATCGCCTTGGGCTGGCAGCTCGGGAGAAACGCCGAGGCCTACGTCGACGACATAGTGGTGAAGTCTCGGGAGGCGAAGACCCTGATCCAGGACCTGTAAGAAACCTTCGCGAGCCTCCGCGAAGTACACCTGCGGCCAACCCAGAGAAGGTCAAGGCAATCGAGGACATGAGTCCACCCCAATCCCTCAGAGAAATGCAGAAGCTCACCGGGCGCGTAACGGCGTTAGGGCGCTTCATCTCCAAGTTGGGGGAACGCGCCCTGCCCTTCTTCAAGCTGATGAAGAAGAAAGGCCCGTTCGAATGGACACGGGAGGCCGATGAAGCGTTTCAAGACCTCCAGAGGTATCTGACCAGCCCTCCTGTGATGGTGGCGCCACGCCCCTTCGAGCCCCTGGTACTCTACCTCGCTGCCACACCCTACTCCGCCAGCGTAACTCTCGTCGCGGTTCGGGAAGAGCGCCAGGTCAAGGCTGCGTCATGCCCGGCCACAGCCACAGCCGTGGCGGCACAAGACCAAGAAGGCCTCGCGAAGGCCACGGCCTTGGCAGATGGAGTCCAGCCTCAGCAGGAAGACGCCCCTAGGGCTGAAGAGGCCGCGCCAGGCAGCCAGGCGCTGGGGGCTCCGTCGCCTCAGGAGGCGCCAAACCCTCCGGAGGGCACAGGCCTCGCTAGCACACCCACTCTCGTCGAGCACCCGGTGTACTTCATCAGCACGATGTTGCGGGATGCAAGGGCACGATACCCCATGCCTCAAAAGCTCTTGCTTGCATTACTGGTGGCCTCATGTAAGTTGCAGCACTACTTTCAAGGTCATCCCATCAAGGTCGTCTCGGCCTACCCATTGGAAAGGGTACTCAGGAGCCCCAATTCAGCCGGAAGAGTTGTTGAATGGAACATCGAGCTGCAAGCATTCCAGCTGGAATTCAGCACAACCAGGGTCATCAAGGGAGCCGCGCTTGCAGATTTTGTAGCAGAATGGACAGAGGCGCCAGGGCTCGGAGCAGGCGAAGACGGTCACTCGCCCCGGGAAGTGAGGCACCAGACGGCTGGGTCATGTACTTCGATGGGGCATTCTCGCGACACGGCGCGGGTGCTGGCGCAGTGCTTGTATCCCCCACTCAGGACAAGCTCTATTACGCCGTGCAGCTCTGTTTCCAACATGGCAAGAAGGTCTCCAGCAACATAGCAGAATTCGAAGGCCTCATAGCAGGCTTAAAAGCTGCCGCAGCACTGGGAGTGAAGCACCTCATCGTCAGGGGTGACTCACAGCTTCTTGTCAACTTCTCCAACAAGGTGTACGAGCCGAAGGATGATCACATGGAGGCGTATCTTGCGGAGGTGCGCAGGATGGAAAAGCAGTTTTGGGGCCTGGAGTTGCAGCATGTGCCCCGTAGCACCAACCAAGAAGCTGATGACATCGCCGGGAGGGCATCTAGGCGACTGCCTCAAGAGCCTGGCGTCTTCAAGGAGCGGCTCTTCAGACCCTCGGCGGCGCCGTCACTATCAAGCACAGCGCAACCTCGGGAGGAACTCCCTCAACCACCTGCCACAGGAGCCCCGGCCAATGGCCCGACCTCGGGGGCACGCTTGCTCCTGCCGCTGGAGCCTCAGGAGGGATGTTGGACTGCGGAACTTAAGGATTACCTGAAGCAAGGGACTTTGCCAGAGAAGGAGGAGGACGCGGAACGCGTGGCTCGGCAGGCCACGGCCTACTGCATACAAGACGGAGAGCTCTACCGGAAGCGGCCAAACGATGTTTCCCTGCATTGCATCTCCAGGGAGCATGGAAAGGAGCTGCTGGATGACATCCACGGTGGAGATTGTGGACACCACTCATCATCACGGACCCTCATCGGCAAAGCGTTCCGCAGCGGGTTTTACGGGCCTACAGCACTCAACGATGCAATCGAGCTGGTGAAGGCTTGCGAGGCCTGCCAGTTCCATGCAAAGCAGATTCATCGGCCAGCTCAGGGCCTGCAGACCATCCCACTCTCGTGGCCGTTCGCGGTCTGGGGGCTGGATATCCTGGGCCCGTTTCCCCGAGCACCTGGGGGCTACCTCTACGTCGCCATCGACAAATTCACTAAGTGGGCAGAGGTGGAAGCTGTCCGCACCATCCCAGCTGGCTCCGCAGTCAAGTTTGTCAAGGGCCTCGTGAGCCGATTCGGGGTCCCTAATCGCATCATCACCGATAACGGTTCGCAATTCACCAGCAATCTCTTCAAAACATATTGTGCTAACCTTGGAACGCAGATATGCTACGCTTCGGTGGCACACCCCCGGAGTAACTGCCAGGCCGAACGCGCCAACGCAGAGGTTTTGAAAGGCCTCAAAACCAGGACCTTCACGAAGAAGCTTGAGGCCTGCGGCACGGGCTGGTACGATGAGCTCCAGTGCGTGCTGTGGTCCATCCGCACTACCACCACCAAGTCAACCGGGGAGACCCCATTCTTCCTCGTCTACGGAGCAGAGGCGGTCCTCCCTCATGAGGTCAGGCGTCGCTCCGTGTAGGTCCTAGAATTTGATGAGGCGCAACAGGACGCCACGCGGGGGATGGACCTCGTGCTGGGGGAGAAACATCGTCGGGAGGCAGCACTACAAGCGGCAAGGTACCAGCAGGCACTGCGGCGGTACCATTGCCGCCACATCCGCCCCAGGACCCTCGAGGTAGGTGACCTCGTACTCAGGCGGGTGCTCTCGAGGGAGGGGCTGCATAAGCTCTCGCCCATGTGGGAGGGCCCATTCAAGGTCGTTCATGTTTCCAGACCTGGCGTCGCGCGCCTGGAGACCCAGGAAGGAGTGCCCATTCCAAACTTTTGGAACATTCAGCACCTCCGGAGGTTCTACCCTTGAAAAAAAAGGCTCCATGCCTGTGAAGCTCGCCGCCCCAAAAAGGCTCCATGCCTGTGAAGAAGGCCCAGTGCCTGTGAAGCTCGACGCCCCAAAAAGGCTCCGTGCCTGTGAAGCTCGCCGCCCGTGACACTCTCACGTAATAATGAGTTGGGGTTGTACACGCCCCAGAGTCTCCAGAGTGCCGCCCTCGGGCCTTGGGGGCTCCTGCCCACACCCAGTGGCAGCACTTAGCTCCGCGCTGGTGAGAAGACGCCGAAGACTAGACTAGGTGCCGGACGCGGCTTTTCATTTGCTTTCCGCAGTTGGCTTGTTCTTTCTTGTCTGGGCCTTTTTATTGGATTTGCTTCTCGTGTTGCCCGCTATCTTTTGCCCCTTTTCTATGCTCTCGGTTTTGTTTGACTCGCTCTCTCTCGCAAACCTCGCGAGGGGGCTACGCGGGCGCCCTCGTGAGCCCTTTCTCTCCTGGTTTACGCGAGGCTCTCTCGTTCGAGTCCACAATAGGAGCACCCCTCCTAGTCCGTGCCCCTCGGGCATCGCGACGCGAAATGCCAGGCGATGGTCGACAGCCCTCACGCTCAAGGCTCGAAAACGCTTCTCTCAACTGATTTTTTGCAGCTCTTAAGGCGCCCGGCGAGGCCACAAGCAGGCACCTCACGAGGCAGAAAAACTACTGCAACGTCCCGAGCTAAGTTGTTCCTATGCACAAACGCATAACCATGGCACCAACACAAAGCACGAGAACAATAAATTGAGCGCGATGATTAGGCAATCATAGTCGTTGCACGCCCCCACGGGGCTCCATAATTGTCTCTCTCTTGATGTAGGGAAGAAAAAAGAAGCAAAATAAAAGCAGCACACGGCTCGCGAGAAGGGATCTGCATCGTCCTCATGAGCTCAATCGGACTCTGGCTCGCGCTTCACCGTGGCGCGGCGACGGGATGACCCGCCGTCGCCTTCAAAACGGGCGCGGCGGCGTGGTGGCTGGTCGTAGCCGCCGCTGGAGGAGCTGCCACCGGAGGAAGAGCCGCCGAGGCTCGGCAAGCCGCGGTCGCCGCCTAGAGCGGGTTCGTCTTCGCGCTCGTCGCGACCGTCGCCAAGGGCGATCACTTCGTCGCCATCGTTATCTTCAGGGCTGCACCCGACACGACGGCCGTCTTCTCCGAACACCCTCACGTAGAGGGCCGCGTCGCTATCGTACCTGAAGTGGAGGGTGCAGCCTATCCAGTCCATGCGCGCGAGCGAACGTCTGCCAGCCCCGGGCCAGGGCCACGTTCCCGGTGGCGGAGACCTCCACCACGACCCAGGAGGCCCTGCTGCAGCAACCGTCCGCCTGCAGCCAGAGCCCGCCGGGGCCAGCAGCCGACAGTTCACCGGCGAAGAAGCGAGGGAGCCGGAGCCAGTTTCCGGACGGATTGGCCGACCACACGACAAACTCCGGCAGCACCTGTGCCGAGTGGAAGCGCGGCCGCGAGGGCCGCGCAGCCACGGTGTGCCTTCCTCCTCCGACCGGGCTGCCTCGATACGGGCGGCCATCACCGCACGAAGAGCCACCACCACGATCGTGAGGAGCCGCTGCGGGAGTCGCGGGGTGCTTGTGGGGACGACCACGTCCACGCTTGGGCGCCGGGGAGCTAGGCCCCTCCCGAGGGGCCTTGCCCTTCACCGCGGCGGAGAACCTCTTCGATGGCGCCATTGCTACTAGCAGAGGGGCAAGGAGAAAGAAGCTAGCGGACTGCAAAGAGATGGGAGACGGGGGCTCTGCCCTCCTTCCCATTTATAGCAAGAGAAGGCCAACCGTCGGCCCCCACGATCTCAGGTAATCATGACTCTGTTTGCATGTAGCAGGGTCTCGTCAAATCGGGCAGTTGCCGAGGCGGCGTGGGGAAGCGGAGACGCCCACGTCCAATCAAGTCGTCACGCATCGCCCAAGGCCGCAGGCTTTTGGGGGGCCGCGGCACTCTGTACTTGCCCTTTGGCTTTGCTGCTAAGCCAAGTCCGAGCGCGCCTTGGGCCCGGGGGCTACTGTTGGTGTTCTGGGAACGGGGGTCCCCAGACCTGCCTGCCTAGGGCCTGCGGCGTGGCTCAAGCAGGGGCCCAGTCCGGCCCGTCTTCATCAACCCAAGCTCAAGACCCTCCCGAGGGGCCAAGCCTCGCGGGGCAGACGATGCAAGGCCTCCTCAGGGGCGGCCTCGCCAGGCAGGCTCGCGAGGAGGCGGAGAGATCAAGGAAAGGGGTACCTCGCGAGGTGCTCGTGACATAAGCCATGACGATCAAGACCAGGCGGGTGCCAGCCCGCGCAGTGTCCTCGTTTCCTCTTTGGTGCAAAGGGGGCAAGCGCAGGCGCGGAGTACCGAGGCATCAGGCAAAGGTTACCATATCGGTGCAACGATACCAAGACCAGCAGAGCGGAAGGACGAAGGTCACCGTGGATCCCAAGACGGCGTCATCACCAGTGATTTTGGCAGCCGAAGACCACCTTTAGTTAGGATAGCTTGTACTAGCTGTCCCCCTTCAAAATGGCCGTTGTTGGCTCCCTTCCCGCTCAATATTTGGGAAGAGGACCAGGGCCTCTATAAATAGAGATAGCCACCACAGTAAGGAGGATCAGATCGAGAACTAAGCGCCAGGGCTAGATCGAATCCTGCCCAAGTAGAGCACCACACAAGCTCAAGAACACCCCTCGCGAGGCTGTTCTTCCCTTGTACTGTTCATCATCAACCCCTGAGGCAATCCACCACACCACACACTAGAGTAGGGTATTACACCACAACGGTGGCCTGAACCAGTATAAACCTCGTGTCTCTTGTGTAGTTCATCCTGTTAGCTTAGATCCGCGGCGAGGCTTCGGAGTGTGGATCAGTAGGGAGTAGATCTTCGTGTGCACCCTAGAGTTCGAACCTCAAGGGTTTTGCCGGAACCCGTAATCTGACACCGAGTATCAGAGAGGTATCTCTGGGTCATCTCGGTAATACACATCATAAGCTTGCAAGCAAATGACTAAGGAGTTAGTTACAAGATGATGTATTATGGAACGAGTAAAGAGACTTCCCGGAACGAGATTGAACTAGGTATGAAGATACCGATGATCGAATCTCGGGCAAGTAACATACCAACGAACAAAGGGAATTACTTATGTTGTCATAACGGTTTGACCGATAAAGATCTTTGTAGAATATGTAGGAACCAATATGGGCATCCAGGTTCCCCTATTGGTTATTGACCGGAGAGGTGTCTCGGTCATGTCTACATAGTTCTCAAACCCGTAGGGTCCGCACGCTTAACATTCGTTGACGATATCACTACAAAAAATACACTTCCGTGATGATACGTGTTTGTCACAGTAGGTCACGTTTTCTGTCATGCATGTACATCCATGACAAATTTATGACAGAATCAAGATAGTCGTACTTGTGCTGTCGTAGGAGTGTTCCATGACATTACCAAAATTATCATCATGGAAGTGTCCACTTCCATGACGATAAATCGCGCGTCACAGAAGTGCTTTCGTCAAGGGTGACCGACACGTGGCATCCACTGTAACGGAACGCCGTTAAGCTATCGGGTCCGGTTTTGGATCCGATAACCCGTTAACAACCCCGACCAATGGGGATTTTCCACGTGTAAAATCATCATTGGCTGGAGGAAACACGTGTCGGCTCACCGTTGGGACAGATGTCATCCACTCATTGGACACAAAGCGCCTATGATACGTCGACACGTGGCACGGCCCAACAGAGGCCCATTCCTGTGAAAAGTCTGGCCCGTTTGACTTGGTCAAAAGGTGGCGGGCCGGCCCACGGCAAGCCTGTTAACGGCATGTTCGCATATAGCCCATTTACAGCCCGCTAACCCAGGGCCCATTTACGGCCTAACCGAATTAGGCCTAGTAGCGTCATCTGGGCCGTCCAATATAATTCCAGCCCGTTTTAACTTCCGGCCCATGTATGGCCCATGGCGTCTTTCGGCCCATTTGAGGCCCTTATTACTCTCGGCCCATTAACGGTCCGTGGTAAAACTGGCCCGTAATGAACAGTGTATCACTTTATACCCATTAACGGCCCGTGGTGAAACTGGCCCGTAATGAACAGTGTATCACTTTATACCCATTAACGGCCCATTATTCCGTTGGGCCATTTCCAGCCCATGTTATCTTTCGGCCTTCTCGGGGCCCATTTATTCTTGGGCTCATTTCCACATTCGTTTACTTACGGCCCGTTACTGTCATTTTCTGCTTGTGGGCCAAATTCAGCCTGTGGTTACAGTCGGCCCGTTTGTGGCCCGTTAATACGTTGGGCCGTTTTCATAGCGTCATCAAAATATGGCTGATTTACGACGGCCCGTTATGGTCGGCCCATGAACGGACGATTTCAACTCTAGCCCATTTACGGCCATAATGTGGTCTGTTATTGGCCCATGTTTGGCCAACCGATCATAAGCCCATAGAAGGCCCATTGATGATATGGCCCATAGAAGGCCCATTGTGTCTACGGCCCGTATAAGGCCCATTGTTTCTACGCCACGTAGAAGGCCCATTGTTTCTACAGCCCTTAGAAGGCCCATTGTTTCTACGGCCCGTAGGAGGCCCATATTAACTATAGCCGGTGGGCATCAAAGTTCGCCACCAGTGCAAATATAGGGAACACCCTACACTATACAAAAATGGATTGCTGTTTTCTTCAGCCGGTGGCTGCACGTTAAGAACCAATTTTGTATCGCACCAAAACAAAGTACAACTATAAAACAAAAGGAAGGTTGGCATAAAAGTTAACAGTCTAGCAGATAAATGCACCACCAGAAGTTCAGAAGCTCGGTTCATTTGACCTGACTGTTACATTTTCATGCTGTATTGTCCGATGGAGCACCATAACCTTCGCCTTCAGTTCTCCTAGGGTCCTGAACAACATAGCAAATGTCTGATAGTCTGGTTTCAAAACCATGCATATCTTGACAACATCGAACAATGTCTCCCCTTGTTTCACAAAGGGTCTCTGTTAGGGAATGGACTTGTGTCTGGAGCGCAGATACAACATTGTTTTGAGCTTGCATATCTTGATCATGAGGCAGTTTTGACGAGATTGCCTTAACAACCAACCCAGTATTACGCAGGAACGTGCTTTTGGCACTGTTAGTGGACAGGTACTGACCAACTGCAGCAAGAGCTGACATTGTGGTTATAGTTGCCTCGCCACCTTCAGAAGGTGGCGGTTCCACCATTTTTTCCATAGCTCGCTGAAAAGTTGTGGTTTTACATTAGTAGTACTATAACAGAAGATATTAAGGAGGCAGCAAAACCAAACAAAATAGCTTTGGTCTATATACGGAACTTATTATGGTGAACCCATGTAAAATAATAGTTGTATTTTATTGCAAAGTACATAATAAAACCAGGTTCCAAACATATGACCATGTACCATCGCTAATGTATTGTCTATTTCTTCACATCGTATTGAGGGCTAAGGATAAAGAGACGAAGTTTATAATACGGTAAGCATAGGATGACATCATTCATATCACAAAACAACTGAGAACAGACAAACAGGCAATTGTAACGTTGTGTGGGCAAGTCCAGCACGGAACTAGATTACAGGTCAAGATCAAAGGAACATCACTCCTATCTTTTAAACCTTGTAAGGTGCAATGATACGCTAAGACATTGTGTATAAAATTCAAAAGAGTAATAGACATTGGCTACAAACCATGCAGTTCAAGGCACAAGTCAGAGTAAGTAGTAGTTAAAAGGCATGAGGATTAAGGACTTACAACAGCGGTTTTGACTGGTGTAGTCATGCCCTTCTTCTTGCTGGTATGACAGTCCTTGAAGATTTCCACAACATTTGGTTCAGGTACTTTTTGGTCCTTGCGGGCTTTCCTCTGCATTTGGAACAAGTCAATATACATCTGATAATATGGTACAGCAAAAAGAGTGAAACAGCAGCTAATTACAAGAGCCTCGCAGTGTGCAATATAGCTACGAGATCCTGTCATCTGTTGGAATTTCACTTTCGTACGGTTGGCCTTGTTCTTTGAATAGTTCACCTACAAGAAGATAGATTTGTGTGGCACATGCATAAATAGGACTTCAACATGTGATCTGATGACATATATATAATGTACTTGATACTTCAGATCGGACCAGTGTTTAACGAGGCCTCTCCAGTCTTCATCAGATATATTTTCCACTGGAGATGTTTGGGCAAGTTCACTGTTAGCCTTGCCTTCAAAGTGAGTTTTCCTCAAGTTATACCGATACTGTCACAGAGCAGACTTGAAAACATGGGTGCAAGCTTGTCTGGTTGCATCATCTTGGCTATCCAACTTGAACCTCATTTGTTGAAAATTATGGGAGTCTCATTATCAGCAACCTAGAAAGTATTGGACAGAGCAAGATGATATTACTAGTTTCCATACATAACCATACTTACAGATAAATGGTCGAGGAAGGTGTTGAACTGGGTTTCGTCTTTGTCATTCCTGTACCGAATCCATGTTGGGAGGATACGTACATGACACCTAACAGCAACCGCTGCCTCTGATACTAACTTGGCTGACTCTGTAGCATCACGTGGCCTTTTTAAACCTGCCTCAAAACGGATCTCCATTCTTCCTCCTCTAGATTTAGTTAACCTATCGATCATTATCCCTAATGTTTGTTTCCTCTTGCGCCTAGGTGCTAATCCAACAACAAACATAGGAAGTGTTAGTGTACATCAAACTGTGAGACTGCATATAAAGAAGCATGCAACTGTAACTTGACTCCAGCAACTACCTTCTTGCTGTTGAAGCTCACAAAGTTCATCTGATCTTGCCACCTCATCTTGTGCCAAGAGTGCTTCGAAAGTAGTGTCAGGTGGCAAGGGAGCTTGGGAACGTGCTGCTAGCTGAGTTGACGAACGAGTAAATCGTGCAACTGGTGGTAGGGATGAAAACAGAGCGGAAACGGACGGAACTGGGTGCTATCATATTTGTTTTCATATTTTTCCGGAAACGGAAACGAATACAGAAACCTCGGAAACAAATACGGAAACAGATACTACCGGAAACAAAAACTGAGTGAATACGGCACGGAAATGGAGACGGAAGTGGATGTTGAACGGAACAAAGAACCCTTGAACCGTTGAAAAAACACAATGAAATGAACAAAGTTGTCAAAGATAAGATGATTATAAAATATCATGATATATTGTGGATATATTATTAGATATTCATTTGTGCATAAATATTCAACTTTTGCAACAAAAAAACTTGGAAGCCATCCAACAACCAAACACCGCAGCTCAAATCACAATAGTGCTCAGCTTGAATAATAGTACTAGTACTGTAGTACACACTTCAACTCAACAAGAAAAGTATCCATGATGCAAATATTTGAAACTTTAAATATAGTAACTAACAGTTCCATTCCAGCACTACAGCATTCAATCCTCCATTTCCTCATCCATGAAGTCCTCCAGGTCATCATCACTATCATCCTCTAGTGGCTCGTCCAACTACATAGGCAAGCATACAAATAGATTTCAAGTTCTGTAATATGAGTATTAGACATAATACAAGTCAAAAAATAGATAAAATGCAAACCATGTGCACCAAAGTTGTAAAACGTTCCTCCAAGCTTGGCATGTCCATGTCTTTGACAACAGATGCAATGTCACTACCTGAATGATTGATAATAATAATTATTAGTATGATTATGTCACAGGATGCACATGAAGTTGAGATAAAATTTAAAAGGTTACCTTTTGATGCTCCAATCCAATTTTTAGTACAAATTAAAGCTTCGACAGTTTCAGGTTCAAGACGACCACGAAATGGGTCAACAACCCGCCCACCAGCACTGAATGCCGACTCCGAGGCAACCGTTGACACTTGCATAGATAAGATATCTCGAGCAAGTCGTGACAGAATAGGAAACTCAACTTGATTGACCTTCCACCATGATAGTATATCAAAATTGGAATCTTTTCTAGATTGTAACTCTTGCTCCATATATACTTCCAACTCAGTTTTGAGAACACGGTCTGATTTTTGACTTCTGCTACTCAAGAACGAGTCTAAACAATCATCTAGATCAATGTCAATAGAAGGTGTTTCACACATATTAGTATCACTACTGTTACAGGTTGTCTTCTTTGATGTAGAGATGTGATCTTCAAACAACTGGGTAATAACTTTTGTAAACTTCTCAATCTATTGGTCATGGGTGGTGTGGTAAATGGTTGGTGCATAGTATTCTATCACGTTTCTCTTGTATCTAGGATCAAAGAAGACTGCCACGGAAAGTGCCATGTTGGACTTCTCCCAATACTTATCATATTTAAGTTTCATGGAACGTGCCATAGACTTAATTACTTTGTTGCAAAAGGTGATAAAAAACTTATTTGCAGTTGGATATGTAGTTCCAGAGAACAGCACAGTAGCATCGTTGAAAATCTTCAGGTGATCACATATCTTCAATGCCATAATCCAATTCTTTGAAGTTGGAGCACACTTCTTATACTTCTTTTTATGCCGAAGAAAAAGCCTATCAAAAGCATCTCTAAAGTAAAGTGCCTTCTGCAGCATATCATACGTGGAATTCCACCGGGTAGGAACATCCAAGATCAGTTCAGATTTTGGATTCAAGTCACATTCTGAAGCACACTTCTCAAACTCTTCCTTCTGCTGTGGAGAATTCCTCACAATTGATATTGTATTTCTAATATTTGCAATAGATGCTGCAATTGTCTTCAAACCATCTTGAGCGACCAGGTTTAAGATGTGATTGAAACATCTTACATGAAAAAATATGCCATCACAGATTAGACTATTCTTACTGAATTTGGTTAGTAGCCCCTCAACACACTTATCATTGGCTGAAGCATTATCCAAACTGAGTGAAAGCAATTTCCTGTCAAGATTCCAATCCACTATGCAATCATAAAAGTGTAAGCCAAGATTTCTTTCCTGAATGGTTTCCCTGTACATGATTAAACTTGATAATCCTCTTTTGCATGCACCAATTTTCATCTATCCAATGAAAAGTGATGCACATGTATCCTTTGGTTTGTCTAGATGTCCACATGTCCATGGTGGCACTAAATCGGCACTGCACTATTTTGAAGTACTCATACAATTTCTTCTTTTCCTATTTAAATATGTTGATTATGTCTTTCTTCACAGTAGGGCGACTTTTAATTGGAGAAGTTGGACGCAAAGAATGGATAAAGTCCACCAAGTACTCGTGGTCAACAATATTGAAGGGGTACTCATGCATTATAATTGAGAGATAAAACTTCTTCAAACTGATAGACTCGTCATACCTAAAGGTCGCAGGTGCTACCATGGACTCATTGCCTTCAACTTTATTCAGTACAAGTTTTTGCTGTCCAGTAATGATCTGATGCTTGTTCTGCAAATGAGACTTGAAAACTGTTGTGCCTCGATTGCCTCGAGCATTAGTACGAGGGCCCTTGTAAGTGCACCCTTTGCTATTGCATCTAGCCCATTTCTCTACAACCTTGTTACCATCCTTATCCGTCGTCATTATCTCATACTTGGTGAAATGTTCCCAAACATCAGAGGTGAGCTTCTTACATCTCTTCACACCAGGGGCTACATCTTCAGTTCCATTGGCCGTATCCGAACTTGCAGCTGCTGCACTTGTATTAGTAGCATTGGGAGGCTGCTCCGACGATGATTCAAGCACAATCGGAGATGTTGCGCTTAGACTTGCACTGCTACTTGCCGTAAAAAAATCATCCATTGCAGGTTGGCAGTGCAATAACACTACGGCCAGACCTGTAACAGGCTAACAACATTAATTAATTATGTATAAGCTAGCTAAATACAACTGTACCACTAGCCCACTAGTGCACTGTGAAAGCACAAGGATCCCAATATTAGTTCTAATAGACTTACTATATGTACAGGGCTACAGGCAATTCAACATAGTGTGTATCATGGTCTAACTCTGTATGTGCAGTAGTGCAGGACTGCAGGTGCAGCCGTGAAAGTGTCGTCAGCAGCGGAGAGGGGTGCAACTGCGGAGGGATTCGATCGTGTTGGAGGGGCGTAGAGGTCGGAGGCGTCGGAAAGGCGGCTTCAAAGGGGCGTAGAGGACGGAGGCGTCGGACGGCGGCTTCAGACGGCGTTGAACGGCGGCTTCAGACGGCGTTGAACGGCGGCTTCAGAGGACGGCAGCGTCCCACGGCAGCTTCAGAAGGCAGCGGCGTCCAACAGCGCCATGTAAGTCTGGGCAGGCCGGCCGAAGATGCGAGGGCAGCGGCGGTGGCGGTGTGCTCGTCTGCTCGATTAGGGATAGGTTATTTTTGAGCGGTGATTAGGGATTAGATTAGGGATTCTGGTCGCCTTGCTGCGGTGCCTGCTGTATTGTTATGCTGAAGTTGGGCCATGGGCCATTATTCTGCTATGTAACTCTGTAGGGTCTTATTATGTGTTGGGCTATAAAATAGACATTTGCTCGTATTAAAAGCGGAAAGTTCCATATTAACGGAAACGGAAAATTCCATTTCCACACTTGTTCCGCCGGAAAACATTGTTTCGTTTTTGTTTCCGTTTCTGCATAAAAAATTCCACTTTTGTTTTTGTTTTGCAAAATTCCGTTTCCATTTCTATTTTTCCTCTCCGTTTCCGTTTTTTGCCGGAAAAGCAGAAAGTTTTCGTTCCATTTTCATCCCTAGCTGGTGGTTTTGCTTGTTTGGTGGCATCTATTTGTTTCTGTTTGGCTTGTTCTGCAGCTCGTGTAGCATGGGATACCCTGTCGGTACAATTTTTCGCTGGACTTTGACCTTCTATTGCACCATCAGTACCAGCAGAATCTGCAGGATTGTTCCGCTTCCCTTTCCCTATCGTTCTGTCTTGCTTCCTCTTTCTCTGTGCCATGTTAAGTCAAGCCGACAAGAAAAACGAATAAAAATTTAGTTCTTCAGAACAAATGTACTTTGATGTAGGAACATGGTGTGATAGACAGATATTGTATGTTCTAGAAACAGGAACACGTGTCTTAGTCACAGGTATAATGTGTAAAGTAAGCAGATGCAATTCAACACAATTAGAAGCAATACAAGCTAGACATCATACATAACATGCAACCACATATAATAGTGCCAAGTTAGAGGGAGCACCTGTGATGGTGCACTAGGGGAGACGTGCTCATCACCAACACAGCTACGTTGAGTGTCTATACATGTGTTGTCTTGGAAATTATCTTGGGGGATGGAGGATTAGAATCTGTAGAGGCCCTCCATTTGGAAGGAGCACCTTCATCCGCTGCCTTGCTAACTTCCTTCCGCTTTATTGATTTTGAATTGTCAAGTAAAACCGACAAGAAAAAGCAATAAAATTCACTCTTCAGAACTCATTCATGCATGATACTGACAATCACTACTTTGATGTAAGGCAAACACATGATCTCAGGATGGAATAATACGAAAAACAGGATGACATGGCATATTCACAACTGTTTCTGTAAATTAAGAAGAAACCATTTCACCAAATAAGAAGCAATGCAAGCTAGACACCACGTGAAAGATGCAACCAATATGACTCTGCCAAGTTAAAAGTGTCCCATCATAAATGGCATTTCAACAAATTAGAAGCAACGCATGCTATAAATCATATCAAAGATGCAACTAATATCACACTACATATACTGAAGGTATCTCGTCATATTGATTTATGCGGGATACAAAAAAACAATAGTTTTATGTGAGGACATGCTTAATAGACAGATGTACTATGTACTAAATACAGGAAGGCATGTCACATAAACAGGTATAATGTATAAGCTAAGCAGAATAGCACATGCAGTTTAACCAGATTGGAAGAATTACAATCTAGACACCATATGCAACATGCAACCACATATCACGCTGCCAAGTTAGAGCAAGCACCTGTGATGCTAGTGTAGGGGAAATGCGGTAATCAACTACAGAGCTACGTTCACTATCTTCATCTAGCCTTGCTGTTTCTTGAGAATCATGTCGGGAGGCTGACGCTGCATTCTTTAAATGAGGAGTATTCCACTTGCCTGACTGCCTCATCATAAGTGATTGATGAGGGATACACAAGAACATTAGTTTGATGTAAGAACATGGTTAATACACAGATGTACTAGTATGTGCCAAAAACAGAAAGGCATGTCATATTCAAAGGTATAATGTGTAAGCTAAGCAGATGCAATTTAACCAAATTGGAAGCAATACAAGCTAGACATCCGGCTGGAGTGGTGAGCATGATCATCTAGGACCTGAGAGCCTAGTGGGAGGTGGGCTGCTTCGCCACCATCGCGGCTTTTTAGTTGGCTTCCAGGTGATGCCTCTCTTTGCTGGGCTTGTCACTGGCTCGGCCAGTGCCCTGACTAGCTATTTGTCTTCTGGTGCTCACGGGATGGTGGTTCATGTAAAAAATATATTTCCTTATCTTAATAAAGACCGACTTCGGCCTTTCGAATACAAGCTAGATACCATATGGAACATGCAACCACATATGACACCCTGAAGTTAAAGCAAGCACCTGGGATGGTGGTTCATGGCAAGCGAGATCATCAACTCCAGAGCTACGTTCCCCGTCTCCATCTGCTGACACTACACCCTTTAAAGTCTTGAAACGTGTCTGGCTTAGCCGCGTACCACGTTGGAGCGACTTCTCTCTTATCTTTTCTACTTCTGTCAAGGCAGGGTCTGAAATACCCTCGCATAAAAACACAATAGTGAGAGTATGGGTGAAGTGTGTGCAGAACTAGAGCACTGTAAAAGTAGCAGATAGCAGGTGGCTGAAAAATAAATGACAGGAGACATATGATAGCTCTACAACATTGCATGGCAAACAAAATTAGATTCTACTCCGCATGATTTTCTAATATATGAGCACAGGAAATGCAGGTACTCCTCCAGCACACCACCACATGTGGTCATGTCAAGATAACAGTTGAGTGAAAATAAATAGGTCAGTCAATTTTTTAATGAACCGTCCGATCTATAAGGAACGGGCAGATGGCCTTCATCTACCTCCCGCCAGTCACTGTTGACGATCTTTCTCAAACCGCCAGCGACCACCGGCCCAGAACCCTGCCTCCGCTGCCCCGCCCTCCCCTCGACCTCACACCACCGCCTTGCTTGGCAGCGCCCCCAGGCCATCCCTTTAATCCCGGCCAACCTCCAGATCGAGCGCCGGTAGCTCTAGGCCCCACACGCCCCTAAGATAAACACCGAGGCGCTGCTTCCCCGGCGTAATAGGCGGACTAGCGCCTGTTACGCCGGGGAATGCTTCCGCTATTTGGGAATCAACTGACCAGGAATTGAAATTCAGAGGGGCGACGGACCTCTAGCTAAGGTGAAATAGTATATGAGGAGAAACCTTGTGCATCGGGAGTTACTAGGAACATCTAGTATCAAGAAGAAGCGGTCAACTAGTGTCTTCTGTGGGATGAATACCGTGCAAGCAGACACGTAAGATTTGCACGAATAAGGGAAGAGGAGTACCATTTTTGGTTGCCGGTGTGGTCACCTCCACATGTCGCGTCGATCTTCTTCTTTTTGTCGGGGAAACCGATGTTCTGGAGGGTGCAGGCTTGGACGAACCCATGGCCAAATTGTTGACTGTGTTGCCGTGGCCGTATGTCGGCGGAGGGGAAGCAGATCCGAGGCGGCGAAGGACGGCGTAGCAGGAACAGCTCCGGTGCGGTGGAGGGTGACGAAGTTGGAGCGGCAGCGGTGAGGCGCAGGACAGCGTGGTTGAACTGGCTCGGGTACGGACGGCTCGGCCTCGGCTTCAACTACTAGCCGTGGAGGGCGTCGCGGTTGAGGTTGCGGTGGACGATGACGTCGGGGTATCAGCTCCGGCGTAATGGAGGAGGGCAGCGGTTGATGGGTGGAATGGGGTGGCGGACGGAGGACACCGGGGTTTCGCGGCTGGTGAAGAGGTAGTTTTTGCGCCCACGGAGTACGAATGGGGAATCAGACGGGTGGGGGGGAGAACCATGTTTCGGTCTAGGACGCTCTTGTTTTTGGCTTTTTTGAACAGAAGATGGGACGCGCTTGTTTGAAATTTGGGGAAAGTACAAACTTTTCCCCCCTCTTAAATTTCGGACCTACTGCGGGTTGGGGGTAGGATGGTAATCCCAGGTGTCCCAAATAGTGGGCGAGAGCGATTTCGGCCGCGCGCATGTGTGCTTAGGCGGCCATTGTGTATGAATGTTTTTCGGAGGCGGTTGCGTGGCGTCTAGATGAAGCGACAAACCTACCCCGGTTTAGACCTTTGGACGTCGGGCCGGTAGGTTTCACGGGTCGGAGTTATTAGAAAAGTAATTTCCTTGTACTACCAAACATTGGTCTCACGCGGTTTTGGGCGAGTAGAGGCTCTTTTGGCGCTTCGTTCGAAATTTTGAAACACAAGCATTCACGTTTAGAGTACTCTTGAACTTTGAGGATTGACCTAAATAGACAATGTTAAATTTGACCTTGTATGTTTGAAAACCTCATTAAATTATCCGCTTCTTTTTGAAATTTTGACACTTGAAAATCCTATAAATACGATTATTTTGGAATGGAGGAGCTAAATTAGAATCTATTTTGTACATGACTACATATGTTATTATGTACAAAATCAGATCAAAGATTGGTGCCCCCATAATTTAGGTATGATTTACAAATGCCATGATATCAAATTCAAATAATTGAATGGACTTCATCTTGAATTCGATTTTTTAAAACTACCTTAAGTTGAATTCAAATGTATGCTAGTTCATAGGTAGCTATTTATAATGTTCATTGTGTAACTTTCGTATGTATAATGTGCTTTACACACACAACATGAACTATACTCACGTTTATATTCGATTGCTAAAGCGATGCATTGTCTGGAGTTCAAAATACCAACTATGTGGATCAATTGTGTCGAATAATAACATAGACATGCTCAAATTCGATAGAATCTAGATGTCTGATGGATCAACGACCGTTCCTTACGCGAATTGCAAATATCATGATCCCATCCTAATATTTGGATACAATTTATATCTTTAATCAATGTGTATAGCAGTCTTGTACGTGTAGTTTCAGTCTCCATCGGTGGTCTCTCACACATGCTCACACACTCTCTCACGAGGTGTCTTTCTCGCACACATGCTCTCGATATAACCCTCCCTCCCTCTCGTAACCATTTATGACTGTTTTCACTAACCTTTATCACAAGCACTCTTCCTGTACGCACATTATCTTTAGGCTTGTCTCTCACGCATTGTCTCACACCTCTCTTCCTAATCGACGAGTATGATTCTAGCAGAGCATTCTGTAGGATGCCCCTTAAAGTTAGGTTGTATGAATAGTAATATCAGAGATAAAGGGGTTACCTTAGTCCGAGAACCTAGGCTTTATCAGTGGACATAGAATCCTTCACAATTGTGCTATCTTTGTCTTGTACGACTAGTCATGCATGGGTCTCCCTAAATGCTTCATGGGCAGACCAATGTGGCGCAGGACGGAACCGAACGAAGGGCCTCACCTCGACCCACCGGACCTCACGCGGTGACACACCCTCTGCCCCCATGTCTCGTTATCTTCTCACACCCACACATACCAACACAGACACCACACACACAAAATATATTCTCATGGTGCCTCTATCCACTCCCCCCTTGCATATACACACTCAAGGGAATCTCTCGCCGTGACGTCATATTCGTCTCTCTCTCTCTGTAGACCACTCTCATTTCTCGTGCTATCTCTCCCACGCCCCCCCTTTCGGCCCCTCTATCCATGCCTCTCTCGAATACGTAATACACACACATACCTCTCTAGGCCCTGTCAAATGCATCAACTACACATTCACACATGTTACATCACGTACCCCATTGATCTAAAAAGCCCTCTCTTCACGTTTATTTCGCATACAACATTCCTTTTGAATAAAGTGTGGCCAAAAAAATATTTTAGAATTTCTACATATATACAACATTACAAAGTTATATGGAGGAGTATGAACGCTTGCATTGCATGGTGCCCACAATCATATTTATTCCGCACTGTGAATTTGTATATTTTTATACTATATATAAAGTTAGTCATAATAAAGAGAAACGAAGAGCATCTCTCCCTCCATCGCATACCCCCCCCCCCCTCTACGCCCCTTTCATGTACGCACACAAACTATCTCGAGGTCCTCTAAAAATAAGCCCCCAACACATTCACGCATGTTTCATCTTTCTCTCGCGATATATACAGTGACGATCATTGTATTTGAAGCGAAATCACGATACGTACATTGGACTTTAGAATCCACTCATTACGGTTACCATTTACGTTTTGTGGTTATTATACAGTCACGGGCTCACCGTACAACTCTGTATTTGCTCAAGACACGACTAGTTGACCAGTTAAACGCTCCACGTGGCACCTCTAGTGTTGCATCACATTATCTCACTACCATCGGGCCCACCTGTCGGCTTGTATCTACTCTACATCTACACTCTTATAAAATACTAGCAAGATGCCCATGCGTTGCACGGAACATCAAGATGCATTTTTATGAGTAGTTTATCTTGTGGGAGAACAGGATGAACAAGGGAATGCCTTATTTGCAAGTGTGGAGAGGGGTGTGGGTATCTTTTTGCAAAATTGCCATAGTTTCCTTCCTATCAGTTAGATATAGATCGGACGGCCTATATTGCAGGATGGCAGGCACACGATCATCACCGACTATGCTTTTTATAAGAGTAGGGATAAAATACACTCTTATAAAAAACAGAGTTGGTGATGATGGTGTGCCTGTCATCCTGCAATATAGGCCGTCCGATTTATATCTGACGGATAGGAAAGAAACTATGACAATTTTGCCTAAGATGTACCCACACACCTCCCCACATTTGCAAATAAGGCCTTTCCTCGTTCATCCTTTTCTCTCACAAGATAAACTAGTCATACAAATGCATCTTGATGTTACGTGCAACGCACGGGCATCTTGCTAGTAAGAATGAAAACAAACGACAAAAAAATACTGGACGGTGGTTCGAAGTCATGACCGCGGGCACAGCGGACAAGGTGGCCTTGTATTGGTATGCTGAGCCGTCTGTTTTAACACACAGGAGCTGGTGTGGTGATTATACACACACGCACGCATGCACATGAACTGCATGCACGCAACACTCACACAAACACATACACCCACGCACGCACGCAACACTCACATGTACATACGCAGCCACGTACGCACGCAACACTCACACGCACACACGCACGCATGCATGCACACACCAGTACACCACACGACCAACACACACTCTCACGCTCAAGTGCTCAACCTACACGTGCATGCGCACACATCAGGCCCTGACAGACACATGCACAACCAGGTGATTCCCGCGCACGGGGTGGAGTCTTGTCGCGCCTGCGTAAATTTGTGTTTATCTGACCTTTTCCCTATGCGAACTGACAAGTGGGACCCACAAGGAACGTGGTCAATTTAACTAGTCAACATGGTGCCATGCAGACTATTTGGCCGGTCAACAGAGTGCAATCCGATGCTGAACCGTGAGCAAGTGACCGTATAATCACCGCAAAACGTATATAGTGACCGTAATCAGCTTATTCTGAAGTTCGGTGAATGTATTACGCTTTTCTCTCTGTAGGCCCTCCAAAACTACATCTCTACACGTTCTCGCATGTTACATCTAACAACTATGCAATACAGCACTACTACTACACTCTAACACAATAAATCATATGTGTTTTTAGTTTTACTAGATATCATATTGTTACTTAATTATTCAGTTTGCATACATTAAAATTGCCTTTGAAATGTATGGCCAGTATCATATACCGCGCGGGAAAAATCCCGCCCTTTCCTGTTTAATCGGGTTTGTATCGATGGATCGTGCGAAACAGCAAAACTATAGTACTATATACAGTACAAGTGACAGTTCACTGGGCCGTCGTGTCGTGTACTCCTCCGTCGTAAGAGTGGAGCGCTCGCTTTCATAAATCTTCTAGTCCCTTTCGCCGACATGTGGGGCATCAAGCTACCGGGTCCACGTGCCATACCGGAATACAGTGCAGAGCAGCCGGGGTGAAGCACCCAGTCATGGCGCCGGCGTAGTAATGAGCAATGAGGCGTCAAATCACAAAGCTGCACCTTTCCCGCAGTTAAGTTGGAGGGACGAAGTAATAATGCTAAAAAAGAAGTTGGAGGGACGAAGCAACCATCATTTCACTCGTTGCTGAATCCGCTTCTCCCTCATCTTCTTCAAGTTAACCACGTGTTGCTTCTGCCGTTGTTCTGCCTCATGTGGGAAGCGGATCGGCTTGGTAAAGCACTGACACGTGGGACCGCATGTTAGCAAACCGCCAGGACAACGTCCTCTAAAAATAAGAAACCTCCCCCGCCATCCGCGCGGCAAAATCACCTCCTTTTTACTAATCTTGATTCTATAATTTTTTAGATCAATATAATTGAGATTTGTATAGATAGCACACAGGAGCAAAACCAAGTGGTACGGTTAAGGGCATCCACAATGTGTAGCCAAATGTGAAAATAGCTTTTGGCATCGTGGGAACCATTGTGGATGGTGTTGCCAAAGCCAAAAGGATGGAACCGAAGCTCCCTGATTGATTGATTGAAGGAATAGAAAAATGCAACGTCTCTCCTCTTTCTCCCGTGCTTGGACGCATGTATAGTATAGAGGACAGAGTCTACTCCCATGTCCCTTCTATCACAAATCAAAAAGCAGTGAGGCGTCAAATCACAAAGCACGGATGAAGCAACCATAATTTCACTCTTCGCTGACTCCGCTTCTCCATCGTCTTCTTCGAGAAACCATCTCACCGCACTAAGCTGGACGGACGACGCTATTGTGTACGAGTAGTACTAGTACATTTACGCGTCCTTTGATTCAACGGACTTCCTGGATGCAAATAAGGCGGTTGTCTCGGCTTGCAGGCGGCACTTGCAAACGACTTATCGTGGTCTCCCTCAATGGTGTTCTCCATCGAAAGCACTTCGCCAAACCACAACGTTCGAGATATCGCCGACGTCACCGCAATGGAGAAGGAAGTCAAATATAGTTACTACCTCCATTTTTTTTGTACACAAGGCCAGTATATCAAAATTACAATTTGCAAAAGGTCACTAACACTAATCGAGGCAAAATTGATGGGGTTTGCCTCGTACTAGCAACATGGGACATCAATATCCCCTGCATGCATGCGGAAGTGAGAAGGTTGGTTTGCATGGCGCTGCATTAATCAAGTGATGAGGAGTGAGATGGTTAGCTCTTTGGGCTTTGGAGAAAAAAATACGCATTAATTGACACGTGAAACGAGGATTTGTATCTATTAATCCCGCGAAGGAAAATCCCGCCTTTCTTTTTTAACACTAGTACTCCTAGTATGTAGTATTACGTACTTATCCTGTTTGGGTCTAGGCCTTGCATTGTCATACTTTGCCACACATTTTTACCAAGCTTGCCTAAAGTTTTCAAAATGAAAAGGAGGTACACTTGCGCATGGCTGTCGCGGTCGCACCGCACCCTCACACGGTCGCTCCTGCACGCCGTGGTCGCACCGCACCCTCACATGCACAGTCACTCCTGCACGTCGTAAACCCAACCAAGGGAACGCACCCTCACTGACACGTGCTGTCGCATGTGAACAAACCAAACTCAGCCATCTTACTGCTGACACATAATTTTCGTTCATAGAGTATGTTTATCCAACCGCATGTCGGGGAGTATCCGTACGGCCCGTGCGGTGGTCTGTTGGGAAAGAAGAAGAGGTGAGGAAGAAGGGTTAGGAGACGTAGGATATTCATCCAACCGCCTGAAATGGTACACTGACCCAAGTCAGGCGACTTGCATAACAATATATGTTTTTACACAGCAAAAGATCCATAAAATCAACAACATAAAGAAAAACTATCACTGCTCGCGGAACGAGACGGCCTCGTCGTCTTTGGCTGCCGGCGCGAACTAGCCGTAGCTGTCGACGTGTGTCTCCACACCGTGGTTGTCCTCGGCCTGCAGCTACTCGTTCATGCGGAGCGTGCGGGCGCTCTGCACGGATCAGAGCACCGCCCGGTTCAAGTCGAGGACGTCCGGTTCCGCCTGCAGGAGGGCCTCGATGGCAACAGCATCTGCACGCTGCGCGTCGAGTCGAGCCTCCGCCGCCCGGTTCAAGTCCAGGACGTCCGGTTCCGCCTGCAGGAGGGCCTCGATGAGAGCGGCATCCGCGCGCTCCGTGTCGAGTTGAGCCTCTACCGCCCGGTTCAAGTCCAGGACGTCCGGTTCCGCCTGCAGGAGGGCCTCGATGGCAGCGGCATCCGCGCGCTCCGCCTCAAGTTGAGCCTCCGCCGCCCGGTTCACATCCACGACATCCGGTTCCACATGCAGGAGAGCCTCGATGGTAGTGGCATGCGCGCACTCCGCGTCGAGTTGAGCCTCTGCCTCCCGGTCCTCCTTTAGTATCGCCAGGTTGAACCGCTGGTCCGCCTGCACCATGGGGGACTCAGACGCCGGCACGAAGTCGACGTCCATTGTCTCATACCCATTGGGGGCCTTCTGCGCCGCGACCTCCGCTATGAACATTGGATTGGCTTCCTCCTCCTCGTAGCTTGGCTCCAGAGAACTCGGGGATTGGCCCGCCGCAAAGCGAGCTTGGGAACGGAGGTCTCTCGCGCCGACCGCCGCCGCGATTTCTGCGCGGCGCTTCGGCATCAGCATCTTGTAGTACATGATCTTGCGGCGCACCATGGCTTTCCGGCGAACTAGGGGCCGCTTGATGCGGGCTAGGGGATCAAAAGTTGGGGGAAGGGGCTGGAGATTAGGTGTGGTTTTAGGGCAGTGGCTGGCGTAGGCCGAGCAGCGAAGGTTCTGGTGTGAATAGTGGTTCCGGTGACGCGTCCGCGGAGTGGTGTAGCGCGGCCAACTGCATCCTCAGGACCTGAGACCATGCCGGGTCATCTTGCTTTTTCAATGGCATGCGTCGATCGCATGTGAGCAAAGGGCATCTCCAATGTTGCCACGACTGCAGCTGACTACCCTGGCACACCAAAAACCCTCGTCCCTCGCGCCGTCGCGCGGTGCCTTCCCAGCCGGCGCCAGCTGCCCGCATTCATGCCGTCTGTCCGTATGCCGTCGTTAAGAGGCTCGGTTCCCGAGAACCAACTCCGGTGACTTAATGACGCACCAGGACGCTTGGCCTCACCGGAATGCGCTACTTAAAGCGGCAACGCCCAGCTAACCTCCACACTGTAGCGCATCGTCCTCCTACCTGGCACCACATCCGCCATGACCGCAAGTGCGAACGCTCTGCGGGAGAGCTTGTCTTCGGGGATGGAGCTCGAGGTCGCCGCCCTCGCTCAAGTCGCCGCACAAGCGGTGGCCACGCTGGCGGCCGACGATGGGAGCACCGTCAGCCACGCGTCCTACTTGCCGCCATCCAACGTCCGGCACCGCCGAGGTCGGGGACTCCTTCGAGGATGAGTAGGGCATGGGAGGCGGCAGGGCATGGTGTGCCAACTGGCCGGTCCGTCTCCCGTGTTCTACTTTTCCTCGCCGGAGACCGCACCTTCACTTCACGGGTCTTGAACCCCGCCCCCGTACATGGAGATCACAGATGGAGGACGTCGGTCGCCACCGTAGAATAGGTTTAGGGTCGGGTTTCTTTTATTTTTCTGTCCTATAAAAGTTCGAAATGTAATGAAAATCTGCCGTGTTTGCATTAATCTCGGCTTGTGTATATGAACTTTCACAATAATATAGTATATTGTAGGAGTACTAGCAAGATGCCCGTGCGTTGCATGGAAGATCAAGATCTTGTGGGAGAAAAGGATGAACGAGGGAAGGCCTTATCTACAAATGCACATTCACGCATTTCACATTTTTCTACATCTACGGGAACCTACGAAAGGGTTAACGTAAATTGCCTCTCTCTCTCTCCCCCTGATTTTCATGGTGGTGGGCCCCTCCCTCCCCCCAATCTACAATCAATAGCTCACACATTTCACATTATGTTAATTACGTAACTGGGACTACGTAGGTGTAGCATTACTCGTCCTAAAAAACCCAACTAAGCCAACCTCCCAGCATATCGCGCGGGAAAAGACCCGGCCGCGTCGTTTTAGTCGGGATTACCGGATTACTAGTAGTAGTATCGATGGATCGCACGAAGCAACAAGTTTTTTTTGAGGGGGCGAAGCACCTAGTTTAAAAGGAAAAAAGGCGGTACACTCACAGCACCCCTGTCGCGGTCGCATTGCACCCCACACACGTTCTGTCCTGCACACGGCTCATGCAAACGGAACGCGCTTCGGCTTGCCTCTTCACTGACACGTGGGACTGCACTTGGAGAAACCGACCATGCGCCAAACTCCCCCCGCCCACCGCGCGAAAATCCTCCCCCCCCCCACCCAAAAATTCCCCCCAAATCCTAGATTCAACCGCCCTTCGGCCAACTAGCCAATAATATTCCCCAAACCCCCCTCCCCGCCGTCCCCCTCCACTCCATTCGCTCCGCCAAAGCCGTCCTCCCCTCCACGCCGATACGTCGGCGCCGCGGTTCGTCATGGGGACGCACGGTGATCGTCTCGCTCCCACAGAACGCTCTCGTAGACTGCCATCCTCTAGCCGCACCGCCACCGCTGGCGACGTTCTTGTGGAGGCGCACGGCGGTCAGCGCCGCCACCGCTGGCAACGTTCGTGTGGAGACGCATGGTGGTCAGCTTCTCCCACGGTACGTGTATTCTAGACTGATGCCCCGTGCATGTCGGTGTAGCGATGAATGTTAGCTGATAGACGATGTTAATCTCACTGTTTGCCGAAAGTAGTTTACAGTCAATATGCTCTGCTTAAGAAGCTTCCTTGCCCTGTTCTGCACTCAATCTGCTTAGCTGAGATGGCATGCCAAGGCCGATTAGTTGCTAAAATATCCTGCCATATATTTATTGTGACGTAGATTGCCATGGTCTAGTAGCCAATCTGTTAGGTGAAATAGCTCTACACCATTTTATACTCGATCTTTGTTGCTGCGATGGCCTTCGATAGTTCAATGGTGTGTGCTCGGCCTCATTGACTGCTGAAATAGCCTGCCATAATTTAGCACTCAAATCTGTTTGCTGAATTAGCTTTACATATGTTTCGTTACTTAGATCTGCTCGTCCAAATATCTTGCCATAGCTTTAGACATCGACCTAGGTATTTTCTTCTGGACTTCATAAAAAAGCATATATGTTTTTCCTGTAATATCTAGTAGAAGAACTAATTTGTATGTCTAACAGATGGACAGGACTTGGATAAGTTCTGCTCAAAGATTCTCCGCTGCATATGTCGAGGGGGTTGAAAACTTCATAAACTTTATCAGAGCTGAGTATGGTGGTTCGAAATCAGATGTGCTCTGCCCGTGTAGCAGTTGTATGAATTCAGTTACAAGACCCCAGTCAACTGTGCAAAATCATCTACACTTGTATGGGATGTCGGTCACATATACTAGGTGGGTTCATCATGGTGAATCCGTGAACGTCAATGTTATTGACTACGTGGAAGCAGCAGATCACCATCTTGATCTGCCTGATGCTCAGGTGGAAGAGGAGGAGGAGGTGGTGGTGGCGGAGCCAGTGAGTTTGACCAACATTGAAACAATGCTATGAAATGCTCGTGCATTCCGTGAACTTTCACCTGCAGAAGAAAAAATGGTGGGCCCGCATGTTGGAACAATGCAACGTGGTTGTCACCCCAGGAAATAAGCTGTCAGTATTCTTAGCTATGGTCACCTTTCTTCAGGTGAAGACATCTGAGCGGATGACCAACAAATCATTCGATGCAATGTTGGCTGCTTTCCGCAAAGCTTTCCCAGATGCGTCTGAGCTGCCACACACCTACAGTAAAATGAAGAATTTCCTTCGTGCAGTTGGAATTGGATATGATATGATCCATGTTTGTAAGAATAATTGTGTTCTGTTCTGAAAGGACTATGCCAACTTAAGTGAATGCTCGAAATGCAAATCATCAAGATGGAAAGATGGCGATGCTATGAAGAGGATTCCTCATAATCTTCTGAGACATTTTCCAATTACACCAAGATTGCAGAGGTTGTTTCACGATGCTGAAACAAGAGAGGATGTACTGTGGCATTCTAGAAACCTGGATTTCAGAGATCAGAATGTAATGAGCCATCCATCACATGGTTGTGAGTGGAAAAGCTTCAATCAGAAGCACGAAAAGTTTGCTGCTGGCCCGAGAAACATTAGACTTGGCTTAGCTTCAGATGGATTTAACCCATTTGTCCACCAGAGCGCCACATATAGCATGTGGCCAGTGCTTGTTATCCCTTACAACATGCCTCCAAATGTCTGCACCAAAGAATCAAACTACATGATGGCCTTGCTCATCCCAGGTCCAAAAAGTCCTGGAAAGGATTTTGATTTGTTCATGGAGCCTCTTGTGGAGGAACTTCAACAGCTATGGAGGGGTGTTCTCACTCGAGACCTATATAGCAGCCCACCAGCTGATTTCTTTCTGCGTGCTGTTATAATTTGGTGCATCCATGATTATCCGGCTTTGGGCACTATGTCAGGGCGAACGACACATGGTTGCAATGCATGTGTTCGCTGTGACAGGAATCCTCTGTCATACGCAATACTTAGCAAGATCTATTACATTGTACACCGTCGTTTCCTTGCCAAGGACAAGCCGCATCCTAGAAAATACCGAAGACATGTGTTCAATGCAAAGCATGAAAACCGTGATGCACCAAAGAGGCTCACCGCCGATGAGTTGCAAATGGAATTAGAGAAGGTCAGGCATATTACACCAGGAAACCATCCTGATAATGGTAGCGGGAAAAGGAAGCGTGGCAGGGCAGAAGAGAGATTATTGTTTACCCGCGGGTCCACTTTGTGGGACTTGGAGTATTGGAAAGATTTGGATCTGCGGCATAGTCTTGATGTGATGCACATCGAGAAAAATATATGTGACAGCTTTATCGGCACACTTCTTAATATTGAAGGCAAGTCAAAAGATACCTTAAAATCTAGAATTTATTTGACACACCTGGGTATCAGAAAGGATTTGCAGGTGCAAGATGAAGGTAAACCATAGGATATGGCACCAGCTGTGTACGTCTTGGACAAGGTAAAAAGAAAAGAATTCTGCAAGGTCCTGTCACGTGTGAGATTCCCACATGGATTTGCTTCCAACCCTGAAAGGAGAGTCAGTGCAGATGGAGGCAAGGTACAAGGGTTGAAAACTCTTGACTGCCACGTCCTACTTCAAAGGGTTTTACCTGTTATCCTTAGAGGATTGGGCCGCCCTGACTTATACAGAGCAGTTGCAAAGTTGGGACAATTCTTCAGGGAACTCTGCAGTAGAAATATCAGGATAGATGCTTTGGAGCATCTTAGAGACAAGATACCAACTATCCTATGCGACCTTGAGAAGATATATCCTCCAGCCTTCTTTGATGTCATGGTGCATTTGGCTGTTCATCTACTTGATGAGGCACTACTTAGAGTTCCAGTACAGTATGGCTGAATGTACCCTATTGAAAGGCGGCTAGGCACTTTCAAGGGCTATGTTACGAACAGAGCTAGACCCGAGGGTTCCATTGCAGAGGCCTACATTGCTACAGAAGCGTTGACATTCTGCTCAAAATACATTGAAACAGTTGATTAGCTTAGCAAAGACGTGGATGAAGACAATCCCGGGCTCAATGTTTTCAATTATTCTATTCGAGTTACAGGGAATAGTCGACAAGAGGACAAACCTAAAGATTTGGACAAAAGGGTTTGGTATGTGTTGAATAACTGTCCTGAGATACTACCTTATATCAAGTAACTGCTAAGTACTGCTGCTTATACATCATAATCTACTAAACTTGCAGCACATTCTTATATATTTAAATGTTTGACGCGATCACTATGTTGTGCAGCATCTACAAAAAGGAGTTACTGCCGCAAAATCCAAGAAACATTGACAAACTGGTTATGGCAGGATTTGCGAAATGGTTCAAGAGCCATGTAAGCTTTTGAATTGCACTGTCAGTTTTTTTAATATATTGAGTACATAAGATGATCAACTTGTCTATTTTCTAACCATAGGTTAAGAAGATGCGGGAGGATGGGCAGGCAGTTTTTTATGCCCTTTACTCACTAGCAATGGGTCCTGATACTCGGGTAAGACATTATGAATCTTGCGTTGTTGGAGATGTGCGCTACACCACCCTTGCACGAGACGAAGGCAGGAAGACAAAAAACAGTGCCATCATGAGCACGGATACGTATGACAAAGAGATACCTGAAATGTATGCTAACATAACAGACATTGTTTAGTTGCAGTATATCTCCAATTTCGAGTATCATCGGTGTGTGGTTCTGTTGTGTTGTCGTTGGTATAACCAGTTTTCCAGGATCGCAAAACCCAGAGCTGATGATTATTTCAAATCCATCAATGTCAAGGCGGCGTACCAGACCAACGAGCCTTTTACTTTGGCAAATCAAGCAACACAGATATTTTTCTTGGAAGACACATTTGCACGTAGCGATGAGTGGAGAGTAGTGCAAATGTTTGAGCAGAGGAATTCGTTTAAAGAAGTTGCACAACAAGATGATGCTTACACTGCTCCTGATGTACAAGATAACACAGATGTTCCTAATATCTTTAAGAACCATCACGTCAATGACGCCGGCGAAAAGATTGCCTGTCGTGCTGTGGACATACAAGAGTTGATCAAGAAGAAGCCAACATTCGAGGACGTTGAGGACGAAGAAGAAGATGACACCGTGGGGAATTACGATTCAGACTAATACACATGGCGAAGATGTTGACGCTGCTGCTGCGGATGCTGATTACATTGCTTTTGTCGTATTTGCCTGTCAGAAGATGTTTTTTTATCTACTATGTGAAATTGTGTTTGCTATGACAACTGAAACCTGATGAACATGTTGTTTAGTATTTTCCTGTGAGAACATCACTTGTTATGTATGCTGATTTGTATTTGGTGATTGTATGACGACTAAAACATGATGACATTGTTGTTTAGTTGTACTCATATTTGGCTGTGAAACTTGAATTTGATGACATAGTTTGCTGTAACTTTTGTACGTCCGTTTGTTAGCAAATAAAAACGATTTGTGTAGAATTTCGTAGTGGGCCGCGCTCGCTATGGCCCAATAAAGTCAGCCCATGTTTTCCTGCCCAAGCAGCAATAAAACAAATCATATTTCCTGCATGATGCGTCAAATAGTTTATGCTACGCACACGGCGCCCAAGACATGACGGCCCACTTTTTTTCTGCGTTCTCTTTCATTTATTTATTTTTCTATTTCTTTCTCTTTTTATTTCCTCTTTTTCCCCATACCAAGTATATTTTTTACATTTTTCTGAAATTCGAGATTTTTAAAAAAGTTCTTAATTTCAATTTTTATTCAAATGCCGTAAAAAGTTATGAATTATTTTTTTTCCTATTTTAAAGTTTTTTCGATATCTATATCTATATCTATACCTACTAATAAAGCAAGGTGTGTTTCTTCAATTTTTTCATCCGTTCACCGCTGAAATATGTTTTTTCTATCCGAGGTGGTACTAAACTTTTGTACCTCCGTTTGTTAGCAAAGAAAAACAATTTGTGTAGAATTTCGTAGTGGCCCGTGCATGCTATGGCCCAATAAAGTCAGCCCATGTTTTCCTGCCCAAGCAGCAATAAAACAAATCATATTTCCTGCACGGTGCGTAAAATAGTTTATGCTACGCACAGAGCGCCCAAGACATGACGGCCCACTTTTTTTCTGCATTCTCTTTCATTTATTTATTTTTCAATTTCTTTCTCTTTTTCCCCATACCAAGTATATTTTTTACATTTTTCCGAAATTCTAGATTTTTAAAAAAATTCTTAATTTCAATTTTTATTCAAATGCCTTAAAAAGTTACGAATTTTTTTCCTATTTTAAAGTTTTTTCGATATCTATATTTATATCTTTATCTATATCTATATCTATACCTACCAATAAAGCAAGGTGCGTTTCACCAATTTTTGCATCCGTTCATCGCTGAAATATTTTTTTTTCTATCCGAGGTGGTACTAAACTTTTGTACGTCCGTTTGTTAGCAAAGGAAAACGATTGTGTAGAATTTCGTAGTGGGCCGCGCTCGCTATGGCCCAATAAAGTCAGCCCATGTTTTCGTGCCCAAGCAGCAATAAAATAAATCATATTTCCTGCATGATGCGTCAAATAGTTTATGCTACGCACAGGGCGCCCAAGACATGACGGCCCACTTTTTTCTGCGTTCTCTTTCATTTACTTATTTTTCTATTTCTTTCTCTTTTTATTTTCTCTTTTTCCCCATACCAAGTATATTTTTTACATTTTTCTGAAATTTGAGATTTTTAAAAAGTTCTTAAATTCAATTTTTATTCAAAGGCCGTAAAAAGTTATGAATTATTTTTTTTCCTATTTTAAAGTTTTTTCGAATTTCATTTTATTTCTGTCGTGCCAAATTTATTCAAATTTTAAAAATTATTCTCATGTTTGAAAACATCTTTGTTTGTTTCAAAATTGTTCCAAATTTGTATAATATTCTGGTTTTAATGATTTGTTCAAAATTTGAAACTAATGTTTCCATACATTCACCGTCGAAATTTATTGTTCTATCCGTGGTTGTACTAATTTTTTGTGCATCCGTCTATTTTTTATTAGCAACCCAGATTTTCGTACTTCGGCTGCAGACGCTGTGGCCCAGCCAATCCAGCCAAGTTATTTGCCTCCTCACGAAGCTGCAAAAACTCTATTTGAGGCCTGGTGCGGCAGATAGTCAGAGATTCGCACAGGACGCCAAAACTGTGCCGGCCCGTTACGTTATTCTATCCAAATTTATTTTTTTACCTTATTTCTTAACTAAAACTTTTGAAAAAAAGTTAAGGATCTTATATTTTTCAAATTTTTGAAAAATGTTCAGACTTACAATATTGTGTTCCTGTTTTTATGAATGTTTGAAAAAAAAATCTCGTTTTGATTTTTTTTTTTGAAATTCAGAACATATTCAATTTTTTCCCAAAAACTGTTTGTGTTTTCCAAAATGGTTTGGATTTTGAAGAAAATAATTTTAAAAAATATTCCAATTATGAAATATTCTTGTTTTAGTAAAATGTTCACAAATCCAAAATAATGTCCGCGTTTAAAAATACATTTTATAAAACTCTTCTGAACGTTCAAAACATGTTCCATTTTCAAAAGTCGGTCACAAATTAAAAAATGTTTGTGTTTTCATAAAAAGCTCATGTCTTCAGAAAATGATGTCGTTTTAAAAAAAATCATTTTTTTCAAAATGGACGGAATATTAAAAACATTATTCCCTATTTCAGAACATATTCACTTTTCCAAGAATATTCGCAATTCATATTTTTAAAAAAATCTATTTTTTTATAAATTTGACATTGCAGTATGTTCTTAAATATTCGCACTGGCCATTGGTTACCAGTAGGTATTTGTTGCCATGGCTAGCAGCACGTGGTCGAGTCTTTAAGGTCATGTATTCGATCGTTCAACCCGTCATTTTTATGAATTATTACTCGTGCCTTGCAAACAAAGGTCATTTCGGTGCCTGCCAGTAGCTGGTCCAGACGCGATTGGTTGTGCGTTCCACGCAATATTTGACGCAACTAGCGTTATATAGTGGCTCCACGCAGCTGCCCCAAGAAAAGCAAAAATATACATATAGATTTAGTTTCCTCCATTCCAGACGTAGTTCCCCATTTTTTTGGCTTATCCCCAATTGGGCCTACCACGCATTTCTTTTCCTGCCACACTCACAAGCACAAAAAATTAAGGGCGCGAGGGGATTGAACTAGGAACCTTCCCTATTGTGTTAACGGACAAAGCCAACTCAGTTAGCTTGCAATTATAATAGGAATAGTCCCACTTTGGAATTTTATACTAAATCGCACCAGTTTTTATATGTCGCTAAGTTGTCTGGAAATAAGGAAGTTGTCTCGAGAATCATGTGCAGAACGCGGTACTCCACAAATTATTGCCGGAGATAACTTGCACGTGCCAATAAAAGAGAATATGCTGGTTGGCTGTAGCCTATAATTGAAAAAATTATGGGCACATGCTAATAGAAGAAAATATGCTGGTTTTGCTCTAATTAATAAAAAATTGTGGGCACGTGGGCGCAAAGATAGCCGAAGAGAATAAACCCTGATAATAAAGGGACATTCATGCCTGGTTATGTGCTAATTATGCCAATCAAACAAAATTTATGCACTGCAGGTAGTAATCCATCCGGTTACATCATTGTAGGAGAGAGTGGTCGAAGCAACCGTGCCTTGAAGGTCGCCGCGTAGCCACCAAATAAGGACGCAACCACAACTCTGAGACAGAGGCGGACCTGGAGGAAAAAAAGGCAACAGTTGGGTGGTCGCCACCACGCCGACCAACCCCACTATTATCTAGATCTCGCGGGCCGACGATGGCAGGAGGAGGATAAGCGACAATATAGATCGTGTGTTGAGTTCACATAGAGGATGTGGAACAGTGTGTTCGGGGATGTGGGGAATGCTGACATATTACTTTTCTCCCCGTTGCAATGCACGGGCGTATATATGTGCTATATGATTTGATTTATGTAGCTCTTTGAAGTCCGACCTTTATTTTTGAATGATTTATTTTTGGATAATTTCTCAAAAAACAAGTGGTCAGAAACATGTTATATGACTATTTTAGAATCATGCCTAGGTTTATAATTTTTGTAGCAGACTTACTTGCAAATTATATTTGCAACACCGACAACAGTTCGGTTGACGGAGGAGGTGACTATAGGCGACGCGCTAGCCGATGACACCTAACCGACGCGGCCGAGCACTAATGCTGACTATCTCCTCCCATTATTGGCGGTCGCCGCCCCCATCGTTCCACCGACAAAAGGTTGAACTACCACCGCAGACGATGGCAGGAAGGAGAATAAGCGACAATATAGATCACGCGTTGTGTTCACATAGAGGAAGTGGAAGAGTGTGTGCGGGGATGTGGGGAATGCTGAGATATTATTTTTCTCCCATTGCAACGCACGGGCATATTTCCTAGTGACGACTAAAACATGATGACATTGTTGTTTAGTTGTACTCATATTTGGCTGTGAAACTTGAATTTGATGACATAGTTTGCTGTTGGACTGCAATTTGCTCGACGTCTTCGAATGAGAACAAAGCTGACCCGACAGGTCCTCTGCTAATTTATTTATTTATTACCAAAAGGTCCTCTGCTATTTATTTATTTATGAGAAAAATGGGATACCCCCTGGTTTCCATTAATAGAAATCATTAGATGTTCACAACACTACGCCCAGCCTGCTACACAGGTTTCATTCATTACTAGTTTCAGCAAAGTGCTTATGTCATAGCCACTGAATACATCACGAGTGCTACATACACTGCAAATAAAGAGACAATCATCCTACAGAGCACATCGATTTTGCCCATTATCTTCACAAGCTCTTTCATCTCCTCATTGTTGTCAAGGCCGTTCAGCTGCTGTTGCTTGGCCATGATCAGAGGAACTGCATCTTTAACCTTCTGCTCTGCATCTTCCTCTTCTGTCGTTCCTTCAGTTACTTGTCCAACACCCCAACCTGCTGGTATTGGGATTCCTCGGCTAACCAAATAATCAGCGTAGTTGCACTCCCTATCGGTGTCAAAACCGGCGGATCTCGGGTAGGGGGTCCTGAACTGTGCGTCTAAGGCTGATGGTAACAGGAGGCGGGGGACACAATGTGTACCCAGGTTCGGGCCCTCTCGATGGAGGTAATACCCTACTTCCTACTTGATTGATCTTGATGATATGAGTATTACAAGAGTTGATCTACCACGAGATCGTAGAGGCTAAACCCTAGAAGCTAGCCTATGATTATGATTGTTGTTGGCCTACAGACTAAACCCTCCGGTTTATATACACCGGAGGGGGCTAGGGTTACACAGAGTCGGTTACAGAGAAGGAGATCCACATATCCGAGTTGCCAAGCTTGCCTTCCACGCAAAGGAGAGTCCCTCCCGGACACGGGACGAAGTCTTCAATCTTATATCTTCATAGTCCAACAGTCCGGCTAAAGTATATAGTCCGGCTGTCCGAGGACCCCCTAATCCAGGACTCCCTCAGTAGCCCCTGAACCAGGCTTCAATGACGATGAGTCCGGCGCACAGATTGTCTTCGGCATTGCAAGGCGGGTTCTTCTCCAAATCCAGAGTACCTGTTGTAACAAGTAGTGTCCGGCTTCCCATTAATGTTGCACTCCTCGGCTTCCGTACCTTAATAATGGCAATCTCCACATGTCGAGCGAATGCGAGAAGTCGGGGCATTTTTTACATCTGCCACCCTGACCATATTAGTAAATCGTCTATTAAAGAGACGGGGATCCTCAGATCCAAATCACACCATCTTCCCCAAGCGAGGAATCACCAGAGCGCGCCTAAAAACCATTCCATCATGGCCGGCCACCGCAGCTCCTCCTCTCGCTCCCGTAGCGTTAAGCCAGGCGATTGGGTGAAGTGTACCATATCCCACGGCCGATTGGTGGAGTTGCAGACCCAGGGGTTTCTCCCGCCCGCATACATGGTCCCCGTCCGAGCCGGACTAGCCACTTACAATGGCGGGGAGCAAGCGGAGAGTTTTCCCAACCCATCCAGGGGGGAGCGGGTATGCCTTGTCCCTTACTTGCTGAGGGGCCTCGGATTTCCAATCCATCCGTTCCTCCGCGGGCTCCTGGAGTACTACGGCCTCCAGCTGCATAACTTCACTCCTGCCTCGCTATTACACATCTCGGGCTACGTCGCCCTTTGCGAGCTTTTTCTGGGCTGCGAAGCTCATTTCGAGCTATGGAAGAGGCTATTCTGCCTCGTCCCCCGCACTCAGGAGAGGTCGATATATCAAGTGGGCGGAGCTGAAATATGGTGCATCGCCGGAACCGGATACCTGTCCGGTACTCCGAAGAAGACATCCGAAGACTGGCCTTCGGAGTGGTTTTATATGGAGGACGTCCCCCTTTCGGACCCTATTCAGATGGGCCTTCCTGATTTTGCTAATGCCCCGTTGAAGAAACGCCACAGCTGGCGCCCCTGGAGCCCCCAGGAGGAAGATAACAGAGAAGTCCTATACCTGATGGGCAGGATAAGAATGTTGGCCAAATCGGGACTGACAATAATCGAGGTTATGTCAATATGTATAATGCGGGGGGTGCAGCCACTTCAGTATCGGGGGAAACCCATGTGGCACTTCAATGGAGAAGACGATGCCACCCGCTGCGGTCGTAAAGGTCCGGACACCGCCACCGCTCTGGCGAAAATACTGTCTGATTTGTACAAAGGAGAAGAAGAGAAGTTTATCCGTATTAAGCCACGGGAAGGATTTTCCATGTACAACCCCCCAAGATGGGTGAGCCACTATCTTTTACTCAACTCCATTCATTCCCGCATTCCTCATCACAAATATTTATCTTGCTAATTCATAGCAGGAACTGCGAAAAGCTGTGAGGGAGGTCCACAGCCCGCCTCCACAGCCAGAGGACCCTGACCGGGCCCTTGACCCTGGACTCGAAGAAGATCCGGACGTATTTGTGGAGCTCGTCGACAAGACGTTTTATCAGTTAAGCCGTGACGGTGCCTTGGTGGCTATCATAGCCGATTATCCCAGCCTACTCCCTGCATCGCATGTAAGTAAAACCGGAGTCCTAACTTCCAAGAAGGATCCCCTCTCTGCACTTTACCCACCGCACATGTATTGCGTTTCACAGGGAAGGCCATCGGGGCGCCGTGCCGAACCCACGGTGACTCGCCAACAAGGGGCACCGAAGCCGGGTAGGCTTAAAAGGAAGGCGGTCAGGACCGAGACGCCGTCGCAAAGGTATGATTTAAAACCTGCTCCGTAATTGCCGTCTTTAAAATATAACAATGTCCCTTATCCCCAGGTAGAAAGAGTGCTCGCCGGACTGTGACCGGAGATCTTGCCAGCCACGCCTCCACCAGCCGGACTCAAGAACCGGACTCGAGGGCGGAGGCCAACGTGGGGACAACGCCGGACGGTCCTCCTACAGAGGATGCAGATAGAATATCTGCTACAAATTCCGAGGTAGAGAGCGCCATGAATCACAGGCGTCATCGGGCCGTACTCCGTGACCCTAATTTCTCCGAAGAGGCGTTTAATGCCTTCAACTCGGGAGACGCGTACATCCGGGCTGCTCGAGGTGGGCTTGCTAGAGCCACAGACTAGTATTTAAAGGATATACGGGTAAGAAAAATCTGATAATTATGTATATCAGTAGCCCCCTGAGACTTGAAACAGTTGGCACAACTGATTTAAGGATCATTGTAGTCCCAGGTTCTTACAGAGAAGAATACCCATTTGTCTCAAGAGCTGGAGGAGTGCAAAGCCCGGCTAAGGGCCGCAGTTGCCGAAATGGAGGAATCCAAGAAGGCCTCTTCCGGTAATACTTGTCTTGATCAACAAGAATGTAATAACGTGTACCAGTTAGAATTCGGCATGCTCGCAAATCTAACAATAGATTCTGCAGGCAATCCCGGAGTGAATCCGGAGATAGTACCAGGGGATGAGCAACATGCTCAATGACAGTTAGAGGCTGGCGAGCGCGTGCTTACATGGGTTATTCGAGAGAAAAAATGATCTCCAGGATGCCCATACCCGGCTGGGCGTTGAACTAAAAGATGTTCGGGCCCAGCTTGCTGACTCTGTGAAGGAGAATAAGAAGCTTCGACGTGGCATTTTTAGTAAGTGCTCGAACGAACCTTTATACAGTTCGGCGAAGAAGCGGGCTAACAGAGTTATGTCTGTAGGTATGCTGACAGGTCGCCCTGAAGAGAAGATGCCCAGATCCGTAGGTGATCTGCTACAAGAGCTTTCACAATTGCACGAACAAGTTCGGCAAGTGATGTAGGGTATTGCCCAAGCATTGTGGCCATCCGCCTCCCTGCCAGGAGGCATGGGAGAGCTCGTAGAGATGCTCAAGGGAGCGCGGCAGCGCTTCCGGTTATGGAAGATATCGGCCTGCCGACAAGGTGCGAGAGAAGCATGGGCTATGGTGAAAACACGGTACACCAAGGTTGATCCGAATCACATGGCACAGGTCGGACCTGTAGGGTCAGATGGGAAAGAGATTCCCGTAAGTTTGGTATATGACCAGGTAGGATTAGCCGATAGGTATTCCCAATAGGATTGTAGGCTAGACAGCCTGTTGGATGGTATAGAAGAAGAATTTAGTCAGTCTAAATGACTGTGTACTTCAATGGACATATTTTGTCCCTAGCCAGATTGTAAATCATTTGTCATGGCGGACCTTTTCGCTTCAACCTCCGGACCCGACAGTCCGTAGTGTATCCGAATACCCGCTCAGTTATGTAAAGCGGGGTACGCGTGGAAATCAGGCGTAGGGATCATAAGTGCTTGAACAGACAAGTACCCAACTAGTTATGTTATATTACATGGATAGTAAGAAACATCTTCCAGGGAGAATAGTTCCGTTAAGGGTTCCTTTCCCTGGGTATGCATGCGTGAATGTGCATGTCCGAATTGCGAACAGAGACGCAGGACATAAAACATCTGGGGGCTTATGTTGTAAAAGGTAAGAAAACATCTTTTGTTCACCGATCGAATATTCCCTTAAGAATGCTAGCTTTCGGCTTCACCTAGTCTGAGGTACACATCCGTCTAACCCAGCAGTAACAATCGCAGAGGTGCTCCCTTTATGCTCTAGCCAAATTAACGGGAACGTAGGGCATAAACACAAGAGCCAGGCAACCTATCTTGGCCAAAACTTAAGTCATATCGATGCATATGATGGCGAAGAAAAGGTACATATGGAAAAGTGATACATATGTAGTGGGCATGAAGCCCGGAAGATAATTATATTAAGCTTTTGTATAAGAAGCCCCCAGGTATATTGAGCGCGCATAGCGCGGCAAGAGTGTGCGGTCGAGGCACACTTGAAGCCTGTAAGGCCGTAAAAGAAAGCGGAGGTAAGCGGACAAACACGGAGTTCAGCACTAGGCATAGAATCTTCGGAGTCTGGCCGCGATCCATGGGTTCGGCTCGAGTCGATTATCTGATGCATCACGCAGACGGTACGCTCCTCCGGTGAGAACTTATCAATGATGAAGGGACCCTCCCACTTGGGCTTGAGCTTGTCCTTTTTCTTCTCCGGTAGGCGTAGAACAAGTTTGCCAACGTTATAAGTTTTGGCCCGTGCTTCCCTGCTTTGATACCTTCGAGCCTGTTGCTGATAGAATGCAGAACGGGCTTTTGCGATGTCGCGCTCCTCCTCCAGGGCATCTAAACTGTCCTGCTGATCCAGCTCGGCTTCTCTTTCTTCGTACATGCGCACTCGAGGTGAGTCACGAATGATGTCGCAGGGCAATACCGCCTCTGCGCCGTACACCATAAAAATGGTGTGCATCCGGTAGTGCGGTTCGGCGTGGTCCGCAGCCCCCATAGTACGGAGTCGAGCTCCTCGACCCAGTGCGTATCTGATTCCTTCAAGGATCGCACTAGTCTGGGTTTGATGCCGCTCATAATAAGACCATTTGCTCGTTCGAATTGACCGTTTGTTTGGGGGTGATAGACGGAGGCATAATCGAGCTTAATGCCCATGTTGTCGCACCAAGTTTTCACCTTGTCGGATGTGAAGTTGGAGCCGTTATCGGTGATGATGCTGTGGGGGACGCCGTAACGGTGTAAGAACCCGGATATGAAGTCTATCACTGGTCCGAATTCGGCCATTTTAACTGGTTTGGCTTCTATCCATTTGGTGAATTTATCTACCATGACCAACAAGTATTTTTTCTTATGGCTTCTTCCCTTAAGGGGTCCGACCATATCAAGCCCCCAGACCGCAAAGGGCCAAGTTATGGGGATTGTTTGGAGAGCGGTAGGTGGCATATGGATTTGATTTGCAAAGAGATGGCAACCGACGAAATGTTGGACGAGGTCCTGTGCGTCTGCTCGGGCTGTCGGCCAGTAGTAACCTGTACGGAAGGCCTTGCTTACAAGGGCCCGAGCTGCGACATGGTGGCTGCCGAGTCCAGCGTGAATTTCTGCCAAGAGTTGCCGCCCTTCCTCTTCGGAGATGCACCTTTGGAGCACTCCGGTCGCGCTTTTCTAATAAAGCTCTCCCTCATGAACCTTGTAGGCTTTGGAGCGCCGCACAATGCAGCGTGCCTCATTTTGGTCCTCGGGGAGTTCTTGCCTATTTAGGTAGTCTAAGAAGGGTTCTGTCCACGGGGCGATGACAGCCATGATCACGTGGGCCGAAGGTGTTATTTCGGTGGCAGAGCCTCCGATTACGTCAGAGTGTTCGGGATCAGGGGTTGTGTTCGGATCCGGACCAGTATTGTCGGTCTCTCCTTCCCACACCACCGATGGCTTGAACAGCCTTTCCAAAAAGATATTAGGTGGGACGGGGTCGCGCTTAGCGCCTATGCGGGCGAGGATATCCGCCGCTTGATTGTTTTCTCGGACCACATGGTGGAATTCGAGCCCCTCGAACCGAGCTGACATTTTGAGGACGACATTGCGGTAAGCGGCCATTTTTGGGTGCTTGGCGTCAAAGTCTCCATTTATTTGAGATATTGCGAGGTTCGAGTCCCCACGCACTTCTAGGCATTGAATGCCCATGGAGACTGCCATCCGAAGACCATGCATTAGAGCCTCGTATTCGGCTGCATTGTTGGAGTCTGTGTATAATATTTGTAGTACGTATTGGACTGTATCTCCGGTGGGGGATGTCAGGACAACGCCTGCTCCCAGACCTGCCAGCATCTTAGAGCCGTCAAAGTGCATGATCCAATTGGAGTACGCGCCGTACTCTTTAGGGAGTTTGGCTTCTGTCCATTCGGCGATGAAGTCAGCCAGTACTTGCGACTTAATGGCTCGCCGTGGTTTGTATATGATGTCGAACGGGAGGAGCTCGATAGCCCACTTAGCAATCCGGCCCGTGGCATCACGATTATTTATTATATCGTTGAGTGGTACTTCAGAGGCCACCGTGATTGAACACTCTTGAAAGTAGTGTAATAGTTTCCGGGATGCCATGAAGACTGCGTATGCTATCTTTTGATAATGTGGGTACCGTGATTTGCATGGTGTGAGGACGGTGGATATGTAGTATACCGGCTTTTGAAGCGGGAACTTATGTCCGTCCTCCTCTCGTTCGACGACGAGCACTGCGCTAACAACTTGGTGTGTTGCAGCTATATATAACAGGATGGTTCGCCGATGTTTGGTGCGGCCAGGATTGGGTTGCTGGCCAAGAGGGCCTTTATTTCTTCCAGTCCGGCCGTGGCCGCATCCGTCCACTCGAAGTGTTCGGTGCGTCGAAGAAGGCGATAGAGAGGTAGTGCCTTTTCTCCCAATCGGGAGATAAAGCGGCTTAAGGCAGCCACGCATCCAGTTAATTTCTGGATTTGCTTGAGGTCTATTGGGGTAGCCAACTGTGACAAGGCTCGAATTTTAGCCGAATTTGCTTCAATTCCTCTATGGGAAACTATGAAACCCAGGAGCTTTCCGGCAGAAACGCCGAAAACGCATTTTTCAGGATTCAGCTTGATGTCATATGTTCGGAGATTGTCGAACGTAAGCCTCACGTCGTCTATTAAAGACTCGACGTGTCTGGTTTTGATGACTACGTCGTCTACGTATGCCTCCACTGTTTTGCCGATTTGTGTTTCCAGGCATGTCTGAATCATGTGTTGATAGGTTGCACCGGCATTTTTGAGCCCGAAAGGCATGGTGTTAAAACAGAAGGGACCGTATGGAGTTACGAATGCCGTTGCGGCTTGATCGGACTCCGCCATCTTGATTTGATGGTATCCTGAAGCACAATGAGTCGTGTCCTGCGGTGGCATCGATTATTTGGTCGATGCGAGGGAGAGGGAAGGGATCCTTTGGGCAAGCCTTATTGAGGTCCTTGAAGTCGACGCATAGGCGCCAGGATTTGTCCTTCTTTGGTACCTTCACCAGATTTGCTAGCCATTCCGGGTGTTTTATTTCTCTGATGAATCCGACTTCGAGTAACTTGGCTAGCTCCTCTCCCATTGCTTGTCGTTTAGGTTCTGAAAAGCGCCATAGTGTCTGCTTGACCGTTACTACGTCTTGAGCTTTGCGTTGGTTTTCCTTGAAGAGGAAAGGGTGATGCAGCATAGTAGCGTAAGTATTTTCCTCAGTTTTTGAGAACCAAGGTATCAATCCAGTAGGAGGCTCCTCAAAAGTCCCACGCACCTACACAAACAAACAAAGAACTCGCATCTTACGAAAGTGAGATCTGATAGAGATACTATGATAAGATAAATATATTTTTGGTATTTTATAATATAGATTGGAAAAGTAAAGATGCGAATAAAAGTAAATAGCAAACTTATATGATAAAAGATAGACCCGGGGGCCATAGGTTTCACTAGTGGCTTCTCTCAAGATAGCATAAGTATTATGGTGGGTGAACAAATTACTGTCGAGCAATTAATAGAAAAGCGAATAATTACGAGATTATCTAGGCATGATCATGTATATAGGCATCACGTCCGTGACAAGTAGACCGACTCCTGCCTGCATCTACTACTATTACTCCACACATCGACCGCTATCCAGCATGCATCTAGAATATTAAGTTCATAAAGAACAGAGTAACGCATTAAGAAAGATGACATGATGTAGAGGGATAAACTCATGCAATATGATATAAACCCCATCTTTTTATCCTCGATGGCAACAATACAATACGTGCCTTGCTGCCCCTGCTGTCACTGGGAAAGGACACCACAAGATTGAACCCAAAGCTAAGCACTTCTCCCATTCCAAGAAAGATCAATCTAGTAGGCCAAACCAAACTGATAATTCGAAGAGACTTGCAAAGATAACTTAATCACACACAAAAGAATTCAGAGGAGATTCAAATATTTCTCATAGATAAACTTGATCATAAACCCACAATTCATCGGATCTCGACAAACACACCGCAAAAAGAGTTACATCGAATAGATCTCCAAGAAGATCGAGGAGAAATTTGTATTGAGATTCAAAGAGAGATAAGAAGCCATCTAGCTAATAACTATGGACCCGAAGTTCTGTGGTAAACTACTCACAACTCATCGGAGGGGCTATGGTGTTGATGTAGAAGCCCTCCGTGGTCGATTCCCCCTCCGGCGGAGCGCCGACGAAGGCTCCAAGATGGGATCTCGTGGATACAGAAGGTTACGATGGGGGAAATAGTTTTTCATGGTCGCCTCTGATGTTTTCGGGGTACGTGGGTATATATAGGAGGAAGAAGTAGGTCGGTGGACGCCCGAGGGGCCCACGAGACAGGGGGCGTGCCCACCAGGGAAGGGCGCACCCTCCACCCTCGTGGCCTCCTCGATTGCTTCTTGACATGCACTCCAAGTCCTTTGGATCACGTTCGTTTCAAAACTCACGCTCCCGAAGGTTTCATTCCGTTTGGACTCTGTTTGATATTCCTTTTCTTTGAAACACTGAGGTAGGCAAAAAAACAGCAATACGGGCTGGGCCTCCGGTTAGTAGGTTAGTCCCAAAAATGATATAAATGTGTAAAGTAAAGCCCATAAACATCCAAAACGGGTAATATAATAGCATGGAACAATCAAAAATTATAGATACGTTGGAGACATATCAATCGGCTTGTATCCCTTTTGAATATTAAGGCTATGCTCGGCCAGCCTGCGTGGGATCCCTGGCATGTCTGAGGGGTGCTAGGCAAAGATGTCCCAATTCTCGCGTAAGAACGCCCGCAGTGCGGCGTCGATTGTGGGGTCCAGTTGTGCGCCAATGGTTGCTATTTTTGTAGGGTCCGTTGGGTGGACTTAGAATTTGACGATTTCATCCGCTGGCTTGAAAGAGGTGGATTTGGATCGTTTGTCGAGAATCACATCGTCCCTATCCACTATGGAGCGTAGTGCAGTTAATTCTTCGGTCGCTAGGGCTTCGGACAATGACTCAAGGGCGAGGGTGGCGGTTTTGTTTTCGGCGCGGAGTGCTATGTCCGGGTCACTGGCTAGAGTGATGATTCCGTTGGGCCCGGGCATCTTGAGCTTCATGTACCCATAATTGGGTATGGCTTGAAAGCTCGCGAATGCATCCCGCCCTAAAAGGGCGTGGTATCCACTATTGAACGGGGCCACTTGGAATGTTATCTCTTCGGACCTGTAATTTTCCGGCGTGCCGAATACCACATCAAGGGTGATTTTTCCCGCACATCGCACCTCCCGACTAGGGATAATCCCTCGGAAGGTAGTGCTGCTTTGCTCAATGCGGCCTTTGTCTATTTCCATCTTGTTGAGAGTTTCCTCGTAAATGAGGTTTAATCCGCTGCCGCCGTCCATGAGCACTTTAGTAAGCTGAAAGCCGTTCACAACTGGACTAAGGACCAAAGCGGCTAGAGCTCGGACTGTTCGGAATGGTGGTTCGTCACTGGCATTAAAGGTTATAGCCGCGTCGTTCTAGGGATTTGTTGCTGCAACGTGGCAGACTTCGGCGAGGCTGCGGAGTGCTCTCTTCCGCCTGTTATTTGAGGCGAAAGTCTTGAAGACTGTCAATATTGTATTGTTGCTTTCTACAGTATGATGCTCTACGGTATTGTTGATGAGGAGATCCTCGCCGCTCTTGGCCACTTGCTGAAGTATCCAACATGCTCTAAGGCTGTGTGTTGGTATGGTATCCGGTGTGGTGTGAATTCTGCATGGCCCATTGAGCCATCCCTCCAATACGGTTCCACGCCCTGTAGTGGGCCTTGGTTTCTTTGTGATTGGATCCGGTGACTTGTGAGAGTGCACCCTTTTAGTTCGGACGAGGGGTTTATTGAGGGCCGGTGGATCCCAGAATTTTTCTTGGGTTTTCCAGGCGCTTTCCATCGCACAGTACTTCTGTACTATGGCCACCAAGTCAGCAAGTGTACTATGTCACGGCGACGTATGGCGTTGAGGATTCCCCTGTCCATGCAAGTTTTGCAAAATAACGAAATTGCGTCTTCCTCGCGACAGTCCTTGACCTTGTTCACTACAAGGAGGAATCTGGCCCAAAAGTGATGTACTGTCTCTTGGGACTCTTGTCTAATGTGGGAAAGATCGCTTGTATCTGGGCGGGTGGGTAGATTTAAGTCCGAACCCTGACCCGATCTAAGACTCAGAGGCAGAGGAGCTTCCGAACTTGGCAGTTCGGGCTCTGGGATGCTGCCCAATTTTTCTGGCCCGCTGTCCGATTCTAAGTTCGGAACTTGGGTCGTGTCCTCCCGCAGACGGGTATCCGGCTCGGAGAGCTCGGGAATCCGTACATAGTTCGTCCTCAAAATAGAGGAAGAATCGCTCCATAGCTCCTCCACCACCGCTATCTGATGGGTGACCGGCAGAGAGTTAATCTCTCTTTGGTCGGGTTTAAGCCCGATCCGATCATAGTCTGTAGCGACTCCCAGGGCGGCGATGCGATCCAAGAGCTCGTTCAAGGACGAAAGCTCAATTGGATCCATCCGCTCGGCGTATTCCGAGCTGACGTGGAGGTTGTTTTCGATGACCCGAGAAGTCATCATCGGCGCGGCGGCTGAACGGGCGGTCATGACGAAGCCGCCTAGTCGGAGAGTTTGGCCTAAAGCCAAAGCTCCCCCAGAGGTGATGTTGTCCTTGATAACAAGGCGAGCCATCAAACCTTACCGTGACGACACAGTGGAACTCTCAATGAAAGCACCAATGTCGGTGTCAAAACCGGCGGATCTCGGGTAGGGGGTCCCGAACTGTGTGTCTAAGGCTAATGGTAACAGGAGGCGGGGGACACAATGTTTACCCAGGTTCGGGCCCTCTCGATGGAGGTAATGCCCTACTTCCTGCTTGATTGATCTTGATCATATGAGTATTACAAGAGTTGATCTACCACGAGATCGTAGAGGCTAAACCCTAGAAGCTAGCCTATGATTATGATTGTTGATGGCCTACGGACTAAACCCTTCGGTTTATATAGACACCGGAGGGGGCTAGGGTTACACAGAGTCGGTTACGGAGAAGGAGATCTACATATCCGAATTGCCAAGCTTGCCTTCCACGCAAAGGAGAGTCCCACCCGGACACGGGACGGAATCTTCAATCTTGTATCTTCATAGTCCAACAGTCCGGCCAAAGTATATAGTCCGGCTGTCCGAGGACCCCCTAATCCAGGACTCCCTCACTCCCCCACATCAGCAACTTCCCAGAAATACAAATCACACGAATCTTCCCTTTTCTGCACGAATCAAATTGGAAGATCATCAACCAAACTATTAAAATCAGCAACTGAAAGCAGCAGAACAACACTTAAACATATTATTACCCCATTATTCGGGCATTTGTAGAAGACTCGGCCAGGGTTGAGGATTGTGGTTGAGACGCGACGGATGACTCTGCGTGATTTGCAGCAGTGGCACCACACCAACGGCAGCGGGTTGCGATGAGCAACCGGCTGCGGTGCGCGTGCCAGGGGGGGTGTGATGAGACCCACGGGCGATGGTACGGGTGGCGACTTGGCACATATTTGGTTGTTGCCTGCTGAAGAGCAGGTGGACGAGCAGCCAGCGGACATGGTTGCTGCGGTCAGAGCTTCTGATGCTAGGCGGAGTAAGTAGAGAAGAGGAGAAGCGAACGTTGGATATGTGAGTTTCATTACTTGCAGAGTAGCCTAGCACCATATATAGTCATAGTCTAGGTTTGGATTCGAACCAGCTACAGGAGCACGTCTCTCTTTTTTCTAAAACTCAGCAACGTCTCTTTATTGGTACACTAGCTTGTTCGGCCTTCTCAAGCCTTTGATTCCTCCACCTGACATCTGGGACCCACCGGAAGGGCCTCTGTATTTCACGAAAAAAATGTGCCCCCCGCTGTCGGTGTCAAAACCGGCGGATCTCGGGTAGGGGGTCCCGAACTGTGCGTCTTAAGGTCGATGGTAACAGGAGACAGGGGACACGATGTTTACCCAGGTTCGGGCCCACTCTATGGAGGTAATACCCTACTTCCTGCTTGATTGATCTTGATGAATATGAGTGTTACAAGAGTTGATCTACCACGAGATCGTAGAGGCTAAACCATAAAAGCTAGCCTATGGTTACGATAATGAGTATCTGCCTATCCGGACTATGCTCTCCGGTTTATATAGACACCGGAGAGATCTAGGGTTACATGGAGTCGGTTACATAGAAAGCAATCTACATGATTGATCGCCAAGCTTGCCTTCCATGCCAAGGAGAGTCCCGTCCGGACACAAGTGCGGTCTTCGGTCTTCACATCTTCATGGCCCGTCAGTCCGGCCCATGGCTAACAGGCCGGACGCCCGAGGACCCCTTAGTCCAGGACTCCCTCAGTAGCCCCCGAACCAGGCTTCAATGACGAGGTGTTCGATGTCCGGATTGTCTTCGGCATTGCAAGGCGGGTTCTTCCTTTGATGACGTCCACGTAATGTATTCAGCCACGGATTCAATGCTTCTCTCCTCGGCTTCCGCGCGTTTAATAGCTTCGTCTTCCACATGTCGAGAGAATGCGGAAGGTTAGGGCATTTTTGCAAATAACACCCTATCCATGCAAGGCAGAGTGCCTATTTAAAGAGATTGGATCTTAGATCCATTCGACACTATGCCGAGAAAAATCCCCGGAGACTACCAGGAGAAACCATTCCAACATGGCTAGTATTCCCAGCTCCTCCTCACATCCCGGCCCAGAGAAAGGCGAGTGGGAGAAGTGTTCTGTGACCCACAGTCAACTGGCGGAGCTGCAAACGCAGGGATTCCTTCCTCCCGCGGATCTGGTCCCTGTTTGAGCAGGGCTGTCCTCTTTCGATGGCGAGACCCAAGCGGAGGACTTCCCCAGCCCATCTGGGGGGGAGCGAGTGTGTTTCGTTCCCTTTCTATTAAGAGGCGTTGGATTTCCAATCCACCCGTTCCTGCGAGGGCTCCTGGAGTACTACGGCCTCCAGCTACACAACTTCACTCCCGCTTCCATCCTGCATATCGAAGGTTACCTCGCTTTATGCGAATTATTTCTGGGCGTTGAGGCTCATTTTGAACTGTGGAGAAAATCGTTTTGCCTTGTCCCGCGTAACCACAAGGGGTCGATATTTGAGGTGGGCGGAGCCGAAGTATGGCGCACCACCGATACCGGATACCCGTCTGGCACACCGAGGAGGGCATCCGAAAAATGGCCTTCCGAATGGTTCTACATCGAGGACGTCGCACTTCCTGACCCAATTCGAAAGGGTCTTCCTGAGTTCGTCAGAGTTCCGCTGAAGAAATGCCACAGTTGGCATCCCCGGAGTCTTGAAGAGGATGACAGTGCAGACGTTAGTCAGCTCCTGGGCAAGATAGAGATGCTTGCCCAGTCCAGATTAACAATAGTTGAGGTAATGGCGACCTCCATAGTGCGAGGGGTTCAGCCGCTTCAATATAGGGGGCTCCCAATGTGGCACTACAACGGGGAGGATGACGCCTCCTGCTGTGGTCGAAAGGGTCCGGACACCCCCGCCGCTCTAGCCAAGATACTGGCCGAGCTGTTCAAAGGGGAAGAAGAGGAATTTCTCTGAATCAATCGCAGAGAGGGGTATTCCATGTATAATCCTCCTAGTTGGGTAAGCCCCAATTCTTCCACTTTACCCATTCTGCTTCCCAGGTCACCTTTAACAGATATCTAATCCGTTTATAACAGCATTGGCGAAAAATCACCGGGGGGCTCTACAGCCCCGCCCCACAGCCAGAGAGCCACGACCGGGAACTAGATCCCGGGTTTGAAGAGGATCCGGACATATTCGTGGTACTTGCGGAAGGGGTGTTTCACCAGGCGAGCTACGACGGCACAGAATTGGCCATTATCGCCGATTATCCTGGTCTTCTTCCTGCTTCCCACGTAAGTCATCAAGAAAAATCCTCCTCGAAAGAGTTTCCTCGCACTGCCTCACCTGCCGCACTACCTCGTGCTTCGAAGGGGAGGCGTTCGGCTCGTCATGCTACTCCGGGGGCGACTCCAAAGAGAGCGGCTCTAGTGCCAAGCAAGGCCTTTAAAAGGAAGGTCAATGAAGACCCGACCGGTCCCTCGTCGAAGAGGTACGGATTTGAAGCTGTACCTTAGTGGTCACGTCCAACCATAACTTGTACATTTGTCTTGTAGCAGGAAAAAGGTTCCCCGAACTATGTCCGGGGGTCCGGCCAGCCGTACTCCCAACAACTGGGATTTAGATCCCGTCGGAGAATAGAGGGCTGATATGAGAACAACGCCGGACTGCCCTTCGACCGAGGGTTCGGAAGATATGTCCATTACCAACTCGGAAGTAGAGAGCGCCATGAATCATCGGCGCTGCGGGGCTGTTTTACGAGACCCCCAATTCTCGGAGAAGGCGTTCAAAGCCTTTGGTTCGGCTGACGCTTATATCCGGGCTGCTCGAACTGGGCTTAGCATAGCCACAAAGCAGTATTTAAAAGATGTGCAGGTAAATTTTCTTTGTCTGAATAGGATGACCATATGTCAGTAGCCCCCGAGACTGAAAGCAGTTGGTACAACTGATTTAAGGATCATTGTGTAACCAGGTTCTTACCGAGAAGAACAACCTGCTAACTCAAGAGCTAGAGCAGTGTCAGGCACAGCTAAATGCTGCCACCGCCGAGCTGGAAAATTCCAAGAAGGCAGCTGCCGGTAATATTTCCCTCCATAGAGGAACGATAACAATGACCGTATATCCGTCGGGCTAATATTGTTGCTGATCTCATAATAGGGTCATCGGATCAATATGATGAGAAGCTAGCCGCTGCTCTGAAAGGAGAGCAAAAAGCAAAAAAGATGCATGCCGCAGGCGAGCGTATACTGACACAAGCCATAATAGAGAAAAACAAGCTTCAGGATGCCAAGACCAGCTTGGGTATTGAGCTAAAAGATGCGCGGGGCTAGCTAGCCGACTCCATGAAGGAGAATAAGGAACTGCGAGGTGGTATATTCGGTATGTGTCCGAACTAACCTTTATAGTAGGTTGGTGATGAATGGAACTGATACAGTTATGATTGCAGGTATTTTGACAGGCCGTCCTGAAGGGGAGGTGTTCGAATCATCAAGTGATTTTCTGCAGAGGCTGTCGCAAGTACATGAGCGGGCTCGGTTGGCCATGCAGAGTGTTGCCAAGGCTTTATGGCCATCCGCCTCCCCTCCAAGAAGTATGGAGGAGCTTGTAGAGCTGTTCAAAGGAGCGCGGCGGCGCATCCGATTATGGAAAATATCGGCCTGCCGGGAGGGTGCGCGAGAAGCCTGGGCCATGGTGAAAACACGATACACGAAGTCGGATCCTAATCACATGGCCCATGTCGGACCTGTAGGGTCAGATGGGGAAGAAATTCCCGTTAGTTTAGTATATGACCAAGTAGAATTGGCCACTGAATACTCCCAGAAGGATTGTAAGTTAGACCACCTGCTGGACGGTATAGAGGAGGAAGTATTCAAGTCCAAGTGACTATGTACTGTCCGTCTAGCCGAATTGTATATCATTTGTCATGGCAGACATTTTCGCCTCCCCCTCCGGACCCTAAGGTGCAGAGTGTTTCCGAATACCGTCATGGCCGAATAGACCAGGGTATGCGTGGAAAACTAGGCGTAGGGGTCATAGTTGCTTGAACAGACAAGTTGTATCCAGCTAGTTATGTTATATTACAGTTGTAAGGAACATCTTCCAGAGAGAATAGTTCCGTTAAGGGTTCCTTTCCCTGGGTGTGCATGCATTTAGTGTGCATGTCTGAATTGTGATGAGAGGATCACAGTGTATGTAACTTCTGGGGGCTCGCAATGAGTGCGGAAATGTCTTTAATTCACCGACCGGATATTCCCTTAAGAATGCTAGATTTCGGCTTCACCCAGTCTGAGGTACACATCCGGATGACCCGACAGTAGCAATCGCAAGGGTGCTCCCTTTATGCCCTAGCCGAACTAACGGGAACGTAGGGCATAAGCACAGGAGCCAGGCAACCCAGCTTGGCCAAAACTTAAGTCATATCGATGCATATAATGGCGAAGAAAAGGTACATATGGAAAAGAATGCATATGTGAAGAGCTTAATGCTCAAAGAATCATAACAAGCTTCTATCAAAGAAGCCCCCAGGTATGATGGACGTACATATTTAAAAATGTATACGTCCGTGGTGTACGGTCTAGCCGTTTGAAAGCATTAAGGCAAGAAAGGAAAAAATAACCGGAAAAGAGAGAACAAATAATGGAAACTAAAAGGGAGGAGGACAAACACAAAGAGTTCGGCGCTAGGCGTAGAATCGTCGGAGTCTGGCTGCATTCCAGGGGTTTGGCTCGAGGCGATTGTCGGATGCATCACGAAGACGGTACGCTCCTCCGGTGAGAACTTCATCAATTATGAAGGGACCCTCCCATTTGGGCTTGAGTTTGTCCTTTTTCTTCTCTGGTAGGCGTAGAACGAGTTCGCCAACATTGTAAGTCTTGGCCCATACTGCTCTGCTTTGGTATCTTCGAGCCTGTTGTTGATAGAATGCGGAACGAGCTTTTGCGACGTCGCGCACCTCCTCCAAGGCATCTAGGTTGTCCTGACGATCTAGCTTGGCTTATCTCTCTTCGTACATACGGACTCTAGGTGAGTCATGTATAATATCGCAAGGTAACACATCCTCTGCACCGTACACCATGAAAAAGGGTGTGTATCCGGTAGTGCGGTTAGGCGTGGTCCGCAGCCCCCAGAGTACAGAGTCAAGCTCCTCAACCCAGTGCTTGTCTGATTATTTCAAAGACCACACTAGTCTGGGTTTAATGCCGCTCATGATAAGACCATTGGCTCGTTCAACTTGACTGTTTGTTTGCAGGTGGTAGACAGAGGCGTAATCGAGCTTAATGCCTAGATTAGCACACCAGGTTTTCACCTCATCGGCTGTGAAATTGGAACCGTTGTCGGTGATGATGCTGTGTGGGACACCATAACAGTGCACCACATCGGATATGAATGCAATCACCGATCCGGACTCGGTCGTTTTAACTGGTCTAGCCTCTATCCACTTGGTGAATTTATCCACCATGACCAGCAGATATTTTTTCTTATGGCTTCCCCCTTTAAGGGGTCCAACCATGTCCAAGCCCCAGACCGCAAAGGGCCATGTAATGGGGATTGTTTGTAGGGCGGTTGGGGGCATATGGCTTTGGTTGGCGAAGAGCTGGCATCCAACGCAACGCTGGACGAGGTCCTGTGTGTCTGCTCGGGCAGTAGGCCAATAAAATCCTGTACGGAAGGCCTTACTGACAAGTGCCCGAGCTGCGGCGTGGTTCCCACCAAGACCGGCGTGAATTTCTGCCAAAAGTTGCCGCCCCTCCTCCTCGGAGATACACCTTTGAAGGACTCCGGTAGTACTTTTCTTGTAGAGCTCTCCTTCGCGAACTTTATAGGCCTTCGAACACCGAACAATGTGGCGAGCCTTGTTCTGATCTTCCGGGAGCTCCTTCCTATTAAGGTAGGCCAAGAATGGTTCGGTCCACGGGGCAATAACTGCCATGATGAGGTGGGCCGATGGTGTTATTTTGGTGGCTGAGCCTCCGATGATGTCAGTATGTTCGCCATCTATGTTCGTGTTCGGAACGGGACTGTCATTGCTGTCTGCCCCTTGCCACACCACGGATGGCTTAAATAGCCTTTCCAGGAAGATGTTAGGTGGGATAGGGTCGCGCTTAGCGCCGATGCGAGCAAGGACGTCCGCCGCCTGATTACTTTCGCGGGCGACATGATGAAATTCGAGCCCCTCGAACCGAGCTGACATCAAGACGGCGTCGCGATAAGCTGCCATCTTTGGATCTTTGGCATCAAAGTCTCCGTTAATTTGGGATATTGCGAGGTTTGAGTCCCTGCGCACCTCCAGGCGTTGTATGCCCATTGATATGGCCATCCAAAGGCCATGCAACAAGGCCTCGTATTCGGCTGCGTTGTTGGAGTCTGTGTATAATATTTGGAGTACGTACTGGACGATATCTCCCGTGGGGATGTTAATACGACACCCGCTCCTAGCCCCGCCAACATTTTGGAGCCATCAAAATGCATAACCCAGTTGGAATACGTGCCGTACTCTTTAGGGAGTTCGGCCTCTGTCCATTCGGCGACGAAGTCAGCCAGTACTTGGGATTTAATGGCTCGACGTGGTTTGTACGTGATGTCGAATGGAAGGAGCTCAATGGCCCATTTGGAAATCCGGCCAGTGGCGTCCCAATTGTTTATTATATCATTGAGGGGCACTTCAGAAGCCACCGTGATCGAACACTCCTGAAAGTAGTGTCGTAGCTTTCGAGATGCCATAAAGACTGCGTATGCTATCTTTTGATAGTGGGGGTACCGGGATTTGCATGGTGTGAGGACGGTGGATACGTAGTATACAGGCTTTTGGAGCGGAAATTTGTGTCCGTCCTGTTCTGACTCGACGACGAGTACGGCGCTCACCACCTGGTGTGTTGCCGATATGTATAGGAGCATTGGTTCGCCGATGTTTGGCGCGGCCAGGATTGGGTTGCTTGCCAGAAGGGCCTTTATTTCTTCCAGTCCGGCCGTCGCCGCGTCTGTCCACTCGAAATTGTTGGTGCGCCGTAGAAGGCGATAAAGTGGCAGTGCCTTTTCCCCCAATCTGGAGATAAAGCGGCTTAAAGCTGCCATGCACCCAGTGAGCTTCTGGACCTGTTTAAGTTCAGTTGGCGTAGCCAATTGTGACAGAGCTCGGATTTTGGCTGGATTTGCTTCAATTCCTCTGTTAGAAACGATGAAGCCCAGCAGTTTTCCAGCGGGGACGCCGAAGACGCACTTTTCCGGGTTAAGCTTGATGTCATATGTGCGAAGGTAGTTGAATGTGAGGCGCAAATCGTCGATTAGTGTTTCGACGTGTCTAGTTTTGATGACAACGTCGTCCACGTAGGCTTCCACTGTTTTGCTGATTTGTTTCTTGAGGCATGTTTGGATCATGCGCTGGTAGGTGGCGCCGGCGTTCTTGAGCCCGAAAGGCATGGTATTGAAGCAAAACGGCTCGTATGGCGTAATGAATGTTGTTGCAGCTTGATCGGACTCCTTCATTTTGATTTGATGGTATTCGTAATATGCATCGAGGAAGCACAGCGAGTCGTGTCCTGCGGTAGCGTCAATGATTTGATCAATGCGCGGGAAGGGGAAGGGATCCTTCGGGCAAGCCTTGTTAAGGTCTTTGAAATCGACGCACATGCGCCAGGATTTATCCTTCTTTGGTACCATTACCAGGTTTGCCAGCCAGTCCGGATGTTTAATGTCTCTAATGAATCCGGCCTCAATGAGTTTGGCCAGCTCTTCCCCCATAGCTTGTCGTTTGGGTTCGAAAAAGCGCCGAAGTGTTTGTTTGACCGGTTTGTATCCCTTCAGTATGTTGAGACTGTGTTCGGCCAACTCGTGCGGGATTCCTGGCATATCTGAGGGGTGCCAGGTGAATATATCCCAATTTGCGCGCAGGAAGTCTCGTAGTGCGGCATCGACTGTGGGGATGAGTTGCACTCTGATAGATGTTGTCTTCTTCGAGTCTGTTGGATGGACCTGAAATTTGACTATTTATTCTGTTGGCTTGAAGGAAGTGGATTTGGGTCGCTTGTCCAGGATCACATCGTTCCTATCCATAGTGGAGCGTAGTGCGGTTAATTCTTCGGCCGCAAGGGCCTCAGACAATGCCTTGAGGGCCAGGGATACGGTTTTGCTCTCGGCGCGGAGTGCTATATCCGGATCGCTGTCGAGGGTTATTATTCCATTGGGCCCAGGCATTTTTAGCTTCATATACCCATAATGAGGTACAGCTTGGGAGCGCGTGAAGGCCTCTCGCCCTAACAGGGCGTGATATCCGCTGTTGAAAGGGGCCACCTGGAAAGTTATTTCTTCTATGGAGGCCCTTGCGGGTCGGACCCACCGCTGACAGGTCGGACCCACCAGCTATCTTCGCACGCAAGGAAGTGCCTCCTTATTACGCACAAAAGAATGAATACTCCCCCTGCCAGCTGGAATCCAGCATCATGGGAGGCCGACTTGTGGGCCTACCAAGTTGACGGGGACGAAGGGCTTTGTCAACTTAGTCAATATGAACGATTCTAGCTCCAGTTACCGTACGATGTTCATCCAACGGCAATAGTGCTTCTTCAACCTCTGGTCTTCTTGCTCCAGCCGCCCAAACCAGCGCCGGTCGTGTCGCGTGCTCCTGCCTCCCGTGGCCGGTTGTGATGCCGCGGAGGCCTCACCGCACCCTACTACTCCCACCGCTCGCCAGGCCATCCCTCTACTCACCCACACCCCCTGTTATTCTGCAGCGACGGCAGCCTCACACCGCAGCCGAACCAGTGAACCCTCGTACTCCTCTCCGCGTGGGCATCCACTGCCGTGTCTTCCCCGGCTCCGCATCGTCCCCTTCCTAGGCCTCTCCGTCGTCCACCTCCTTGGTGCTCTCGGCGCGGCGTGGTCAATGTGGTCAACGACCGACTTCTATCGGAAGAGTATTGTACGTGGAGAGGCTGACAGCTGGGTCCACGGCCGCAGCTGGGTCCATGGCCACAGCCCAGTTTTTTTGTGATTTGCCAAGTAAGTCGCTTTGTGAGGCCTGTTGGGCTGCAAATCTTTCAAGACGAGGAGAGCTTCATTCGGCTGGCCGAGAAAATGGCCTATCAGTAATGAGAAATGGGATGTACATTTTTAAAACACATCAAACCGGCAATTAGTTTCAAATTTCTTTTTTTCATTTCGAGATTTTAAATTGCATTGATTTTTATGCATGGACAATTTGTTGGATTTTATATTGATATACATTTATTTTTAAAATCAGTTTGAATGTGACTCGAAATTTCGGGATTAAAAACAGTTCGGACCGCACCGAAATATGCAAAAATTCGTATAATTTTTTAACCGTGGCCACAATATGTGTTGTAATGCTAACAAAAAGAATATGGGCTCCAAAAAAACCTTAAGAATTAGCAAATGGGCTGTAAATTATTAGAAATAATGGCAGATGGCTGTATGATTTTTTCCACAGATTTGAAGCTTTCCTAAAAAAAAGGTTGACGCACAAGCAGTGACTGTTGGATGTCCATCCAACTACTGTCGTGCTTCTTCAATCTCTGCTCTTCCTGCTCCAGCCGCTCAAACAAGCGCCGGCGGGACTGCCTGCTCTCTCCTCCCCGCGGCCGGCTATGCTGCCGCGCAGGCCTCATCGCCCCACCGTACTCCCATCGCTGGCCTAGCCATCCCTCTACTCACCCACACCTGCTGTTATTCTCCGGCGACGGCAGACGAACCAGTAAACCCTCGTGCAGTCGTACTCCCCTCCGCGTGGGAAACAACTGCCGAGTCTTCCCTGCCTCTGTGTTGTTCCCTTCCTAGGCCTCGCTGTCGTCTACCGCCCTGGTGCTCTTGGTGCGGCCTGGTCAACGTGGTCAATGACCGACATGCATCTGAAGTGGATTGTACGTGGAGAGGCTGACAGCTGGGACCACGGCCACACACAAGGAAATGCCTCCTTATTACGCGCAAAATAATGATTCCTCCACCTGACATCTGGGACCCACCGAAAGGGCCTCTGTATTTCGTGAAAAAAAGGTTACCGCCGCTGACAGCTTGGACCCACCAGCTATATCTTCGCACGCAAGGAAGTGCCTCCTTATTATGCACAAAAAAATGAATACTCCCCCTGCTAGCTGGGACCCAGTATAGTGGCAGGCTTACTTGTGGGCCTACTAAGTTGACAGGGACGGAGGGCTTTGTCAACTTAGTCAATATGCACGATTCTAGCCCCAGTGACCGTACGATGTCCATCCAACGGCCCTAGTGCTTCTTCAACCTCTGGTCTTCTTGCTCCAGCCGCCCAAACCAGCGCCGGCCGTGCCTCGTGCTCCTGCCTCCCGTGGCCGGCTGCGATGCGGCGGAGGCCTCACCACCCCCTACTACTCCCACCGCTGGCCAGGCCATCCCTCTACTCACCCACACCCCCCTATTATTCTGTGGCGATGGCAGCCTCACACCGCAGCGAACCAGTGAACCCTCGTACTCCTCTCCGTGTGGGCATCCACTGCCGCGTCTTCCCCGGCTCCGCGTCGTCCCCTTCCTAGGCCTCGCCGTCGTCCATCACCCTAGTGCTCTCGGCGCGGCGTGGTCAACGTGGTCAAGGAATGACTTCCATCGGAAGAGTACTGTACGTGGAGAGGCTGACAGCTGGGTCCACGACAGCCGCAAGGAAGTGCCTCCTTATTACGCGGAAAATAATTATTCCTCCACCTGACAGCACGGACCCACCGGACGGGCCACCGTATTTGGCGAAAAAAACGTTTCCCCCCTGGCTGCTGGGACCCACCGGACGGGCCAACGTATTTCACGAAAAAAATGTTCCCCCCGCTGTCAGCTCGGACCCACCGGAGGTGCCTCCTTATTACGCACAAAAAAATGAATACTCCCCCTGCTAGTTGGGACCCACCTTGGTGGGAGGCTGACTTGTGGGCCTACTAAGTTGACGGGGACGGAGTGCTTTGTCAACTTAGTCAATATGAACGATTCTAACTCCAGTGACTGTACGATGTCCATCCAACTGCCGTAGTGCTTCTTCAACCTCTGGTCTTCTTGCTCCAGCCGCCCAAAGCAGCGCCGGTCGTGCCGCATGCTCCTGCCTCCCGTGGCCGGCCGTGCTGCCGTGGAGGCCTCACCGTCCCCTACTATTCCCACCGCTGGCCAGGCCCTGCGGCGACGGCAGCCTCACCCCGTAGCCAAACTAGTGAACCCTCGTACTCCTCCCCGCGCGGGCTTCCACTGTCGCGTCTTCCCCGGCTCCGCGTCGTCCCCTTCCTAGGCCTCACCGTCGTCCACCGCCCTGGTGCTCTCGGCGCGGCGTGGTCAACGTGGTCAAGGAACGGCTTCAATCGGACGTGGACTGTACGTGGAGAGGCTGACAGCTGGGTCCATGGCCGCAGCAAGGAAGTGCCTCCTTATTACGCGCAAAATAATTATTCCTCCACCTGACAGCGGGGACCCACCGGACGGGCCACCGTATTTCACGAAAAAAACGTTTCCCCCTGACTGCTGGGACCCACCAGCTACATCTTCGCACGCAAGGAAGTGCGTTCGGGCAAAAAAAACGATTGGCCCCCCTGACTGCTGGGACCCACCAGCTACATCTTCGCACGCAAGGAAGTGCCTGACAGTGGGGACCCACCTGGTCGAAGCATACGTAGCGTTGTCACTCTGGTCGTGAACGTGTACGTACATACTGGTCGATGTAGAGGCGCGCACGTGTCGTAGTAGAGGCGCGCACGTAGCATGTACACGTACATACAACGGCCAGGGTGCAAGAAAGTAAATACGGCCACGTACGTACATACGGGCGGGGTCTCGAACGCCTACTCGCGCGTACGTATGGCTAGGGCTCGTGTACATGGCTGGGTCAGAACGGAGAAACAGCGTCGTCGTTGTGTTCGTGGGGAGCCAACCGGCTGGGTCGGAACGGAATGCGTCCTCGTGTTCATCGGGAGGGCTTGGACGGAACAGCCGATGGAAACGAGGCCTGGCGTACCACAGAACGGAGGAAACGGCCTTGTGTTCGACCGGCCACGTTCGAAACGGGATCCTGTTCATCGGGAGGGGTCTGGCGTACCGCAAAACGGAGGAAACGGACCTCCTACGTTCGAAACGGGGGTCCTGTTGATCGGGAGGGGTGTGGCGTACCGCAAAACGGAGGAAACGAACTTGTGTTGGAGCGCTACGGTCGAAACGGGGGTCCTGTTCATCGGGAGGGGTGTGGCGTACCACAAAATGGGACTCCACGGGATACTGTTCATCTCCACTGTCGACCCCCTCCAGCCTCCACGGGCTACTGTTCATCCACCGTCGACCTCCTCCAGCCTCCACCTGCGACTGTTCATCCACGGGCTCCTGTTCATCCAGCCTCCACCGCGCGCTACTCCACCGGCTACTGTTCAACCAGCCCTCTCCACGGGCTCCTGTTCAACCACCCCTCCACGGGCTACTGTTCATCCAGCCCTCCACCGTCTACTTTTCATCGTGCCCTCCACGGGGTGGTCCTGTTCATCCTGCCCTCCACGGGGTCATGTTCATCCAGCCCCAATCGGCTCGATCAATCGGGGTCTTGTTCATCCAGAGGCAACACCACGGGGTCCTGTTCATCCACCCCCACCGGGAACTGTTCATCCACCCCCCCCAGCAACGCTGACTGTTCATCCAGAGGCAGCATCGATCGGCTTCAGTTAGCAGCAGTACCGAAGGAATCGCTTGATCGGGTTCAGTTAACAGCCATCGATCGATCGCTCGGGTTCAGTAATGCGTAGCCTGCAGTGCAATTGCTCGGGTTCAGTTAGAGCCCAACGCCTCGCTCGGGTTCAGTTAGAGCCCAACGCCTCGCACCCACGCGCGTGCGTGTACGAGAGAAACGCCCATCGCTCGGCCCCGACCACCCACCGTAACCGGGAACACCCCGATATTTTCCTCGCCCTCGCTTCTACCATGATTTTTTCCGTCATGGACGGCCCAAAGAATGTCATGCAGCTGCATCTCCGTCCCGCCCAGGACGAAAATCCCATTTTCTGTCATGATTTTTTTTCATAGAAGTAGGACCCCACCACATCTATGATGATACCGTGTTTTGTCATAATTATCGTCATAGAAGTGTCATAAGTATGACAAAAAAAATTCGTTCGGCCCAAAATGTCACGGATGTCTTTTTTTTGTAGTGTATGGTGTTATATGAGTTATATGACTTGGTGACCGAATGTTGTTCAGAGTCCCGGATGAGATCACGGACATGACGAGGAGTCTCGAAATGGTCGAGTGGTAAAGATTGATATATAGGACGATGGTATTCAGACACCGGAAGTGTTTCAGAGAAAACCGGATAGTCATCGGAGTACCGGAGGGGGTACCGGGCACCCCCGGGAGGATAGTGGGCCTACTGGGCCATTAGAGGGGAGCACACCAGTCCACAAGGGGCTGGCGCACCCCCCATGGTTGTCGGCCAAGTGGGAGGAAGGAAAGGAGGGGGACTCGGCCTCCCCCTTCCTTCTGTTCCCCCTTTCCCTCCCCTCTCCGGCAAATATGGCAGGGGGCGCGCCACTTGGGGAAGGACCCCAAGTAGGATTCGACCTACTTGGGGCCCCTTGGCCTCTCCCCTCTCCCTCCCACCTATATATATGTGGGAGGGGAGCGCCTAGCACACCCCAGACAATTGCTTAGCCGTGTGCGGCGCCGCCATCCACCATTTACACCCCGGGTCATATTTTCGTAGTGCTTAGGCGAAGCCCTATGGAGATAATTAACTTCACTGTCACCGTCACCACGCCGTCGTGCTGCTAGAACTCATCCATTACCTCGCCGTCTTGCTGGATCAAGAAGGCGCGGATGTCACCGAGCTGAATGTGTGCTGAACACGGAGGTGTCGTACGTTCGGTACTCGATCGGTTGGATCGCGAAGAAAGTTCGACTACATCAACCGCGTTGTCAAATGCTTCCCTTACGTTCTACAAGGGTGCATAGACACACTCTCCCCCTCTCGTTGCTATGCATCTCCATGGATAGATCTTGCGTGTGCGTAGAATTTTTTGTTTTTCCTGCAACGATTCCCAACACCAGAACCACGACATCCTGTCCTCCATGCCATTCACCAACTCTATATGTTGTGTCGTATCCACAAGCTGCATGAACTCGTGCAGTGCTTGAGCACCCATGTTAGGTGAAACATCTTGCCACCATTTGTCGGGCATTGCTTGCTTCACCGTTCTCTTCCGCGCTCGTTTCTTTACGGCGGCAAATAGGCTTGGCATGACATCCTCGATTCGTCTGCCCCCTAGCCACCAATCGGTCCAGAAAAGAGCAGCCTCACGGGAGGAAAGGTACTTGGGGAAGGATCCCAAGTAGGATTCGGCCTACTTGGGGCGCCCCTTGGCCTCTCCCCTCTCCCTCCCAACTATATATATATGGGAGGGGGCGCCTAGCACACCCCAGACAATTGCTTAGCCGTGTGCGGCGCCCCCTCCACCGTTTACACCCCCGGTCATATTTTCGTAGTGCTTAGGCGAAGCCCTGTGGAGATAACTTCACTGTCACTGTCACCACGCTGTCGTGCTGCTGGAACTCATCCACTACCTCGCCGTCTTGCTGTATCAAGAAGGCGCAGACGTCATCGAGCTGAACATGTGCTGAACGCGGAGGTGCCATACGTTCGGTACTCTATCGGTTGGATCGCGAAGAAAGTTCGACTACATCAACCACATTGTCAAACGCTTCCGCTTATGGTCTACGAGGGTACTCACACTCTCCCCCTCTCGTTGCTATGCATCTCCATGGATATATCTTGCGTGTGCATAGAATTTTTTTGTTTTCCATGCAACATTTCCCAACACCAGAACCACGACATCCTATCCTCCATGCCATTCACCAACTCTATATGTTGAGTCGTGTCCACAAGCTGCATGAACTCGTGCAGCGCTTGAGCACCCATGTTAGGCGAAACATCTTGCCACCATTCGTCGGGCATTGCTTGCTTCACCTTTCTCTTCCGCGCTCGTTTCTTTACGGCTGCAAATAGGCTTGGCATGACGTCCTCGATTCGTCTGCCCCCTAGCCACCAATCGGTCCAGAAAAGAGCAGCCTCACGGGAGGAAAGGTCACTGATGCAAGCTTCGATCGTGTGCGCAGTTTTTTTGTATTACTTGGCATATTTCTCCGTAAGTGAAAAAAGGAACCTGTCTTTAGTTCTACCAACACTTAGCACCAGGATTTCATGAATCTATTATCCCTAGAAGACAATATACTTCTGAGTTTGTATTTTGCCATAGATTCTGAGCTTCTCAACTGACTTTTCATTTTAAGAGAACAACTTTCCTAATAAACATAACTTGTTCGAAACGGACATGATGCAGGGCTACGAAACCATCACGTCTCAAATTTTAACAAGGTTGGTTGTCCAAATTAGAAGTTTTGATGTAGGAGGCGTTTACCCCTGCATGGATGGTGGTGCTCTTAATAGAGCATCAGGTCCAACGCTTTGAAGTGGGTGCTCAAAATGGTGATGGCAAAGCCTTGTATATGGAGGATGCCGACTAGGCGAAACATTTGATCGACGTGGCCCGCGTCCCACTGAACTACCATTTTGAAAAACATGACCGAAAACTACCATTTTTTAAATTTTGCGACTAAAAACTATCAATTTTATATAATGGCCAGTTTAGACGATTTCAACGTGTTTATGACAGACGGGACCCGCACGTCAGGGTTGATGTGGCGGCAAAGTCAACTCCGCTTATTTTGACTATTAATTTGACCGCTATGCAGGTGGGGCCCACATGTCAGCATCACCTTCTTCTTCCTCCTCACATCTCTCTCTCTCTCTCTCTCTCTCTCTCTCTCTCTCTCTCGTATTAGCAAACACCTCATGTGCACCTGCGAGCCACCTCTGTCGCCCTCTGTTGTCGGCGCTCGCGGTCGTGCTCTGACACCAGCCACCACGTGTGGTGCTGCTCGCCGCCGCCGCCGCCGCTCCCGAGCCTCTCACTCCTTGCCGCGTACTCACTTGGCGATGTTTTCTTCACTTAGACTTGGCTTTCAGTTCGTGGCATCAAAATATTTCTATCGCTCTCTGTTTTAGCAGAGCCAGACAAGCTAGGTGGAGCTAGCTGCAGTGGCTCACAGAAAGAGAACAGACATCACGTACTTCGCTCCCCAAGATAGATGTTTCTTCATCACGTACTTTGCGGAAGCAGCAAAAAAAAGCAGAGCACACGGCGGCCACCGCCAGCCACGCCGCGACCGCCGTCCTACCAGGGCACGCCACTGCCGCCGCAAGGAATGCCTCGTCCTGGGTGCAGCCGGCTTCTCCGAGGGGAAGGGCTCCATTGACACTACTAGGAAAAACGGTACTAGTAGCGTTGGTTTTTTGCATACTAGTAGCGCGGGTTCCCGTGCTACCACTACGGCGCTACAGCTAAATATTACCAGTAGCGCGCTTTTTACCCCGCGCTACTACTAATATTTTAGTAGTAGCGCGGTGCCACCCACGCTACCACGATTCTGCACCTACGCTACTATTATCCTAAGTATTAGTAGCACACCATCCCCCCCCCCCCCCCCCACGCTACTATTATCCTAAGTAGTAGTAGCACACCATTCCCCCCACGCTACAGCTAAGTAATTAGAAATTAAAAAAATAAAAGTCAGATGCTGTATTCATGGATGGAAATCAAGACATGTCCAGTGCAAAATAAACTAAGATCACAAAACCATCTTAGCACTTGCAGCGTTCATGGACGCAACATTGAACATCTCAACTCGGAGAGTTCACGAGATCCCATTTAACATCAGAAGCAAACAACCAGACCACTTCGTCTAGATGTATCTACCAAGACTCGGAGTTCAAACACCGGCGGACCCGAACCCTCCCTCACGCCGGACGGTGGCGTCGAGGTCCTCCACCTCGGCGACCTCCGGTGTCACAGTTCGCAATCACCTGGATGGTCATCTGCATGACGTAGTCTCCGGACTTCATGGCGAAGTCCGCCTCCAAGTGGTTGAAGAACACGACACCCACCGGCCTGTGGTAGTCCGCGTCGATCACCCCTGCGCCCACGTCGGAGAAGTAAAAACTTATTAGTTCGCGTCCTCTTTCAAATCCAGTAGGGCATTTTCTTTCTTTTTAGCACATGCACATGAATCAATGGTAACAACCAGAGGCTGGACCATACTTGTTGCACGAGACGTGAAGAAGGCCGGGTCCCCTTCTTGTTGAATCCAAGGAAGACAGTCTCCCCCGAGACGTGGAGAAGGCCAGCTCCCCTCCTTCCGCAAATAGCTCAGGTGCATGAAGTTGTAAGGAATCTGAATACAATGAACTCATTGTAATGTATAATAACAAGAAAAAAAAACATGAATCCTAAAAGAAAGATCGTTCTATGAGCTAGGTTGACAGTTTTGAGACACAGGAAAGGATAAAGTTGGTAACAGTCTTCATTAAGAAGAACAATGGGCCGAGATTTCTCAAATGACATTTGTTTCACCAACAATGATTAGTAGTAGCATCAACATACCCTCGGATCCTTGCATAATTTATATTAACCATGGAGAAAGCCTGCAAATTGAGCGACAAAATAATCTAGCCTCAGTACACTCATAAGAATGAAATTATATATGCAGGTTTTCCAGCATACCAGGTAAGGAATCAGTCATAACAGGAACCCAACACTTGACAGAAACAATTTCAGGTTTCATATGTCAGTAATTATGCATAAGAGTTGCAAGCGAGGGAAAATTAGTCTACTTCTTTAAATCTAAAATCAACATCCTTATGTTGTATGCATAGCACAGTACTAATTTCCATGTGATGCATAGCATAGTACTAATGTTCAAACTAATAGCACAGTACTTGATAAATAGGATTCTTCCTTCAGTAATATCTAATGAATGGGTGTGACCTACCTTATATCCTGGTAGTAACTAATGCATCATATGATAAGATAACAAAAACTGAAATATTACATCCCAAAAGACTGGATGGTTATACCCTATCTCCATATCAGAAGAACAAGCATCATAATGCTGATCAAGCTTGCTTATGGTACTGTGTGGATAAACATATATGTACCCATCCCTAAGTTTACAAAGAAGAGTATATCCGTAACCATATAAGAGTGTAAAACTGCTATGGTACTACATACTGATGTGTTGCACAATTAGACATATGCATTGGACATCTTACTTCAATCTACTCCGCATCCAAAATGTGATTAAACTGAACTCAAAATGGTTCCTCGTCGGCACAATGGTCAATAAATAAGAAGCATCAGCGTCGAGAATGGATGCTTACATGTTGAGATAGTGGCGTCCTTCTCTCTGATCTTCTGGAGGATGATATCACCAAGAGATCGTTTGGAGGAGGTTTCCTTGGACATGAATGCAGTGAGGGCCTTTTCGTCCTCCTCGTCGATCTCCGTCTAACCAAAATCACCAAATTCGAGTCAGCAACAGCCAAAAAACGCGGTCCCATTTTACCATGAAGACTGACGAAGCAAGGCAAGAGCACGCACCACGCCGGCGTCGTACTCGCTCAGTGCGTCGAAGCCGTTGACCTCGTCGACGTCCTCGTCATCATCCTCGCCATCGACAGCAGGGACGGGGAAGGACAAGGATGATGTGGACGGGGCTGCGGCGGCGGCGGCGGCTGGTGTGGCAGTGGCGACCTGAAACAGGGATCTCAAAACTAAGGTGAAAAGAAAAACAAATGCACGCTCTCTAGAAAAATCTAAGCAGTTGTAAAAATTAAACTAATGTCAGAACAAGAATGTGTCCTTTTTCACTAAATACACTACAGTTCCGGAAAAGAAAACTTTTCACCCTGTCTAGAAAAGCTAAGCAGTGAAGATTAGGGCTTGGTACTTGGTTTTATTATTCCACTTGACCAATATAATTTCACCAGTAACAAAACTGCATGGGAGACCAGAAGGAATTAAAACTTAAGCATCTCCAGAGTGTAAGCCCATTTCCTTGTGCACAAAACATCAAACAGAATGCAGGCGTTACTCCGAATCTCTTGTTCTAAACTGAACTGAACTGAACTCATGCCTCTCTATACATCCCACATTAATGCATAGTAATATACGGGCACAATCTGCAATTGCAGAGACGAAAGAGGGAGCAGGGAGGACCGGCCGAGATCCGGTAACCATACAACTGTTTATACAGTTCGCTAGGGTGCGTCAATCCACACTTTATCCAAAGAAAAAACAGCATCAGGTGTGATTCAAGGAACTCCAATCAATTATGTGCCCCAGTCTCATGGCACTATTTTTAAATAGATAGTATGAAATGCTCCCATGAAACGAGTATAAAGGGGGACAAAGCGTCGAACACCTGGCGCGCGAGCTTCCGGTAGGCGCTCCCACGAGACAGGTTCGTAGCTTGGAGTTGCTAAGGCAGGCATCCCTTCCCATCGGCCAGTTGCTAAGTCAATGCACTAGGTGGTTCCATCCATCCACGGCAACTATTGTACGGCCCCAACATCTCAGCCCCGTCACCATCGACGCCGACACGGTAAGACATCATACGGACGGACGCGTGAGGAGGAGGAGGACGCATCAGACTCACCGCGAGGGCCGGGGGCGGCGAGGGGGCGGAGGGGGAGCAGGCGCCGGCACCGGAGTGGTTGGAGGCCGACATCCGGAGCGAGCGGAGGCGGCGGTGCGGGGTAGGGGCGGCGCGCGGTGGGCGAGGAGGCGGGCGGCGTGGGGGAGGAGAAGGTGGTGGGCCCCGTGGGGGCGGAACGTGGTCGAGCCGCGGGAGGCGTGGAGGGCACGAACGTGGGTGTGGAGAGCGCGAGCACCATTAAGCAGAGCGCTCGGATGGAGGGACATCGGCGGCGGGATTGGGAGGAGCGGTGACGTTGGAAAGACAAGGGAGTTTGTTTTTAGGGGAAAGACAAGGAGGTTGCCGTGCGGTGCGGTGTGGTAGGGCACGCCGATTAGTTGTAGCGCGGGCACGGGTGCGGCGTTCCTATTTGAGTGAGGTACATCCATAGTAATAGCGTGGGGTGGCATACTAACGCTACTATTATAAATTTAGTAGTAGCGCGATTTTTATACCCACGCCACTACTATTGCATGCTCAGGTGGCACGGTCAGGATCATTTAGGGTACGTTTGGATCCTAGGCAAGGGCAGCCCCTAGCCTTGCTAGGCAAGGATAGCTATTTGGTTAGGAAAATAAAACTAGCTTTTGAGGGCAACCTAGCCTGCAACTGCCAAGAAAAGCTTGCCGATGGAGGTGAGCCAATTTGGCTCTCCCGCACAGGCAAGAACACAAATCGTGGGTAGTTAACGCTTTAATTGCTACTCATCCAAACAACCAGGCTTGCTTTTGACGACTCTGGCCACGGCAGGCTAGGAAAAGCTAGCCCAGCTAAGCTAGGTGAGCTAGCAAACCAAACGTTCCCAGTAATAGCGCGGGAACAGTAAACCCACGCTACTACTATTCTTTAGTAGTAGCGCATTTTTTTTGCTGCGCTACTGCTACTTAGTAGTAGCACGGGGCGTATAACCCACGCTACTAGTAAGTGATTGTCTATAAGGGTTTTCCTAGTAGTGTGAGGCCACAAGGTTGCCGTCGCCACTAGCCGTCTGCGTGACCACCGCCCACTCCTCGCCGCCCGAGCTTGTCTGCGGACTCCACCTCGCTCTTGTGAGCCTCCGCACCGAAGGAGTCGGGTTGGGGTGCCCTGGGTCGCTCCCTCGCTGGCGTCCGGAGTATGTGCACGCCCACGCGGACGCCGCGCACGGCCTCTTCTCGTCTGCGGTCCTGCTCGTCCTTGTCTCGTCTGCGCGCGTTCGGGGTGCTGCTGTCCGGGGATGGGGCGAAAAGTCGGTACCAGTTCAACCGCTCGCGGTACTCCGGGCTCGTCGGCCACTCGCCGGTCAGCACGGGCGCCACGTACACCAGCTCGCACGCCCTGGCCCACTCCCCGTCCTCCGGCGCGCTCAGTTGCAAGGCGGTGAAAGCGCTCGACGTGTGTAACGCCGCCCGCGATGGTGTTGGCCAGGTCCGCCGCTGGGGCCGGCTCGGCGGCATCACTGCGTCCATGGTGGCAGGGGTGGTGCCCCTCCAAAATTGTAATATATTTTTCCTGAATTCTAAAAAGTGCATACGCACTAATTAGCGAAACTGAGTGGCCGGGCTCTCACACATGCATGCATGCAGTGTTGTGGTCTAAAAGTTTGTCTTTATGCATGATGTGGCAGATAGTAATGACATATTCACGTGAGCAAGAGATTCCTTGTCTGATAGATGTGCATGTGCGCTTATTTTTGGTTTTCAAATTTTTGAAAAGTCATATCTTTCAAATCGTGCATCCAAATTCAGATCCGTCTTCATCATTGGATTCCTCGCAGCGAGATCTTTGAAACTAGACCCGACATGAGTATGTTTTGATGAAAAAAATTTGATGCCAACTTTGATGCTATATGGTGCAACTTTAGTACTGAATGGTGCAATTTTTTTACAAACTTAGTTTTTGTAGCTGCATGATCCAATTTTCTATGAGGTTGCAACCTACCAACCATGTGAACGTAATGTGTAACTAGTCTACTGCCCCGGCCAACAACCTAGTAGTCGATGTGCAACCCTCATCCTTACTCGTGGATGTGTAGTTTTTCATGCTTTTGCACACCCTGCCCACCCCCCTACCAGTGCTATGTGCAACTTAGTCTGTTGTTCACGCCAACAACTTAATAGTTGATGTGCAACTCCTTCCCCTCCCTTGTTGTGGATATGTAGTTTCAGTTGGCGGAGGCAATATACGGAGTTGCACAAGTCCGCCAGGCAGTTGGCCGGGCCAACATACGAAGTTGCACATCTCACAGGCAGGATAGTTTGATGGTGAAAACTCCACATTCATGAGGATGGTGAAAAGTTGCATATAAACAGGACGCTAAAGTTGTACATCTCACTAGCAGGGGTGGTTTAGCCTAGGTGTTAGCAGGAAAACTACACATCCAAGGGATACAAGAAAAAGTTGCACATCACTGTTAGACAGTTGGCCGTGGCAGTATCTTAAGTTGCACATCCACTGGTAGGTAGTTGGCTGATGCAGCAAACAGTGAAAACACTCAAACGCGGATGTGGGGGGTGCACACGAGCGGCGACTACTAGGCATGCAGTTGGCCAGGGCACCGTGGCAGCAGACGAAATTGCGTATTTCACTGTTAGAGAGTAGTTGAGGTGGTGCCACTAGTGAAAACCGCATGGCCTAGGCAACAAATGAAGTTGCACATCTGGCTAGAAGGAGGCAGTTTGGGGGTGGAGGGATCATAGAGGAAAACTGCACGTGTACGGTGTACGAGACAAGTTGCACATTCCTCTCAGGTAGTTGCACATCGACGGCTGGTCAGTTGCACAAAACAGGGTCAAAATTGCAAAAGAAAATCGTCGAAACATACTCATGTCGGATCTAGTTTCGAAGAGCACGCTGCGAGAGTTCCAACTGTGAAAACGGATCATAATTCCGGTGCGCAGTATAAAAGTTATGGCTTTTCATAAATTTAGAAACTTGAATCAATGCGTTCACATGGATGGTTTTATAATTCACTTTCATTTTTTCTGTTTACGTGGTTCTTTTTCTAATATGGAATTAAATTTTGTTATATAGAAATATTAATTACGGGACCAAATTAGATTAGAGGACCAAAATTTTCCTTCTTAGGCCGGCCGCTCCCAACAACCAAGAAGCAGCCGGCCGCTGCGTAGACCTGTCCTATATTTTTTACTATGTAGTATGTAACACTAAATATCTATGAAGTTGATGCTATTTTAGAACTATTTGTTGAGATTATGATGATGTTTAGTGTAAATTTTGAACGATGGCATCCCCAAGGTTGAGATTCTAGGTCAGTCACAGCATGGTGGTCGCCGGTGGTAGTCGCCATTCTGCATAACTATGCACACAATATGTTTGTTTAAATGCCAGGGAGAGAGGAGGAAAGGAGGAAGAAGATGACTGATACTGACGTGTGGGGTCCACCCGCCATTAGGGCAGCTCCATTGCAAGACGCGTAAGTCGGCACTTAAGTAGATAAAGTACCCAAAACACACCTAAAATTTAAAAACCGCCAGCCAAAAAACTGGAAGCGCTCGATTCCAACATTTGCGTCGACGCCAAGAAAAAGACCGGGATTATATATCTCAACTGCTCATCAGTGGGGATCCAAATCCTAGTGCCCCTATCTAAGCGCCCCGTTGTAGATGCCCTTACGGCCAACTTAACGGTTTGGAATAAAGAAGTTGACTTTCCTGCCACATCAGCCCTAACAGATGAGCCCCGCTTGTCATAAACACGTTTAAATCATCTAAACTGGTCATTATCCAAAAGTGGTGTTTTTTAGTCACAAAATAGTAATAAAAAAATTCGATTACTTTTTTTAAATTGATAGCTCAGAGGGACACGAATCCCAAATGTGGTACTCCCTCCGTCCCATAATATAAGAGCATTTTTGACGCTACACTAGTGTCAATTACTCACTTTAACTACATGTCTGGCGTGTGCACCATCGGTGATCTTGTACCAAACTTTGTTGAAGACAAAGGGTGCAACACGGACAATGACACCTTGCAGTCTTGACTAGCGTAGTGCGCAACTAGGATGTCATAAATTTAATTTAAAATATACTGGTGCGTCACTCTTATATCTGTGATGGACTTAATTAAATATATTGGTACAGAAGAGAGTGGTGCACATGAATGGAAGTTGTCTAGAAAAAAATTCTGCCATAAAGTAATCTACTAGAGCTTCTTGTTCGGCTGTTGTTTGATGTTTTATACATTGAAACCGGGATTGGCTTTTCTAGCAATAAATATCCATCCTTTTTTTTGCGATGGTAAAAGATTTTTATTCCATATTCATAGGGTTACAATCAAATGGCAAAAGCTCCTCAATACAAGGAGGGCCCTGGCCAAGCTATACAACTGTAGTACTCTCTATACGACTATACATATCCAAACGATCTGCTACCCTATTTTGTTCTCGGTTAATTTTCGAAGGAATAAACTCTCTTACACCCATCAGATGACGAATCTCCGCAACTAAGTGACCATATGCCGAACGGGAGAGACTTTCTCCTATCAAAGCTGACAGAGCCTGTGAGGAGTCAGATTGAAAGATGATAGGAAGATTGCAATGCTGAATTGCCAGTGTCATTCCTTGCATTATTGCATGTAGTTCCACCTCGAGCGCATCATTGCAATTGAAGATACACCGGTAGGCAGCAAAGATAACCGTACCATCATATCTTCTTAGTATCATACCTGCTGCCGCTGATCCATCCGATGCTAAGAATGAACCATCGACCGATAGCGCAGCTTGGCCAGCCGCCGGCCGTGGCCATGGCAACCACCGCGTGGCCTGATCGGGTCTTCACACTCCACCGGCATCTTCCCCTTAATGATCTCCTCTGTAGAGTACCTCCTAGCCAAATGTAGCGAGTGCATATAACTCTGGAGGTAGTCAGCTGTCACCGCCGGAGTCGGTACATCTTTGCCATGCGCCATGTCCGACCGCAGCGTCCAAATCCTCCAAATTAACATGATGGTGCAATCCCTCACTTCATCATTGCAGTTCATAAGGATATTCAGAAGCCATTCGTTACCTGTGTCCCGCAACAGTTGATGATCAGGGAGGTTCCATAGTGAACGCATCTGCGTCCAAACTGCTCGGGCATGATCACAAGTGACCAGCGCATGGAAGCTGGTCTCCTTTTCTGTACCACGGAGAGGGCATGTATCTCGAGTAGAAATGTGCCTATATTTCTTGCACTGGTTAGTTGCTAACGCTCCCGACACAACCTTCCACGCCATGATTCTCATTTTGAGTGGAACCCGAGCAATCCACACTCGCCTCCATATGGTCTTGTGACCACTAGGGCTAGTGCTAGAAGAACCCACCGCATGTGCCACTTGGCTCTCTGCTGCTAGATGAACCCATCCCACACTCTTAACAGTGAACAATCCGCTCTTCTCCGGAGACCAAGCCAGAAAATCCTGGCCTTGTCTTGGTGACGTCCGGATCTTCACAATTTCGCGGACGTCCATATCACAGATTGCCGTAACATCTGCATATTTCTTGCACCTGACTCATCAAGGAAGTCCGCAACCCAATTGTATCTGTAGTTTCTCTTTGGAGTGACCGGTTTAAAATCATGCCTCCTCGGAATCCAGGGATCCCTCCAAGTCTTGATTAGCGAACCATCATCACCCACACGTCATATAAGCCCCTTCTTCAACAGCTCAAGTCCATGCATGATTCCCTTCCACACAGCAGACGAACTAAAAGGGAAGACTGTATCAAGCAGATTCCTATTGGGATAATATTTAGCCCGGAGTAAACAAGCACATAAACTGTCCGGACTATCAGGCAATCTCCACGCTTCCTTTGCAAGTAACACCTGGTTAAAAGCCCTCATATCTCTGAATCCCATTCCTCCCATATCCTTGGGTAAAATCATTTTCTCCCAACTAAGCCAGGCCATTTTCCTCTTGCCATGATCAACTCTCCACCAGTACTGTCTCATCATACATGTTAGATCATCACAAACAGAGACCGGTAGCCGAAACACACTCATGACATACGTAGGAATTGCTTGCGCCACCGCCTTGATCAAATTTTTTTATTCCCCGATGAGACATATTGCTCACTCCAATCAATTAATCTCTTCCTCAATCTTTCCTGTAGTGATTCAAATTGTCCCTTATGCACTCTTCCTTCCGGCACAGGAAGGCCGAGATACTTTGGCTCGAACACCTGTTGCGTAACCTCAAGTGTGCTCTTGACTTCATCTACCACCGCAACGGAGCAATTGTCTGAAAAAAGGATGGAACACTTCTCTGGGTTAATGAGTTGACCCGTTGCTGAAGTATAAGTGTTCAACAGCCCCTTAACAATGCTCGCCTGCTGGCCAGACGCCTCAAACAGCAACATAGTATCATCCGCAAAAAGCAGGTGGGAAATAACTGGCGCACCTCGACAAATAGACACTCCCTTTAGAGATCCTTCCCCCACTAATTTTGAGAATAAAGCAGACAGGGCGTCAGCAACAAAAAGAAATAAGAACGGTGATAAAGGGTCTCCTTGCCTTAGTCCTCGAGGGAATGAAGCTCTCAAGCAGTTGTCCATTGAATTTGACAGAGTATTTGACTGATTTCACACAAACCATAATCCACGAGATCCCCATTTACCAAGTGCTTTCTCCAAAAAATCCCAGTTGACATGATCATATGCCTTTGACAAATCAAGGTTGTAAGCACACGCTGCCTGCCTGTTTTGTTTCAACGACTGTATATGATGAAGGCACTCAAAAGCAATTATAGAGTTGTCAGAGATAAGCCTTCCTGGGACAAAGGCACTCTGATTCTCTGATATTAACTCCGCAAGCATCGGCCTTAGCCTGTTCACCAAGCATTTTGACACAATCTTATAAATGATGTTGCATAGGCTTATCGGTCTAAAATCCTTGAGTTCCTTTGGGAAAGGAATTTTCGGGATAAGAACAATAGCCGTGTCGTTCACCCCGTCAGGCATAATTCCTGAATTAAAGAACTCCAGGACATCAACTATAATTTCAGATTTCATCACGGCCCAATTCCGTTGGAAAAATCTCTCCGGGAGACCATCCGTCCCTGGCGCTTTAAGAGGACCGATTTGAAAAAGAGCATTAGATACCTCCTCCTCCGAGAACGGAGCACAAAGGAGATTGTTCATACCTTGAGTTACCTTCTATGCAATACCCTCCAAGACACTCTCTGGCGTCAATGTTGGATACTTGGTATACACCTCCTTGAAGTAGGACGTGGCCATTCGCTGCATATCCGTCGGGACAGAGCACCACGTACCATCCTCTCGTCGGAGACGCTGAATGTAATTCCGCCGAGCCCGCCACACAGCACGCGGGTGGAGGTATGCCGTATTTTGTTCTCCCTCTTTTAGCCACGTGATCCGCGATCTGTGAAGCCAAAGCATCTCCTCCCTATAGAGAAGTTCATCTAGTTGATGCATTTTCTGTTTTATCAAGTTTCTGTCGGCATCATGAAGTTGCAAGTCTGCCAACTCCGCTCGTAGCTTTTCCAAATCTGATATGACATGACCAAAGTTCTCCTTACTCCAAGACGTAGCTTGTTCATCATCTCTTTTAGTGCGTCCCGAACCGCACCTAAATTCCTAGCTGGGCGACTGCGCTCCCAACGTTCTGCCACCACCGAAGATAGACCAGGGTGTCTCTCCCACATGATCTCATAGCGTGACGCCGATCTAGTTCTCGGTGGTGTTGAAGATAACCGGATGAGGACCGGGCAATGATCCGAGCAGGAAGTCGCAAGGTGAACCACCTGCGTGAGGGGGAACAAATCCTTCCATGCCTCGTCCGCACAAGCCCTGTCCAGACGGACCCGTACGTTCCTTACTCCTAGCTGCCCATTATCGTATGTAAAAGGAACGCCACTGAAACCAAGATCCATCAATTCACACGCCAAAAGACAATCACGAAACACTTGCATTTGACTTTCAGATCGTTGAGATTGAGAAAAGTGCTCATGTTGCCACATAGCTTCGTCAAAATCGCCGCACACTAACCACGGTTTCGCAGAAACTGCCCTGAGGTTAGATAGCGAGCTCCAAATGCGATGCCGATTCTCCACTCTCGGCTCACCATACACAAAGGTTGTCCTTCATGACTTATCATTTGCTGCATCCACTATCCGCACGTCTATGTACCGTGCACAAGCATCTAGGACTGTTACTTGCAATCTCTCATCCCAGTAAAGAGCAAGGCCTCCACTAAAACCCTGGCTCGATACCCCAGCAAAACTTTTCATCTGTATTCTCCATTTAAGTCGCTCCATTTTACTTGAGGCTTGTCTGGTGCATTGCAAATATCCATCCTAGTGCATTGCAAATTACCAACCAATAACATATTTTGCTGTCATGAAATGTATTGCAGAGGTTAAAGTCATTAAATACATGTAGAGACTAGAGCTATGCATTGCTAAGCTTGATACACTAGCCAACGCAATCAAAAGTCCGAGCTGATGGAAAGAACTAGGCAATTCACATATACACTTGCCTATACGTGGACAAAAATGGGGGAACAATTTTTTTTGATAAATTGTGAAAGTCAGGACTTCAACTCAAGACCTTAGCCCTGATACCATGTTAAGCTTCATGCACTAGGCAACGCAACCAGAAGTCCGAACTGATGAAAGGGCTAGGCAATTCACATATACACTTCAGCATGCCTAATATAAGCAACTTACTAATTGCGTAAAGTTGAGAAAGACGCTCACTAAATTTCGTTACGTTATCTATAACAATAGAAGCATGCTGTTTGGATTCAGATACGGAAAAAATGGTCCATGAAATTATGATGCGTGTCACAAGTAGTGGAGGAACTTGGGAGGATTTCCTTGCACCCAAAGTTTTAATTATATACATGAATTTCTTAAATAGTTCAAGGTGATGTTACACATCAGTATGCATGCTTAATCAGTCACCAAAAACAATGGATTTTGCATACCATAAGTATATGGGTATCCAGTTTGCAGAAATCGATATTGATATCAGTAAGATTAACAAATATGTGCTTTTCCCAGCCTAAGAAAACATCATGTGCATGGCATGCACGTATGGTCTACATCTGTGACCTATATATATCAAAACATCGGCCCACCATGAGAGGGAGCCGAGCACCACAAAGATCCGTATATGTTACAATTCCATAGAAGGCGGCAAGCTAGAAAAATCTCCCAAGAATTGCCATTCATGCACTCTCAAAGGCAGCGTCCGACAATAATGTGGCAACAGATTACTTTGTTCAATGTAAAATGATTAACCAACATATTGCTTGCAGGTTCAAACTTGAGATCTGGCACCCACTACATGGTTGAATGTGCGGAACAACTGATTTGTCAAGGTCTGCTTGTCTTAGTTTCCCGTTTCCTCCCAAGCCTAGCCAACTCCACAAGATATATGTATAGACATTACCTTTTGGTGACTGCTTTCTTTTCTTCTTCCCTATCTTTAATGCAAAGGTATAGCTCCGGCCATTCTGTGTCCAAAAAAGAAAGATGCATGGAGAGGTCAAAATTGAGGTGATGCTATTGCCAACATATATGGAAAGTGAATATAACGATCTAGCTAATTCAGCGAAGTTCCATTCAATTTCAAGCCATCCATCAGCAAGAACTAATAGCCCTCACTAGCTGCTCTAGGTTTTTCAACACTAGCATGCACACTGCGATTTATAGAGCCGTGTTCTGCATGCATCTTTGCCTGCTAAGGACGGGATTCAAGTGTGATCTCTTTCATTGTCTAAGAATCCACCATTTACTTCTTACCTATCTTGTGTCCTTACAATTGATGGTTCTCACCGATGCATGGTGCCGTGGCATGCCATTTTGGTACTTGGACAGTGGGAGGACATACGTTGATTGGCAGGTACCGACATTGGTGCAAGCTTCAACATGTGCACTGTTTTGCTATTGCTCATGTTCTACTAGCTAGTACTCCCTCCGTTCATAAATAATTGTCGAAGGAATGGATGTATCTATATGTATTTTAGTTCTAGATACATTCATTTTTATGCATTTCTCCGACAAGTATTTCCGGACGAAGCGAGTATATATTATGGTATGGGTTAAGCCTTTCGTATATCATACTAGTGTCTTGTAAAAGAACCAGGGACCTATGTTTAGTTCTTGAGAGAATTCCTTATTTGACCCTTCCTTAAAATTTGATTCCCTTTTTGGCCCTAGTAAAACATTTCTTCCCGTTTTGACACTCAAACTTCATTTTGTTCCCCCTATGACATTTCCATCAATTTTGGCAACTAACACTGTTAAGTACAACATGAAAAGTCCATTTTACCCCTGATGTATTTTGGGATCAAAATTATGAAGTGAAAGTCAAAGGCAATGGCGACGGCGGCGCGCAGACAGAATGCGTCAGCGCATTGTAGTTGCAACAAAATTATATTACAAGATTGTACTGAGAAACCCATATTAATATGAATTAACATGTATGAGCAGTACACACACGCACAACAATCTCACGGTTTCTCTTTTCACGCACAGCAACAGAAGAAATCCATCTCTCAATTTCTCTCTTTGCACACAACACACACATCACATCACGCACACACTCAAGCATGGAAAGCACGCAACCACGGCGACCCAGCTAGCACGCCCATCACTGAGGCACGGCAAGCACGCGTATCATGTGGGAAGCTGGTCAAGCACTCACTTGCACCACAGCCGGGGAAAGCTGGTCGGGCAAGGCGGGCGCGCGCGACGTGGTCGTCCAGCTGGCAGCGGGAGAAGGCCATGCATTGTTGGTTGCCGGTCGTTATTGGCCTAATATCTACTAGTAAGTTCATCATAATATACTGCTGGCATACAACTTTCAGCTATCTTCATGTTGTTTGGATAAGATGTTGCCAGTACCAGTTTTTTGCATGCAAATTCTTTTTTCTAATACAACATCTTTCAAATATATGCATGTGTTGTTCAAATTCCATTTCCAAATGTGTACAACAAATTGTGTTCACACATTTCTAAATTTCCAATTCTAGACTTTGTGCATCCAAACATAATTTTGCATTATTCCTCCCAATGAATTCTAGGAGCCCAATACATGAACATCCAAATACTATGTGTGGCATTGAAGCTCAATACCAATGTCTTGGGATATTTGGCATTGGAGCCAATTCAATACCAAGTTCCTCAATATCTATATACAAATAGTGTGTTGTTGCCATCCTCAGATATAGTTTACTTGGTGCATATTACTGCCTAGCCTTGTAGTGTCAGTGCTCATTAGCATGTAGGAAATGTTTGTCCATCACATGGTATGTTATGCCAGCTATATTACTACTTAGCCTTATATTGTGTTGTTGCCATCTTCAGATATAGTTTACTTGGTGCATATTACTGCCTAGCCTTGTAGTGTCAGTGCTCATTAGCATGTAGGAAATGTTTGTCCATCACATGGTATGTTATGCTAGCTATATTGGATATAAAAGGTGCCTTTTAAGTAATTAATATTTAGTTTGGAAGGAGACTACCCCATGCCATATAAAGCCATATCCTTGTTGAAACTATGCTATGGTCTCTCCCTAGGCCTTACCCGGTGATATCCTCCTATTTATTCGAGTCTTATTTGTTGTCATTTAAGTTGGTATTTATTGAATTACTTTCTTATCGATATGAATAGTAGCAGGTGACAAGATGGGGTGGGAGAACCAGAAGGGCAAAGAAACAGGATCCATCGACAAAAAAGGCATGCCTCTATGACCGATCATGCTAAAATTTCATTGTCTCATTGTGATGAAATAGTGAGCTCGTCTCATCTGGCAGTTGGATGGTTTAATCAGGATTGTCCTGCATTTATCCATGGCGTCGAGGATGGATATCATGCCACTGCCACAACTATGGGATCGTGCCATACCGACGTCATTCATCCTTAGAGGTCTATCCTTCCCTCTCCACGATTTTTTCCATGGACTACTATTGTTTTATGGCATCCAGTTGCACCACATCACGCCCAATGGAGTGCTCCACATTGCATGCTTCATTGCATTGTGTGAGTGTTTCCTTGGGATTCAGCCGCACTTTGGGCTATGGCGCCATTACTTTCAGGTTAAAGTCCAAAAGAATGGCAACGATGTCTGCGAATATGGCGACGCTGACATACAACTAATGCCAGGCTTGAGCTACCTCAAGCTAATGCTACCAACATCAGTGAAGAGGTGGGAGAATGGGTGGGTCTACGCCCATGATGTCCCGATGAGACTCGACCAACCTGGTTTGCCATCATATTCATCCCAGCCTCCGACCCGTCGGCGATCTTGGTGCTGGACCTCCCCAAAAGCGACCATGCAAGATGTGGGAGTCCTCCATGCAGAGGTTCAACGTCTTATTGGTGTCGGCCTCACTGGGGAGAAGGTATTGAAGACATGGATGGAGAGGTGCATCCAACCACTACAAGCCCGACAGCACCCGATGTACATGTACGAAGGCCCGAGAGACATTACTCGGTCAAAACCGGAGGAATACAACGATTTACAGCTCGCGGAGTGGATCAACTTTGTGACGAAGGTGCCACTAGAGAATATTCCCTCGTAGTTCAAGTTGTGCCATTCTCGCGGGAGAACCCTCCTCAAAATGTAAGTAATTTATCTGACCTCCAGTGTACCTTTATATTGCAGGCCTCACTCTCATTTTCCTTGAACTTGTAGGAATTTAGTAATTTTGTCTCCAGGCCGCCACTACCTGGAGATGAGTTGTCTCTAGAGTTGCAATACCCGATGGAGCCGGAGACTGAGGAGGTCGGCGATGACCTGACCAACATTGATGGAAAGGATGCAAACAATGAGGAAGAGGTCGGTGACGAAGAAGAAGTCGACAAAGAGGAGGTGGCTCCTCCAATCAATTCGCCACCCTCGAAGAGAGGCCGAGACACAAATGCGTCCAACTCACATAGCCAGACGAGTGAGGATACACCAGCCAAAAAAGGTATGATCCAGAAGAAGCGGTGGAATGAGCCCGGTTCTACGACTGACATAATCCCGACGCCAAGTCATAGGGCGGCTGGCTTCACCATAATGCCAGGAGCCTCCACTCACTGGTGCGCGTCGGTCCTAAACAAATGGTTTAAAACCCCGTTCCGCGACGGCATTTGGAACCTTCGCCAAGTGAGTGTGGGCGATAGGGGGGCCCTTCCCACACGACCCAGAAATCGTCGGGGATAGGGCCCCTACAGTAATCCTACTCGTTTCTATTCGCATTGCCATCGCAGTCGGTATTCTGTGGTGCTACGTTTACGATGCGCGGCCCATCACAAACGGTTCACTATTAGAGAATGTGTATGATGCGTGGCCCATCACAAACATTTCACCGTTAAGAAGATTAGCTAATCGTCGTACGAGTGTCGGACAGGATTACGAAACATCGGACTGTCGTAACATCGTCGTACACGACAACTATCACACACGCTATTCTGTGGTGCAACGTTTACGATGCATACTTCATCAAAAACAGTTCATGGTTGCGAATTGTGTACGATAAGGCAACTAACACAAACGTTTAGTTTGCCCGCACCGTTTGTGATATTTTCTGACATCGTACACGCTTTGCAAATGGCAACTGTGTGCATGCTTGCACACGTTTCCTCTCTGTGAACCGTCTCCGATTATGGTGCATATCGCAAACGTTTGTGTTTTACCAATCGTGTGTGCCGTAACAACCTGGAGAGCGTAATTTCACCGTAATTTAATTGCTGCTTTTCCAAATTGTACCGGATTTGGATTTGGATTTGAATGTATGCTACAGCTTTATTCATATCCATCAGGTTCAAACAACCAATGCATTATTCGATTCATAGGTACATATGTTCAAGAATTACATAAGAACCAAATAAAGAATGATGAACCACAGTTGTATACTTGTACTATTAAAGACGGTAAAGAAAGAGGCGAAATATATTCTGGTTGCTGAACAAGGTGAAGCGGAATGCCCATATTGTGCCCTCCTCCATGCAGAAGGCACGCACGACTCTAGTCCAACCCCTTGTGATGGCCGACCGCCCATCCTTCACGGTCTTCATGAAAACATCTAGATAATCATCGTGTTCTGGTAGAAATACTTTAACCTTTGCATGCCCACCAATCATGTAGTTTGAGAGGTAATCTTGAGTAAACTGCTTTGGCAACCACTGCAAAGGAAAAAGATTCAGACATTGTCATCTAACACAACTCATTATGGGCAGTAAAAAGAAGGCTGCAGAGTTCTTACTTACCATCCTGCAGTTCGCTGTTGTCTTGGATAAAGTGTAAACAAATAGTTTAATTGCCATCTTTGGACCCATTTTACTAACAATCTTTATCAGCTTCCTCACTTGATGCTGGTTCATCGATATCTCATTGCCCCATACGCAGAAAGGGTCGAAACGCGGATCTTTACCAATGACATATGTACCTAAAAGCACCAAGTTAATATTAGAAGCTAAACAGCAATTGCACAATGATGTAGTACAACACTCTTTTATAATATGTCTATATACATCCGTATGTGGTAGTCCATTTGAAATCTCTAAAAAGACAAATATTTAGGAACGGAGGGAGTATCTTATAACATCCAATATACTCACATATTAGATGAATTAACATCTTATATTATGGGCCGGAAGGAGTTTAGTTCATTCTTACAAATTATCTGCTGCTGTATCCACGGGTTACAGTTAGTTTGAGCTAGTTCGGGCTCAAATAGCCCTAAAGTATATCTAAACATGAGGGCTAGTTTGAGCTAGTTGCATCTATAACCCACCCAAAAAACTAGTATCCAACCCAAGAGGTGCTAATTGGAGCTAGTTCTCCTAGTGCATTTATTGTCAATCTAACCCTGCCATCCAAACAACTCTTTGGATGGAGTTAGTTCAGGGTTAGTAATGAGCTAGAAACTAACTCTAACCTCTAGCTAAGTTGAGTATCCAAACAGGGCTGTGTTGTTGCTGTTGCTGCTGCTGCTCTTCTACGTATATCTAGACATCATTAGAACATTAATGTAACACTCTTCCTTGTTGCTATGTAGCCTAGGATTGCATATTTAGACATTAAGTACAGTGCATGTTGCTATGTAGCCTCAGATATATTACATATGGCCCTAGTTAACCTAAGGAAAAATGGGTTGCAGATATATTCAGTTAAAAGTCCGATTCACCGATTAGTCCCTTATCAGCCGCCGGCCTATATGGTACCAGCTACCGATATCCTGAACAGTGAGCAGATATAAGCCATGGGATGAAACTAACCTCGATGGAAAACAACAGTCGTTCCCAAAATTGTCCTGTGTAGGTACATCAAGAAGCATGTTAAGCACAACAGGCTAAACATCAACCAAAATTACACATGGCAGACAAAATAATCTCCAAAAGATAGCTTCAGTGTGCAGGTTTAAGCACGCTAGTAAAGCAAAACAAGTGGAAAGGTGTGCTAACTGCAACAGGCCAAACATTTAACAACAAGCAAACATGGTCATTCAAACTGGTATTGTGCCGGTCTAAGTACACTGGTTATGGTTAAATAAAAATGGAAAGGCGTGTTAACTACAAGATGCAGCAACCAAATGTAGTCATTCATAGTGGTATTGTTGAAACTGGTACTGATGAAATTGAACTGCACAGTTCATACTTGCACATATAGAACATCACGTTGTGAATAACTGGAATAAACAAGGCATACTACGAACAACCAAAGATAGCATTTGAAACTGAACATATGCTAACTACAAACAACCGAACAATCAAAAAACTTTAAAAGAGGCATATGCTAGCTATAACAGGCTTAACAGCAAGCAAATATATGCATTCCTATCGGTATGTTTAAAACTGGATTGATGAAATGTACTGCACAGTAAATAATTGCACATATAGAGCATCACATTGTGAACAACTGAAATAAACAAGGCATACTGCAAACAACCAGATATAGCAATTAAAAAACTGGACATATTCCCACTACACTACAAAAGGGACTCGATAAAACAAATCATGGGTTTCCTCCTGTGAAGAGGCACGGCAAAACAAATCATGGGTTTCCTCACTTGTCACGGATGGGCTCGTTCCCGTGGGAAGAGCACGGACCCTGGATGCGCTCCATGTTGTCGCAGATGGGCTCCTTCCCCTTGGAAGACCACGACTGTAGGGTGCCCTCCCTGATGTCGCAGACGGGCGCTTTCCCCTTGGAAGAGCAGATGGGCTCTTTCCCCTTGGAAGAGCCAGAGAGGATGCCCTCCTCGTGGTCGCCGTCGATGAGGTCTGACTTGGAAGCTGTGGATCCCAAGCCAGCGTCACAGAACGTGTCCTTCAGAAATGACAAAAGGGGCTCGATGGCGATGTAGAATGGCAAATTGTTGACAGCGAGCCAGAGGAGATCAGCGGCGGGGCCATGGATGAGATCGATGGCGGTTGAACCCGAGGGGTTGGGGGTGGGCCACTTAACCTGTGACACAGACCGCCTCAGGGCGTCGCTGTCGATGACCTCGATGTCGTAGCCGACGGACGAGACATGCCCGCATACTCTAGCCCGCTGCTTGAGTGCCTGCCTCCAGTAATGGTCGTCAGCTTCCTTGGTGACGTCAAGCAAAGAGATGACTATACACCTCTTTTGGGCCACTCGCTCCTCGAGCTCCATGGGAAGCGTAGCCGGGCTTAGGCTGTGATGCTCTGGAGTGGGGGATGGGGATGGGGATCTGTGGGAAAGGGGGCGTTTGGCAGGCGTCATCTAGGAAACTCAGGGCGTCTTGGTATGGAGATCGGTGGGTAAGCTGCACGGCAAACCGGCAGATGTTGACGATGGAGGCCTTGCGGCAGCAGCGCCGGCATGGACTTTGCTAGGGTTTCGAGTGAGGGAGGGTGTGTGTGTGTGCGCACGCCCGAGGAGGTTTTGTTGTGTGTGTGTGTGGAGGGGGGGGGGCGCGGGGTGTTTGAGGAAATGACGTGGGTACTGAAAATTTTACTATGCGAGAGTCAAAGGCGGAAGTGAAATGCCGGGCTATTGAAAATTTTGATGATAGTGCATCAGACACGGTCCGGAGATAACAACCGTGTGTTACAAAACAGAAAAACCCTCGAGGCGGGTAGATATTTTCTAGGGATGCAGGCGGGATTGGGAACAAGAAACATCGCACGCGGTCCGGAGATAACAACCGTGTGTTATGAAATAGAAAAACCCTTGAGGCGGGCAGATATTTTTGAGAGGGGGAGCCTCGTGGAGCCCAGTCTACTGTGCGGATGTGTGCGTGACAGGTGCACCGGCGTGGCACACGGTTAGTTTGAGTGAACCGTGTCTGTTGTGTCACCCGACTTGTCTAATGTTTATAAATTTGGCGAAAAATGACGCGGGAGAGGGTCAGAACACGAACACACTTGCATGTGGACCAAATTTATGTATCAAAAGGGTGGTTTGATTTTCAAATACCAAATGCAACTTCGATGTGGCACCTCTCTCGCAAAGCGCACGATATTGCTTGCCCCCACCCCCCTCGTGTCGGCACGAAGGGAATCCTAAGCTATGAATGCATGCCCCTCCCCCTCAACCGAGGTTCACCTATCAAAGTGCGAAGTAGCTAGCAGCCCCCCTCCTCCCTCGTGTCGGCACGAAGGGAATCCTAAGCTATGAATGCATGCCCCCCAACCGAGGTTCACCGTAGCAAAGTGCGAAGTAGCTAGCAGCCCCCCTCCCTCGTGTCGGCACGAAGGGAATCCTAAGCTATGAATGCATGCCCCCCAACCGAGGTTCACCTAGCAAAGTGTGAAGTAGAGCTAGCAGCCCCCCTCCCTCGTGTCGGCACGAAGGGATTCCTAAGCTATGAATGCATGCCCCCCCAACCGAGGTTCACCTAGCAAAGTGCGAAGTAGCTAGCAGCCCCCCTCCCTCGTGTCGGCACGAAGGGAATCCTAGCTAAGCTATGAATGCATGCCCTCCCCCCCCAACCGAGGTTCACCCTAGCAAAGTGCGAAGTAGCTAGCAGCCACCCCTCCCTCGTGTCGGCACGAAGGGAATCCTAAGCTATGAATGCACATGCCCCCCCCAACCGAGGTTCACCTAGCAAAGTGCGAAGTAGCTAGCAGACCCCCTCCCTCGTGTCGGCACGAAGGGAATCCTAAGCTATGAATGCATGCCCTCCCCCCCAACCGAGGTTCACCCTAGCAAAGTGCGAAGTAGCTAGCAGCCATCCCTCCCTCGTGTCGGCACGAAGGGAATCCTAAGCTATGAATGCACATGCCCCCCAACTAAGGTTCACCTAGCAAAGTGCGAAGTAGCTAGCAGCCCCCCTCGTGTCGACACGAAGGGAATCCTAAGCTATGAGCATGCCCCCTCCCCCAACCGAGGTTCACCTAGCAAAGTGCGAAGTAGCTAGCAGCCCCCACCCCCCTCGTGTCGCCACGAAGGGAATCCTAATTAAGCTATGAATGCATGCCCCCAACCGAGGTTCACCTAGCAAAGTGCGATGTAGCAACCCCCCCCCCCCACACACACACTTTCAGTCGGCGGGCCAGAGAGGCATATATCTCACCAAGATGGATCGTAAAACGGACCAAGAATAATCCACCTTGGTTGTACAACCTCTCTCTTGTTGTTGGTCAAAGTGATGGCCGTCCATGCGACCCCAGAGATGGGCTAGCTCGCCAATAATCACGCAAGTAGCTAGTCCCCGAAGACAACCACTGCATGCGTGTGGCCCAAACATATGTATGGAGAGGTGTGTTTTTGAGTAACAATGGAACAACTTTGATGTGGCACCGTGATTTCGAACTAGAAATCCCCACACTGAGTGAGGGTTAGGTTGACGATGCATATGTATGTTACACCACACTTCAAGCCAACGACGGGGATTCATATATGCATGCATGCGTGCATAGTATATGCGCTCAAACTTAATTAGGTCTGAATCTCACCATGACCTATACTACGATAACACGAACCAAATGAAGAATCCGCCATGGTAACCTATCTTGTTGTTGGTCAAGGTGATCATGGATGTCCACGCGGGCCCACGAATATATAGGCTTGTCGCCGATAACCACGCGAGGGAGTGTATCGTTCGAAGGCAACCACTACATGCATATGTATGGAGGTGATGCGTGCATGCATGTTTGAATACACAACATTGATCTGGCGCGTGTGTCAAAAATCGTACACTAGCTCCCCACACAGAGCGAGATCGGTTCATGATGGTGTCGTTGTACTAGCCACTTCGACTCGATGGGAGGGATTCATGCGTACACATGCATGTGTGTGTGCTCAAAGTGTATCATGCATGTCATCCCAGAGCAAAAATAATAATCCCCTCCTAAGTCAAATTAACCTCTCTTGTTGTCAGGCAAAAAGAAGTGATGGACCAAGCGGGCCCACAGATGGAAAGCATCGATATCGCTGATAACCGCTTAAGTGGGTGCGAGAGGACAACCACCACCGCTTTGCATGTGGGCCAAACATATATATGTTGAATACCCAAAATGCACAACTTTGATGTGCCACATGCCTCAAAAACCGTAAACCATGCACCCACACAGAGCGAGGTTCATATCAAGCGTACTACATATGATGGTCCCCTTCCCCCTCTTCACCGCATACTATATGCTCCTGCCGTAATATATGTACAACCCAAAAGAATCCTCATCGATGGTGAAATTAATTAACCTCTCCCGATGTAGGTCAAAGTGATGCATGCATGCATGCATCGACGATGGCCTCGTGGGCCCACAGATGGAAGCGTCACACGTGAGTGTCCTAGCTAGGATATATATGCATGTGGCCCAAAAAGGTGTTGTGTGATGTTTGAATAACCAATTTCACAATTTTGATGTGGCACGTGCCTCGGTAACCAAAAAGTCCCGACACTGAGTGAGGTGTACTTGTTCACGGACGCATACGTATAGTATATATGCTAGTCCCCTCCCACCTCTTCGACGCGTACTATATACCACCATAACACAAACAAAAAAGATTCTACCTTGCTGGTCAAATTAACCTCACTGCCGGCTGTTCGTCAAAGTGATGGACGACGACCTCGCGGGCCCACAGAAAGCGTCACACGCGAGTATCGAGTGTCGTGTAGGACAACCATCGACTGCATGTGGCCAAAACATTTATGTATGAAAGGGTTGTGTAATGTTTTAAATAACGATTTCACGACTCTGATGTGGCACCAGCCTGCCTAACAAAACGGCCAACCCACACGGTGGCTCACAACTCGTAGTGTACTGCGAGCCACCCGCCACCCCCAGACGCACACACCCACACACACACCGCGAATCCACCGCAACTACGATGCATGTTAAATTAATTATCCCGCGGTGAACATACATGTTACCAAAGGAGGGACGTTTTAATTTCAAAAAAATCACAGAGATCATTAAGACGTTTTAGTACATTGATTGATTGATTTTCTATGGGTATAATGTGCAAAAATCAAATTTGAGCTACATGCACACGTGACAGTGCACCTAAATGGATTGCAAAAACACATGTGTCTCACTGGGTGCATGTTTACTCCCCGTGCAACAAATTTCAAACATTGAGAATCTTGATTTTTAAATTCTAGTACATCCAAAACTTATTTGAAGTTCATGAAACTTATCGTGTTGTCATATGGACACCAATACAAAGTGGCATTGTACTTTTTTTTGTCAAATTTGAGACCAGTTTTGATGTAATCTTTATCTAATTACAGATGGGAGATTATTAATAATTGGGAACCAATATACCAAACGGATTATTTATTCAAACCGCGAGCGTTAAACCAACAATGGATATGTGCCATGCTTCGGTTAAGCAATAAAGCGGCAACATTAATCATCCAAATAGAAAAACAATATACGTGCCGCCGTGCGACCCGTGTGGCGTGCGAGCAGGCGTGAGTTGACGGGACGCATGCGAGCAGTCCGCCGCGCAGGCAGACGGGGAGGCGTGCGTGCAGGTGTGTGAATTGACGGAGGCGTGCTCGCTACGCAGTGTCATCAGGAGGAGTGCGAGTAGCTGTGTGAAACTTTGTTAGGCATGCCAGCAGTCCGGTGCGCAGGCTCACCAGGAGGCGAGCCATCGGTTTGACCGCCGCCCGCCTCTCTCCCACAACTCCCACTACTCCATATTTATGGTGTGCCCGAGCGACCGCACCCCCCATCCTCGCTATGCACACACAATCCTCTCTCTCCGCTTGAATCCTCGATGCCGCTCTCAGTCCTCAAAGCCGTCAGTGTATGAGGATGCCGCCGAAGCGCCCCATCGGAGGGAGTGGCGACACCAGGGCTGCTAAAGCACCGGAGCACGGCGTGGAGATGGAGACAGAGGTTGCCGTCACCGCCGGCGAGTTATCGCTACACCCTGACGTCGTCGAGCTTCCAGAGCTGTAGGCAGAGTTCCACACCGACTCCGACGACCACTCCGACGACCACTCTGGCGACGACTCTGTCATCCACTCCCGCGACGACTCCGACAACAACGGACAGCTGGTTAGTCATCTATACCCATTTATGTGTCAAATAGATCATAGGGTTTCTCTGGTTACTCCTGCCTCCCCCTTTTTGGAATAGAAATCCTGTGGTTATGTTCTCCCAATCCATGAAATCTGAGCAAGTTTCGTTAGATCCGTGTAGTGCATTGATTGTTTGAATGGTACAGGTGATAAGTGATTAGTTGTTTCGTCTGTGCAAATGATTTCTACTAGTAATCCGACTAGGGTTAGTGTCCGTGCTAATAATTCCTAGCCAGGACTTGACAATTGATTTTGAATGACCTACCTATGCTTGTGCCATTATTTTCTTCAATATTGGTCTGTACATAGACGACTGCGCTTAAAAATTGAACCATAATCTCTGGATATGTATAAATAAATAGCCATAAATTCCTAATCCTACTTCACGGCATGTAATCAGTGATTTGATGCCAAATTTGTTTTACTATTTGTATAGGTGCTGTCTGACAATGTGGACAGCGAGGATGAAGATGTCCAGAGGAGGTACAACAGGCAAATCCTGAGGGAGCTTTATGCGGGAATGCATAACAGGCGTATTAGGACCTGGAACGGCGGCTATGGATGCCCATTTTGCAATCAGAACCTTCATGACGCGTATCTAAGTGTTCTGGCGCATGCAAGAGGACGGGCCGTTGGCTCCTTCAAGCAGAAGTATTCTCGCAGGGTGGCGCACGACGCGTACGGCGAGTACCTGGAGAAGCTTCAGGATCGTGCCGGCCGCATGTGAGATGATATGTGGGATGGATCGAACTATGTACGCTTGAGTATGCTTAATGACGGTTGAGCTATGTACTTATGGTTGAACTATGCTTATGTACGTGTATGCTTATTATCTATGTCTGAGTATGTTAAATATTTCCCCAAATTTTGGTAAAAATTACAACGGGGGACCAATAAACCAGGACGGATGTAGTACGCCAATCACACACGGTTCCCAAAATTGGAACCGTGTGCAATGACTTTCATTTTGCCTGCTACGTCAATCACACACGGTTCGCTCTAGCAAACCGTCACTCCCAAAATTCGTTGTGGGACAGAAAACCCTCACCACCCAATTCAAAAAAGAAAAAAGAAAACCCTCAGCATCCCCACGTCACAAAAACCCTCACCCCGCCCGCCACCCCCTCGGCCCCTCCGGTACGTTCCCCATTCACACCTGCACAAGCTCCTCCGCGTCTATGCCATGGCACCGCCTATCACGGCTGTAAACACTTAGATCGACGGCTGCCGCCGCCGCCAGGCTGCTGGCAAAGCCCACCGCATTTTGCCACTTCCGCTTGCCGCTGCCTATCGCCATCGACTTTCTCGATGCTGCTCGCGGTCGACCCAGCTCCGCTCGGTTGGGGAATCTGCCGTACTGAGGGTTCTTTCTCATGGACGACAAGGTAACTAATTTAATGAGATATTATCTCATCTCTTATCCTAGTTCATCTGCCTCCTTTAATCACCCGGCGGAAATCGCCGTGAATTCATTTTATTCGAGCTGATTTGAGGATTTTCTTTCATTCATAGAATGTGCAGTGCGCCGACACTTCAGGACTTGGCGACCGCCACCAGAGATTCCATCTCATCGTACCAGATAACTTGAGGACGCGCGCAGTATGTACAGGCGGATCGTTGACATGAGGAAGTCCCTCCTTCCCCAAAACGGCCAGGGATCCAGCCGGAAGCAGAGAAATGGCAAGCGTCGTCGGAACAATAAGTAGATGATTAGATCCTCGTTTCTCCTACTTTAGTATGCATGTAATTGCTTTCTTTGGTGTGTGGAAATGTTATGTGTGTAGTCACTTGTGTAATTGTATGCTTAATTTGGTTATGCAATGCTGTCTTTTTAAGTATATATGTTGATGCTGTAGACAGAGCGTAGATGTTGTGCGGACAAAGAAAATCACATCGCACACGGACTAAACAATGGAACCCGTCGGTGATGTTTTCATCAATCACTCACAATTGTATACCAGCAATTGTTTGCTCACAACACACACGGCTTGTTAGCAGTAATCGTCTGTGTTGTTATCGGTCTTCGCACACGTCTCCGATTACAGACCTGTTTGCCTCGTATCACACACATCTTATTCATTTGAACCGTTTCTATTCTCATGTCTCAACGCAAACAGTTCATCCGAGTGAACCGCATGCCGTATATCGCACACACCTTTGATCTGGCTGACCATTTCTTTTGTGTTGTCTAATCACAAACAGTTTATCTGAGTGAACCTTATGCTGTGTATCGCACACGCCTTCATCTGGCTGCCCGTTTCTTTTCTTCCTCCTCATCGCAAACAGTTCATTGAACTGAACCGTATGCCCTTCATCGCACACGCAAATAAAACCTGAACCGTGTTTGATACATCCGTCACCGCAAATGTTTTATACATTTCTGACGGTTTTCATACAACACCGTTTGTGATTATTGCATCGCACACAGTTTCTCGAAGGGTCTCTGATCGTAGTGTCGCGTTAGCAGCATCCTGCAGTAGTGACTACCATGCCACGACAGAAGAAATGGCTAGCCAACCGACGACCAATGGGAAAGTGAGTTTCCATAATTTTCCTTACTTCCTTAAGTGTTTGTAATTCTTGTTAAGATCGGCCTTGCCCTTATCTGAGAGAACTTGCTGACAGACCCGCCGCTACCACCGGCACAATCCCGAAGCCAACTCATAGGGCGGCTGGGTTCACCGCGCTTCCAGGAGCATCCACTGCCGTGCTGCTGCAGCATAAACAGCCAACCAAGTGACGACCAATTGGAAAGTGAGTTGACATGATTTTCCTTATTTCCTTAAGTGTTTGTAATTTTTTATGAGCTCAGCCTCACCCATATTAGGGAGAACTTGCTGACGAACCTCTTTGCGTCTTGGGCAGAGGAGGAAACCAGTCACGTCATCAAGCCCGACAAGTTCGAGCGAGCTCATCAGTGCAGGGTGCACCGACGTCATCTTTTCCGCCGTCTGTGGAAACAAATATATATGGTGAGATCTTGAATGAGCCTCCCTTATGCTCCCTTCCTCCAGCAGACCAAGTGGTGGACTTGGACCCAGACACACCCCCAACAGAGACAGCAAAGGATACTGATGCCCTTTGAGATCCTATTTGGATAGTAGAAGGTTCCTGTCGGGGATATACCCCGCGGTATGAACCGGCCGGAAATATGACCCGGCCGGGCTTGGTGGTTTACTTGAGACCCGGTTGACACTTGGCGATTCACTGGCGACCCGCCCTGACCAGACGGTTTACAAGCAACCTGCCTGAACATTATGATTCACTGGTAACCCGGCGGGCGGCGGACGGAAGACAAGGCCCAAGGCCTAGAAGGCCGGTTTACGTTAATGGTGGGCCGGTTTAAGAGGAAAGGCGCGAGGAATATTTACCTTACAAGGAGTTAAGACCCGGACTTGTATCCGGTTTGTATTAGAAGGTAGACTAGTCCTAATCCTAATAGGACTCCACATGTAACCCGCCCCTCTAACTTATATAAGGAGGGGCAGGGCTCCCCAAAGAGGGACAAGCAAGAGGAAACAATCCCTAGGGCTAGACACAATTAGGAGAGCCGGTTTACGGCGACTCCATGAGGATCATATTGAGACCTAGCCACAAACAGCAAGTAGGGTTATTACCGGATGATGTTTCCCGGGGCCCGAAGCTGTCTAAACCCTTGTCTTGTGTTGCGTTTCTTGATTCCACTCAACCCCTCTCAAGCTACCACATAGATGAGTTGGCCTCACGACTAAGTCCTCACAGTAGGACATCTGCCGTGACAATTCCATGACAGTTGGCGCCCACCATGGGGCCCGCGCACGGTGGTGTTGAGTTCTTGGAGGGATTTCTCTTAGGGATCAAGAAGATCGCAATTATTGATCTGATGAAAAGAGTCGACACAGAATGATCGCGGAGGAAAACCTGTCGCCGGACAACCTTGGGTAGAGCCGGCACACTCATCGTTCTGTGAATCGAGATTGTAACTAATTTTGGAGTTGACATATACGGGATCCGAGTTCGAGAAAACTAGGGTTGGAGCATTCTATGAGCCACCGTCGACGTAAACCTGGTGATCCATCAATCCGAAGCAAGATTGTTTTTCTGCATTGTCAGACGTTATCGAGACCAACAAGTATTTCTTCTACTGATTCAACTCGTACACGGCAGCAGAGGTCAGCCCCAACTCGGTTTCCTATGCAATCAAACCGTCAGGATTACCTGCGCTGTGTCTTGGTGAGTTGTTAAATCACCGAGACAGTCAATTTATACTACGGTGCACTGTTTTGCTGATTTAAAACTCCGAGGCGTCAACTCATAAGCTGCTGGTACTACGACACTTTGGGTAAAAGCCAAAGATAATTTCAATCAACCACAAGTACTACTTGGTGATCACGTGGGTTCTCAAAGGTGTGCCTTGTTTCATGCACATATACCACGTTCGTCTTGGCTCCAGCTCATGAGCACGTCAGTGTGTTTTCTGGTCAATGGAAAGTCAAACTAGCACGCCACCACAGCGGACCTACGACGCGGGAGTAAGAATCAGTGGCGACAGGATCCGTGGCAGCAGCAGTGCACTCCTTAGAGCCGGCGCCCTTGTTTGCCTCTAAATCGCCAGCTGCCGCACCGAGCCGCCTCAAAATCGCCATGCCACGCGCCGCATCAACTGCAGCAGGGGTGAGCCGCCGTCGTCTTAACACGCTGCCGCTGTAGCTCTTGAGCCGCTGTACTGCTGCCGACGTCGCGCCAAATTGTCCACTGCTGAGTTCTTGAGCCGCCGTGCCTATGGCCTCTGGGCTGCCGGGTTCGCCCCGTGTGGAGGCACAGGCGTGAAAAAAAGGAGGAGAAGGTCACGTGGAGACCTCAGGCACTAGAAGACAGAGAACGAATCAACTCTTCTGTCAAAAACAAAAGCAGCACTATGTATTATCCAGCACCAGCATCCGACCAAAATACCAGGTGTTATTTTTCCTATGTATTTTATCAGAACGTGTTAATTCATCCGACAACAATTACTCTGGCATGTAATATTTTTACGCAGGGCGACTATTAAAAGAAAAAGGGGTGGCGTTATATCACGGATGCACGTTCGGCTGTGTCGTGCGGCTTCACGGACAGGCGTGTCGCGGTCCGGTTTTCATCAACGCGCCGGCCGACTCGCCCGTCCGCGCTGCCTTACAGCGCCACGGACGGCTCGCCCGTCCGCCCTCGTGACCGGTTCATGCGTCCGCACCGGCTTACAACGCAGAGGACAATTTGCTCGTTCGCACCAGTTTACAGCGCCGCAGCCGGTTCATATGTGTGCTCCCACGGCCGACTTGGCCGTGGTTGATTTCAGCTTCAACGCAGTGATTATCAACTCCGCGGTGGATAATTTCCGGCCTAACATATCAGGTAAAATCCATCCAGTATATTTTTATATTACATATTGCTTTCTTTAAAAGAACAAATTACTCCGGTTTGTGATATTATTTATGCAGAACAATTATTCACTGCAAGAGCGGTGGCGACTCGCCTGCGTCTGTACTGATTCTAATGACATCGGTCGTCTTTGCTGTCCGTCTCCTGCGGCCTGGTCTACATCAACACACCGGGCCGCACCTGTCTGCATGAACTATTTATTGAGTATAAAGCCAGTCACTGCTCGGGTAGCCCGGTCTTCTTTCAACAAATTGGAGGCAAATGATAATATACTATCAACCGCCGTCTGCACTGGATAGCTCAATGGGCAGGCACACAAGTCGCCGCCACTACAGTTTGGTTAACTTCAAATAGCTAGTTGGAAGGAACCATTGGCCGAGTTGCTGACACGGCTCATACGGGATCATTTATAACCCGCCGCAGTCACCTCAACCTTCTGTGGATTCACATCGCGCTATCAACACCAATGATATACACCTTCTGCTATGGTCAAATACGGAGAATCTCAAGACAACTCCTTGAATCATCTTAAGACTCGGGGCTACGATGATATGACTCAGCAAGTCTTGCCAGTTTCAGCAAATTTAAGAACCTCAGGACAATGGAGTGTAAGATAACCCGGTCCCGGAGGCTACTGTTATATTGATGAAAATTTGAAGGCCTTCAGAAAATTTCCGGCTTAGAAAGTATATGACAGTTACAAAATCCCGGCTCAATGAAGAAGTTCTGGGTCATCAGAAAGGATTCCGGTTTAAAATCCGGCTCAAGGGAAGTCAGTCTCACTGAAGCTCTCAAGTATCCGGTTTATAATCCGGTTCAAGGGAAATCTGTCTCCCACAAAGCTCTGAAGCTCTCAAATCCGGTTTAAGAATTTCTAGTTCAAAAAAAAAGAATTAACTTCTTGCAAGTTCGAGTTTAAAGGCTGCCAGAAAATTTCCAGCTGGAAATGAAGATTCCGGTTTAAAATCCGGTTCAAGGGAAAGAAGTCTCCCACAAAGCTTTGAAGCTCTCAATATCCGGTTTAACATCCGGTTCAAGAAGAAATATCTCTTGCAAAGTTCGAGTTCTCAGAAAAGTCAACAGGGGCCAAAGAGAGTCTGTTCCAAAGCACAACTCAAACATAGGCACCCACTGAGCACAGCTCAAAATATTGCTCGGGGGCTCTTTGCTTCCCAAAGAACAAAGAGTCTACACCCTTGTAATAGGCTATCAAGCCAGGCTTTGAAGCCAGGTGTATTCACCTAAAACCCCGGGTTATCCTGCCTTTTTAAGTAAGCCACTCCGTCCAGCTAATCCTGGTATGACACGCCGAACGTTTGGCAAGTCAATCTCATAGACCCTGAACTTGTCAAAGTTAAAACGACGATTGGTTAATGTGAGGTCCATCTTAAAAGGCTTTGTAAAATGGTTTAACTCAGTGGCCTGGCAGCCCATGAAAAGCCTCGATTTTGGGCCTGGCAGCCCATGAAAAGCCTCGCATGTTCTTTTTATGTTTTTATTTGCCAAGTTTTTTCTCCTTTGATGAGGTTTATAATATCTTATGATAAACCGACGTTTATTGACTCGGCTTGGCTTTCAACTACAAGTTGTCAGTACATGATCAGTTATAATCCGGTGCTTATTGACCCGGCCTGGTTTCGACTATAAGTCGCCAGTACAAATTTAAAAGATAACCGGTGTCTATTGACCCGGCTTGGCTTTCGACTATAAGTCGCCAGTATGATTATAAATCACCGGCGTTTATTAACCCGGCATGGCTTTCGACTATAAGTTGCCAGTATGATGATAAATTATCCGGTGTTTATTAACCCGGCCTGGCTTTGGACTATAAGTCGCCAGTATGATGATGAATTATCTGGTGTTTATTAACGCGGCCTGGCTTTGGACTATAAGTTGCCAGGATATATTTGGATTGCGCCATTGGAATCATGCGCTTATAAATCATTGGGTATATTATTCAAGTCTTTAAATAGACAACACGGCTGGATTTTATTATCAATAACCAATATTATGATTGAGGTTTTCAAAGTCGCTTTAGCGCAATGGCCATTATCAATGGATATGATTTATTCCACAATGGAGGGGGTAGTTCCGAGTCGCTGCAGGCTTACGACCCGACACTTGGGGCTACATTATTCAGATTGAGATTATATCAAATATGCAAGTCCCATGTCACTGCCAGCATGCACCATGGCACTTGGGGGCTAATGCAAAGTCATTTTTTGGCTCACTTTACTGAAGATCCGACTCATGTAATGAGCCGGCCCTTGGGGGCTAACAATTTCTCCTCTCAAAAAATTTAAGGTACACAAGTCTTAATTCATCATATTGAAGGATCCACTGCTCAGTTGGTAAAGCACAAAGCTCTTAACCTTGTGGATCTTGGTACAAGCCCCATGATGGAGATTACATCATATGAGGTTATTATCAATGAATTATATACAAAGTCCCAACTCAGTATTATCTTACTAAGCCGGCCCTTGGGGGCTACACGTTGCTGTTTAAGACTACATGTTCATATTTATAAAGTCCCTGCTCATTATTGCATAATGACCCGACCCTTGGGGTCTACACTGGTTAAAAGTTTTTTATGAGTATAAGGCAAATTACAAGTCCCAGGTTGCTGCAAGCATGACAACCCGACACTTGGGGGCTACATATATGGAGTATTCAGTTTTTACTATTGAACAACATAGATTTCTTCAAAGTGGCAGTAATTATATGGAAACAAGTCTCAAATCAGCACTTTGTTATGTTCAAGACTTGGGGGCTACAGGTAATATGGATATAAGGGAGAAATATCTTCCAATTTTCAGTTTTGAGCAAACCAGATTGACCCGACGTCAACAGTCATTATGACCCGGTGTTTGCAACAATCATAACCCGGTGTCATCAATAATCATGAACCGGCGTTGGCAATGATCATGAACCGGCGTTGGAAACAATCATGACCTGGAATTATCAGTTTTTATAATCCGGCGATTTTGGAAATCATAAACCGGCAAGTTCTACATCTTCAAGACGGCCGAATATCAGTTGAATATTTGAAGATCAATATTTTTTGTCAAGTCAGAGCATTGAAGGCCGACTCAAATGAATTCTTTATTTACGATATTCTCTTCTACGAGCAAATTGATTATGAAGCTGGTCTATTCACCCGGATTTTCTAGAAGGAGGAAATGACAAGGATTTAAGGATGATCTGGTGCCGGCTTACAAAATATTTAACCCGGAGCACAACCTGTCAAATTTGTTCTTGTGTTTATATTGTAGATCAGTTTAACATGGATAAATCCAAATTAAATTGGGGGCTAATGTCGGGGATATACCCCGCGGTATGAATCGGCCGGAAATATGACCCGGCCGGGCTTGGCGGTTTACTTGAGACCCGGTTGACACTTGGCGATTCACTGGCGACCCGCCCTGACCAGACGGTTTACAAGCAACCTGCCTGAACATTATGATTCACTGGTAACCCGGCGGGCGGCAGACGGAAGACAAGGACCAAGGCCCAGAAGGCCGGTTTACGTTAATGGTGGGCCGGTTTAAGAGGAAAGGCGTGAGGAATATTTACCTTACAAGGACTTAAGACCCGGACTTGTATCCGGTTTGTATTAGAAGGTAGACTAGTCCTAATCCTAATAGGACTCCACATGTAACCCGCCCCTCTAACTTATATAAGGAGGGGCAGGGCTCCCCAAAGAGGGACAAGCAAGAGGAAACAATCTCTAGGGCTAGACACAACTAGGAGAGCTGGTTTACGGTGACTCCATGAGGATCATAATGAGACCTAGCCACAAACAGCATGTAGGGTTATTACCGGATGATGTTTCCCGGGGCCCGAAGCTGTCTAAACCCTTGTCTTGTGTTGCGTTTCTCGATTCCACTCAACCCCTCTCAAGCTACCACATAGATGTGTTGGCCTCACGACTAAGTCCTCAACTAGGACATCTGCCGTGACAATTCCACGACAGTTCCCTTACTTTTTTCCTAGGAGTGACCCTTGGTATCGAACCCACTAGAGGATGTGCACTTGACAAAGAGTCAAATAATTTATTGTTCTCGAATTATTCCATATTTTTATCCAAACCCTTAACAACCTTTTGGATATAAACAGTCATATGGAAATAGGCATGGGTATGAGGTCTTACTCTCACAACATTGTACTTGTGTGTGGGGTATTATATTGATAATAAACATAGTCCTAGAAGATACCTGTCATGATCTGCTTACTATTGGGATACGTAGTAGAAAAAAAATCATACTACGATCAACTAGGAACACTATGAAGATGCAATGATGGTTTAGATTGGATCGTCACCAACTTCGAGAGTGGAAGAAGACAAGTCGTTGTTGATCGTACTTGAAGTTCCTCTAACCATCGATGAATGAACCCTCATACGTAAGACCGAAAGCACGACCTCTCTAGATATTGCAAGCATACGGTCATCTTGATCCAGCAGCGCTTTGCCGTCTAGAGCTGATCATCGCCAGAGAATTAGAGGGAGAAGATTAGGACAATACTGAGCTTCTAATTATGAGGATTATAGGATCTATGTCTAGATCTAATTGGATCAACTAGAACTAGAGAACTAGAGGAGGCTCCAAAACATGTGTCGTCAAAAGTGCCAAAACCTATAGTATATATAGGCTGGAAGAGGGGGAGGGGGCGCCTCACAAGGGGGACAGTCTCCCCCCTTTGCTGGCCAAGAGGAGGGGGAAACCCCCTCTAATTCAGCCTCCCCCTTCCTTCCACAAGGGGAAGGGGCGCCACCTCGTATTTGGGCCCAAGTAGCTTTCCACCACTTGGCCTTTTAAGGACTGTTGATATTTAAATAAATATAAAAGCCTCCTACTCATATTTAAATCCTTTTAATATTAATTTAACATCACCATAAGAAACTATTTCCACCTCTATATAATTTATCGGTATTACTCGATAAACCCTGAAACCCTTCCGGTGACCCCGAAACGCTTCCGGTTCCTCTTGAAACTATTTTGGATATTAATGAAACTATTTCAAAAATAATTCTCATTACTCATGTCCTACTAAAACTTAGCATATCATGGTTACTTTAAGCTTGTGACCGTGTAGGATCTATAAAATATAGACATGAACAAAAACCCCTTTCATTCAAATGACCGATAGCGAAACCGTGGACGTCCATCTCGATCCCTATGAGTACACGAATGCCATTCAAGTGAACCTTTGGTTATCATGTTATATTCCCTTTGCTTCGCGATAATTTACAAAATCTAAGGTGAGATATATTGGTATCCTCTTGAGTCATACACATGCTCACTATACCGGTCTCCTCGTTACCAGTTTTGTTCTTCTTTCTCGTTGACATGTTCTGGCATCCCCATGGCATAGTCACCTGTTTCTGGCCAGACGATGACTTATTCCTTCACATTGAGAGGACCCTAAGAATATCTTTTCATCAGAGGAGGAGCAAAGTCCACTCTCGAGCTATCTAGTCCCTTGTCAAACTTTCCGATGAACCTGTAAGTTGTTGTTATGATAACCGTGTTACAGATAACATTTGAGCAACCCCAAAGTTCATCATACGGTAAGAAGTGACTAAGATACTCTCATGGTCTAAGGAACTAAATCATACGTTAACTCTTCGTGCTATAACAATTGACTTCTAATGATTTTATCTCAAAGTATAATGAACAAGTTTTTGGATGATTCAATATGACCGTTCTTCTAAGTTCATATTCTCAAAGTTGTTTTAGGACTATCATCACACTTAACGGTATCCTAAGATCAAGAAAACATGATCACTAACAACACTTGAGCTAGTCTTAGAGGTGAGGCCAGGAATCTTATTTTATTGTTTATCATTCCGCGCGTGCATATGAGTTTTCCACTGAATAACATATTCCTGGATTATACTAGTTATAGCATATAATATAAACTCTTATTATTGAATATGGAAATATAATAATACAATATGATTGCCTCTAGGGCATCTTTCCAACAGACTCCCACTTGCACTAGAGTCAATAATCTAGTTACATGGTTTCTTTTAACACCTATGGCTATTCAGTGTTGCTCATGCTTTGCTTGTGGTAGAGACTTTGTCATGGGGTTTGACACATTCAAGTATGTGTGATATTTGCGCTTGTTATATTTGGTCTTCATGTGGGATCTTGGTTCCTTGTGCTTGAGCAATGTCACCACTATTCACAATATAGTGCCATTGGGTTCATTGCACTTGGGACCACACCAACTATATCAAGAAACTTCTTGGTTTCAGACTTCCTCCTTCAAGGTTTCTAAAGCCAAAATATTTCCTTCTACCGTTGTAGGATCCACAAAAGTGTTACTTCTTGAAAATATTCCAAACTATTATTCTAACATAGCCTGATAGCCATCTATATCAGTCACGAAGCTAGTGTTTGATACGTCTCCAACGTATCTATCATTTTTGATTGTTCCATGCTATTATATTATCTGTTTTGGATGTTTTATATGCATTAATATGCTATTTTATATTATTTTTGGGACTAACCTATTAACCTAGAGCCCAGTGTCAGCTTATGTTTTTTTCCTTGTTTTTGAGTTTTACAGAAAACGAATATCAAACGGAGTCCAAACAAGCTGAAAATTTATGGTGATTTTTATGGACCAGAAGAGACCCACGGAGCATCGGAGTTGGGCCAAAAGAGTCCCAAGGTGACCACAAGTGTAGGGGCGCGCCGTGCGCTCCTCGGGAACCCCCCTGACTTGTTTCCGTCGCCAAAAATTCCTATAAATATAGAAATCCCCCAAAGAAACCTAGATCGGAAGTTCCGCTACCGCCAGCCTCTGTAGCCACGAAAAACCAACCGGGAGCCCGTTCCGGCACCCTGCCGGATGGGGAAACCATCACCGGAGGCCATCTTCATCATCCCGGCGGTCTCCATGACAAGGAGGGAGTAGTTCACTCTCGGGGCTGAGGGTATGTACCAGTAGCTATGTGTTTTATCTCTCTCTCTCTCACGTGTTCTTGATTTGGCACGATCTTGATGTATCGCGAGCTTTGTTACTATAGTTGGATTATATGGTGTTTCTCCCCCTCTACCTTCTTGTGATGAATTGAGTCTTGCTCTTTGAGGTTTCGTTATGTTGGATTGAGTATTGGATTTGAGAACACTTGATGTATGTCTTGCGATGGGATATCTGTGGTGACAATGGGATGTTCTATTGATTCAATTGATGTATGTTTTGGCACTCAACTCGCGGATTCCCGAGGTGACATTGGGGTAATCTATGCATATGGGTTGATGCACGTTTTTGTCCTACGTTCTCCGATAGAAACTTTGGAGTGATTCTTTGTTGCACGTTGAGGGATTTCCATATGATTTAATTATGTTATCATTGTTGAAAGAATTTTCACTAGTGAAAGTATGAACCCTAGGCCTTGTCTTCAAGCATTGCAATACTGTTTTTACTCACTTTTGTTACTTGCTACCTTGCCGTTTTTATATTTTCAGATTAGAAATCCTTATATCTACTATCCATATTACACTTGTATCACCATCTCTTCGCCGAACTAGTGCACCTATACAATTTACCATTGTATTGGGTGTATTGGGGACACAAGAGACTCTTGGTTATTTGGTTGCAGGGTTATTTGAGAGAGACCATATTCATACTATGACTACCACGGATTGATAAACCTTAGGCCATCCACTTGAGGGAAATTTGCTACTGTCCTACAAAACTCTGCGCTTGGAGGCCCAACACGAGTCTACAAGAAGAAGGTTGCGTAGTAGACATCAAGCTCTTTTCTGGCGCCGTTGCCGGGGAGGTGAGTGCTTGAAGGTATATCTTTAGATCTTGCAATTGAATCTTTTAGTTTCTTGTTTTATCACTAGTTTAGTCTATAAAAGAAAACTACAAAAAAATGAAATTGAGGCTGCCTCATATTCTTCTTCTTTATAATGTCTTTCGTGAAATGATGGAGCAAAAAATTGTGCTCAATTGATAGAAGAAGAATTCGATAAAATGTTTGGCATAAAATCTTTGAATGATGAGCATGATTGCAATGGTGTTAGTATGAATTCTTTGAATATCCATGATGCTAATGATATGCAAAGCCGTAAGCTTGGGGATGCTATGTTTGATGAAGATGGTATTTTTAGTCCCCCCAAGTTTAGATGAGAAAATTTATTATGATGATAGCATTCCTTCCTATTTATGATGATACGTCTCCAACTTATCTATAATTTTTGATTGTTCCATGCTATTATATTATCTATTTTGGATGTTTTATATGCATTAATATGCTATTTATATTATTTTTGCGACTAACTTATTAACCCAGAGCCCAGTGCTAGTTTCTATTTTTTCCTTGTTTTGAATTTTACAGAAAAGGAATATCAAATGGAGTCCAAACGGAATAAAACTTCCGCGATGATTTTCCTTGGACCAGAAGACACACGTGGGACTTGGAAATGAAGGCAGAAGGGTGCCGAGGGCTCCACAACCCCTCAGGGTGCGCCCTAGGGGGGCACGCCCCCTGGCTTGTGGGCCCCACGGGAGTCCTCCAATCCTAATCTTTGGCCTATAAATTTAGAAATATTCCCAAACGAGCATAAGCGTCCACCAAAATACTTTTCTGCCACCGTAACCTTCTGTACCCGTGATATCCCATCTTGGGACCTTTTTCGGCACCCTACCGGAGGGGGATTCGATCACGGAGGGCTTCTACATCAAGTCTATTGCCCTTCCGATGAAGCGTGAGTAGTTTACCACAGACCTAGGGGTCCATAGCTAGTAGCTAGGTGGCTTCTTCTCTCTCTTTTATCCTCAATACCATGTTCTCCTCGATGTTCTTCGAGATCTATCCGATGTAATCTTCTTTTGCGGTGTGTTTGTCGAGATCCGATGAATTGTGGATTTATGATCAGTTTATCTATGAATATTATTTGAATCTTCTCTGAATTCTTATATGGTTGATTTGATATCTTTGTATTTCTCTTCGAATTATTGGTTTGGTTTGGCCAACTAGATTGCTTCTTCTTGCAATGGGAGAGGTGCTTAGTTTTGGGTTCAATCTTACGGTGTCCTCGCCTAGTGAAAAAGTAGGGGTAGCGAGGCACGTATTTGTATTGTTGCCATCAAGGGTAAAAAGATGGGGTTTTCATCATATTGTTTGAGTTTATCCCTCTACGTCATATCATCTTGCTTAAGGCGTTACTCCGTTCTTATGAACTTAATACTCTAGATGCATGCTGGATAGCGGTTAATGTGTGGAGTAATAGTAGTAGATGCAGAATCGTTTCGGTCTACTTGACACGGATGTGATGCCTATATTCATAATCATTGCCTTGGATATCGGCATAACTTTGCACTTTTCTAGCAATTGCTCGATAGTAATTTGTTCATCCACCGTATTATTTACTTCAAGAGAGAAGCCTCTAGTGAAACATATGCCCCCCGGTCTATTTTCCATCAAATATTTTCAGATCTATAAACCAAAAAACCCAAAAATACCTCGCTGCAATTTATTTACTTTTACTTTGTTTCACGTTTCAGTGATCTTTTATATCTATCCCTATCAGATCTCACCTTTGCAAGCGACCGTGAAGGGATTGACATCCCCTTTATCGCGTTGGGTGCAAGTGTTTGATCGTTTGTGTAAGTGCATAGATTGGAGACTTGCTTGTATCTCCTACTGGATTGATACCTTGGTTCTCAACTGAGGGAAATACTTATCTCTACTTTGCTGCATCACCCTTTCCTCTTCAAGGGAAAAACCAACGCAAGCTCAAGAAGTAGTAGGAAGAATTTCTAGCGCCGTTGCCGGGGAGATCTACATCAAGCCTACCAAGTACCCATCATAAACTCTCATCCCTTGCTTTACTTTATTTGCCATTCTCCTCTCGTTTTCCTCTCCCCCACTTCTAAAATGATTTCAGAAAAATACAAAAAGATTTGCCTTTTTATTCACCCTTCTTTCGTTCGTCTTGTCGTTTGCTTTTTGCTTGCTTGTGTGATAGATTGCTTGCTTTGTCACGATGTCTCAACAAAATACCAAGTTATGTGACTTTTCCAACACTAATAATGATGATTCTATTGGTACTCTGATTGCTCCAGCCACTAGTGCGGAATCTTATGAGATTAATGCCGCTTTGCTGAATCTTGCTATGAAAGATCAATTTTCTGGCCTTCCTAGTGAAGATGCCGCATCCCGTCTAAATACTTTCATTGAGTTGTGTGATATGCAAAAGAAGAAAGATCTGGATAATGATATTGTTAAATTGAAGCTATTTCCGTTCTCACTACGAGATCGTGGTAAAACTTGGTTTCATCTTTGCCTAAAAATAGTATTGATTCATCGAATAAGTGTAAAGATGCTTTTATTTCCAAGTATTTTCCTCCGCTAAGATCATCTCCCTTAGGAATGATATAATGAATTTTAAGCAACTCGATCATGAACATGTTGCACAATCTAGTGATAGGATGGAACTAATGATAAGAAATTTCCCTCACTAGTATAGTGAGGTGTTATACAAACGGTTCTTAACCCCTTTCCACGACGGCATTTGGAACAGTCGCCTAGTGAGTGTGGGTGATAGGGGGGTCCTTCCCACATGACCCAGAAACCATCGGGGATATGCCCTCCTGGCACACACGCTCGGCAAAATGAGGTCGTGTGCGACCCGCGAGGGACCAAATATGGTTATATGTACAGTAGTGCTAAAAAATACACTTATACAGGCGAAATCATTTCCGGTCGTAAGTACATCCCACACAGTCAGTCCCCACTAAACGTTTCGTTCGTATATACATCCCTGCTACCTCTTGAGTACAGCGTTGGTTTTCCCTTGAAGAGGAAAGGGTGATGCAGCAAAGTAGCGTAAGTATTTCCCTCGGTTTTTGAGAACCAAGGTATCAATCCAGTAGGAGACCACGCTCAAGTCCCTCGTACCTACACAAACAAATAAGAACCTTGCAACCAACGCGATAAAGGGGTTGTCAATCCCTACACGGCCACTTGCAAAAGTGAGATCTGATAGAGATGATAAGATAATATTTTTGGTATTTTTATGATAAAGACTAAAAGTAAAGAAAGAAAAATAAATGGTAATAGAAATTGCTAGTTGTTGGAAGATTAATAAGATAGAAAATAGACCCGGGGGCCATATTTCACTAGTGGCTTCTCTCAAGATAGCATAAGTATTACGGTGGGTGAACAAATTACGGTCGAGCAATTGATAGAATTGAGCATAGTTATGAGAATATCTAGGCATGATCATGTTGGGGAACGTAGTAATTTCAAAAAATTTCTTACGCACACACAAGATCATGGTGATGCATAGCAATGAGAGGGGAGAGTGTTTTCCACGTACCCTCGTAGACCGAAAGCGGAAGCGTTAACACAACGCGGTTGATGTAGTCGTACGTCTTCACGATCCGACCGATCAAGTACCGACCGTACGGCACCTCCGAGTTCAGCACACGTTCAGCTCGATGACGTCCCTCGAATTCCGATCCAGCCGAGTGTTGAGGGAGAGTTTCGTCAGCACGACGGCGTGGTGACGATGATGATGTTCTACCAACGCAGGGCTTCGCCTAAGCACCGCTACGATATTATCGAGGTGTAATATGGTGGAGGGGGGCACCGCACACGGCTAAGAGATCAATGATCAATTGTTGTGTCTATGGGGTGCCCCCTGCCCCCGTATATAAAGGAGCAAGGGGGAGGCCGGCCGGCCCTTGTTGGCGCGCCAGGAGGAGTCCTCCTCCTCCTAGTAGGAGTAGGACTCCCCTCTTTCCTACTCCTACTAGGAGGAGGGGGAAAGGAAGGGGGAGAGGGAGAAGGAAAGGGGGGCGCCGCCCCCCCCTCTCCTAGTCCAATTCGGACCAGAGGGGGAGGGGGCGCGCGGCCCCTCCTGGCTGCCCCTCTCTCTCCACTAAGGCCCATAAGGCCCATTACTTCTCCCGGGGGGGGGGGGGGGGGTTCCGGTAACCCTCCGGCACTCCGGTTTTCTCCGAAATCACCCGGAACATTTCCGGTGTCCGAATATAGTCGTCCAATATATCAATCTTTATGTATCGACCATTTTGAGACTCCTCGGCATGTCCGTGATCACATCCGAGACTCCGAACAACCTTCGGTACATCAAAACATATAAACTCATAATATAACTGTCATCGTAACGTTAAGCGTGCGGACCCTACGGGTTCGAGAACTATGTAGACATGACCGAGACACGTCTCTGGTCAATAACCAATAGCGGAACCTGGATGCTCATATTGGCTCCCACATATTCTACAAAGATCTTTATCGGTCAGACCGCATAACAACATACGTTGTTCCCTTTGTCATCGGTATGTTACTTGCCCGAGATTCGATCGTCGGTATCTCAATACCTAGTTCAATCTCGTTACCGGCAAGTCTCTTTACTCGTTCCGTAATACATCATCTCGCAACAAACTCATTAGTTGCAATGCTTGCAAGGCTTAAGTGATGTGCATTACCGAGAGGGCCCAGAGATACCTCTCCGACAATCGGAGTGACAAATCCTAATCTCGAAATATGCCAACCCAACAAGTACCTTTGGAGACACCTGTAGAGCACCTTTATAATCACCCAGTTACGTTGTGACGTTTGGTAGCACACAAAGTGTTCCTCCGGTAAACGGGAGTTGCATAATCTCATAGTCATAGGAACATGTATAAGTCATGAAGAAAGCAATAGCAACATACTAAACGATCGAGTGCTAAGCTAACGGAATGGGTCAAGTCAATCACATCATTCTCCTAATGATGTGATCCCGTTAATCAAATGACAACTCATGTCTATGGCTAGGAAACATAACCATCTTTGATCAACAAGCTAGTCAAGTAGAGGCATACTAGTGACACTCTGTTTGTCTATGTATTCACACATGTATCATGTTTCTGGTTAATACAATTCTAGCATGAATAATAAACATTTATCATGATATAAGGAAATAAATAATAACTTTATTATTGCCTCTAGGGCATATTTCCTTCAGTCTCCCACTTGCACTAGAGTCAATAATCTAGATTACACAGTAATGATTCTTACACCCATGGAGCTTTGGTGCTGATCATGTTTTGCTCGTGGAAGAGGCTTAGTCAACGGGTCTGCAACATTCAGATCCGTATGTATCTTGCAAATTTCTATGTCTCCCACCTAGAAAATCCCGGATGGAATTGAAGCGTCTTTTGATGTGCTTGGTTCTCTTGTGAAATCTGGATTCCTTTGCTAAGGCAATTGCACCAGTATTGTCACAAAAGATTTTCATTGGACCCGATGCACTAGGTATGACACCTAGATCGGATATGAACTCCTTCATCCAGACTTCTTCATTTGCTGCTTCCGAAGCAGCTATGTACTCCGCTTCACACGTAGATCCCGCCACGACGCTTTGTTTAGAACTGCACCAACTGACAGCTCCACCGTTCAATGTAAACACGTATCCGGTTTGCGATTTAGAATCGTCCGGATCAGTGTCAAAGCTTGCATCAACGTAACCATTTACGATGAGCTCTTTGTCACCTCCATAAACGAGAAACATATCCTTAGTCCTTTTCAGTTATTTCAGGCTGTTCTTGACCACTGTCCAGTGATCCACTCCTGGATTACTTTGGTACCTTCCTGCTAGACTTATAGCAAGGCATACATCAGGTCTGGTACACAGCATTGCATACATGATAGAGCCTTACTCAACTTCACACCTTGTAACACAGGCAAGAACCCTTTCTTTGCTTGATCCATTTTGAACTTCTTCAAAACTTTGTCAAGGTATGTGCTTTGTGAAAGTCCAATTAAGCGTCTTGATCTATCTCTATAGATCTTGATGCCCAATATATACGTAGCTTCACCGAGGTCTTTCATTGAAAAACTCTTATTCAAGTATCCCTTTATGCTATCCAGAAATTCTATATCATTTCCAATCAGCAATATGTCATCCACATATAATATCAGAAATGCTACAGAGCTCCCACTCACTTTCTTGTAAATACAGGCTTCTCCAAAAGTCTGTACAAAACCATGCTTTAATCACACTATCAAAGCGTTTATTCCAACTCCGAGAGGCTTGCACCAGTCCATAAATGGATCGCTGGAGCTTGCACACTTTGTTAGCTTCCTTTGGATCGACAAAACCTTCCGGTTGCATGATATACAACTCTTCTTCCAGGAATCCATTCAGGAATGCAGTTTTGACATCCATTTGCCAAATTTCATAATCATAAAATGCGGCAATTGCTAACATGATTCGGACAGACTTAAGCATCGCTACGGGTGAGAAGGTCTCATCGTAGTCAATCCCTTGAACTTGTCGAAAACCTTTCGCAACAAGTCGAGCTTTATAGATAGTAACATTACCGTCAGCGTCAGTCTTCTTCTTGAAGATCCATTTATTTTCAATGGCTTGCCGATCATCGGGCAAGTCAACCAAAGTCCATACTTTGTTCTCATACATGGATCCCATCTCGGATTTCATGGCCTCAAGCCATTTTGCGGAATCTGGGCTCACCATCGCTTCTTCATAGTTCGTAGGTTCGTCATGGTCTAGTAACATAACCTCCAGAACAGGATTACCGTACCACTCTGGTGCGGATCTTACTCTGGTTGATCTACGAGGTTCTGTAATAACTTGATCTGAAGTTTCATGATCATCATCATTAACTTCCTCACTAATTGGCGTAGGTGTCGCAGAAACTGGTTTCTGTGATGAACTACTTTCCAATAAGGGAGCAGGTATAGTTACCTCATCAAGTTCTACTTTCCTCCCACTCACTTCTTTCGAGAGAAACTCCTTCTCCAGAAAATTTCCGAATTTAGCAACAAAAGTTTTGCCTTCGGATCTGTGATAGAAGGTGTACCCAATAGTCTCCTTTGGGTATCCTATGAAGACACATTTCTCCAATTTGGGTTCGAGCTTATCAGGTTGAAGTTTTTTCACATAAGCATCGTAGCCCCAAACTTTAAGAAACGACAACTTTGGTTTCTTGCTAAACCACAGTTCATAAGGCGTCATCTCAACGGATTTTGATGGTGCCGTATTTAAGGTGAATGCAGCCATCTCTAAAGAATAACCCCAAAACGATAGCGGTAAATCAGTAAGAGACATCATAGATTGCACCATATCTAGTAAAGTACGATTACGATGTTCGGACACACCATTACGCTGTGGTGTTCCGGGTGGCGTGAGTTGCGAAACTATTCCGCATTGTTTCAAATGTAGACCAAACTCGTAACTCAAATATTCTCCTCCACGATCTGATCGTAGAAACTTTATTTTCTTGTTACAATGATTTTCAACTTCACTCTGAAATTCTTTGAACTTTTCAAATGTTTCAGACTTATGTTTCATTAAGTAGATATACCCATATCTGCTCAAATCGTCTGTGAAGGTGAGAAAATAACGATATCCGCCACGAGCCTCAATATTCATCGGACCACATACATCTGTATGTATGATTTCCAACAAATCTGTTGCTCTCTCAATAGTTCCGGAGAACGGTGTTTTAGTCATCTTGCCCATGAGGCACGGTTCACAAATACCAAATGATTCATAATCAAGTGGTTCCAAAAGTCCATCAGTATGGAGTTTCTTCATGCACTTTACACCGATGACCTAAACGGCAGTGCCACAAATAAGTTGCACTATCATTATCAACTCTGCATCTTTTGGCTTCAATATTATGAATATGTGTATCACTACTATCGAGATTCAACAAAAATAGACCACTCTTCAAGGGTGCATGACCATAAAAGATATTATTCATATAAATAGAACAACCATTATTCTCTGATTTAAATGAATAACCGTCTCGCATCAAACAAGATCCAGATATAATGTTCATGCTTAACGCTGGCACCAAATAACAATTATTTAGGTCTAAAACTAATCCCGAAGGTAGATGTAGAGGTAGCGTGCCGACTGCGATCACATCGACTTTGGAACCATTTCCCACGCGCATCGTGACCTCGTCCTTAGCCAATCTTCGCTTAATCCATAGCCCCTGTTTCGAGTTGCAAATATTAGCAACAGAACCAGTATCAAATACCCAGGTGCTACTGCGAGCATTAGTAAGGTACACATCAATAGCATGTATATCACATATACCTTTGTTCACCTTGCCATCCTTCTTATCCGCCAAATACTTGGGGCAGTTCCGCTTCCAGTGACCAGTCTGCTTGCAGTAGAAGCACTCAGTCTCAGGCTTAGGTCCAGACTTGGGTTTCTTCTCCTGAGCAGCAACTTGTTTGCTGTTCTTCTTGAAGTTCCCCTTCTTCTTCCCTTTACCCTTTTCTTGAAACTAGTGGTCTTATTGACCATCAACACTTGATGCTCCTTTTTGATTTCTACCTTCGCAGCCTTTAGCATTGCGAAGAGCTCGGGAATCGTCTTATTCATCCCTTGCATATTATAGTTCATCACGAAGCTCTTGTAGCTTGGTGGCAGTGATTGAAGAATTCTGTCAATGACGCTATCATCCGGAAGATTAACTCCCAGTTGAATCAAGTGATTGTTATACCCAGACATTTTGAGTATATGCTCACTGACAGAACTATTCTCTTCCATCTTGCAGCTATAGAACTTATTGGAGACTTCATATCTCTCAATCCGGGCATTTGCTTGAAATATTAACTTCAACTCATGGAACATCTCATATGCTCCATGATGTTCAAAACGTCGTTGAAGACCCGGTTCTAAGCCGTAAAGCATGGCACACTGAACTATCGAGTAGTCATCAGCTTTGCTCTGCCAGACGTTCATAACATCTGGTGTTTGCTCCTGCAGCAGGCCTGGCACCCAGCGGTGCTTCCAGGATGTAATTCTTCTGTGCAGCAACGAGGATAATCCTCAAGTTACGGACCCAGTCCGTGTAATTGCTACCATCATCTTTCAACTTTGCTTTCTCAAGGAACGCATTAAAATTCAACGGAACAACAGCACGGGCCATCTATCTACAATTAACATAGACAAGCAAGATAATATCAGGTACTAAGTTCATGATAAATTCAAGTTCAATTAATCATATTACTTAAGAACTCCCACTTAGATAGACATCCCTCTAATCCTCTAAGTGATCACGTGATCCATATCAACTAAACCATGTCCGATCATCACGTGAGATGGAGTAGTTTCAACGGTGAACATCACTATGTTGATCATATCTACTATATGATTCACGCTCGACCTTTCGGTCTCCGTGTTCCGAGGCCATATCTGTTATATGTTAGGCTCGTCAAGTTTAACCTGAGTATTCCGCGTGTGCAACTGTTTTGCACCCGTTGTATTTGAACGTAGAGCCTATCACACCCGATCATCACGTGGTGTCTCAGCACGAAGAACTTTCGCAATGGTGCATACTCAGGGAGAACACTTATACTTTGATAATTTAGTGAGGGATCATCTTATAATGCTACCGTCAATCAAAGCAAGATAAGATGCATAAAAGATAAACATCACATGCAATCAATATAAGTGATATGATATGGCCATCATCATCTTGTGCTTGTGATCTCCATCTCCGAAGCACCGTCATGATCACCATCGTCATCGGCATGACACCTTGATCTCCATCGAAGCATTGTTGTCGTCTCGCCAACTATTGCTTCTACGACTATCGCTACCGCTTAGTGATAAAGTAAAACAATTACATGGCGATTGCATTGCATACAATAAAGCGACAACCATATGGCTCCTGCCAGTTGCCGATAACTCGGTTACAAAACATGATCATCTCATACAATAAAATTCAGTATCATGTCTTGACCATATCACATCACAACATGCCCTGCAAAAACAAGTTAGACGTCCTCTACTTTGTTGTTGCAAGTTTTACCTGGCTGCTACGGGCTTAGCAAGAACAGTTCTTACCTACGCATCAAAACCACAACGATAGTTTGTCAAGTTGGTGCTGTTTTAACCTTCGCAAGGACCGGGCGTAGCCACACTCGGTTCAACTAAAGTGAGAGAGACAGACACCCACCGGTCACCTTTAAGCAACGAGTGCTCGCAACGGTGAAACCAGTCTCGCGTAAGCGTACGCGTAATGTCGGTCCGGGCCGCTTCATCTCACAATACCGCCGAACCAAAGTATGACATGCTGGTAAGCAGTATGACTTATATCGCCCACAACTCACTTGTGTTCTACTCGTGCATAACATCAACGCATAAAACCTGGCTCGGATGCCACTGTTGGGGAAAGTAGTAATTTCATAAAATTTCTTACGCACACGCAAGATCATGGTGATACATAGCAACGAGAGGGGAGAGTGTTGTCCACGTACCCTCGTAGACCGAAAGCGGAAGCGTTAACACAACGCGGTTGATGTAGTCGTACGTCTTCACGATCCGACCGATCAAGTACGGAACGTACGGCACCTCCGAGTTCAGCACACGTTCAGCTCGATGACGTCCCTCGAACTCCGATCCAGCCTAGTGTTGAGGGAGAGTTTCGTCAGCACGACAGCGTGGTGACGATGGTGATGTTCTACCGACGCAGGGCTTCGCCTAAGCACCGCTACGATATTATCGAGGTGTAATATGGTGGAGGGGGGCACCGCACACGGCTAAGAGATCAATGATCAATTGTTGTGTCTATGGGGTGCCCCCTGCCCCCGTATATAAAGGAGCAAGGGGGAGGCCGGCCGGCCCTTGTTGGCGCGCCAGGAGGAGTCCTCCTCCTCCTAGTAGGAGTAGGACTCCCCTCTTTCATACTCCTACTAGGAGGAGGGGGAAAGGAAGGGGGAGAGGGAGAAGGAAAGGGGGGCGCCGCCCCCCCTCTCCTAGTCCAATTCGGACCAGAGGGGGAGGGGGCGCGCGGCCCCTTCTGGCTGCCCCTCTCTCTCCACTAAGGCCCATAAGGCCCATTACTTCTCCCGGGGGGGTTCCGGTAACCCTCCGGCACTCCGGTTTTCTCCGAAATCACCCGGAACATTTCCGGTGTCCGAATATAGTCGTCCAATATATCAATCTTTATGTCTCGACCATTTTGAGACTCCTCGTCATGTCCGTGATCACATCCGGGACTCCGAACAACCTTTGTACAGACATACGTTGTTCCCTTTGTCATCGGTATGTTAGTTGCCCGAGATTCGATCGTCGGTATCTCAATACCTAGTTCAATCTCGTTACCGACAAGTCTCTTTACTCGTTCCGTAATACATCATCTCTTAACAAACTCATTAGTTGCAATGCTTGCAAGGCTTAAGTGATGTGCATTACCGAGAGGGCCCAGAGATACCTCTCCGACAATTGGAGTGACAAATCCTAATCTCGAAATACGCCAACCCAACAAGTACCTTCGGAGACACCTATAGAGCACCTTTATAATCACCCAGTTACGTTGTGACATTTGGTAGCACACAAAGTGTTCCTCCGGTAAACGGGAGTTGCATAATCTCATAGTCATAGGAACATGTATAAGTCATGAAGAAAGCAATAGCAACATACTAAACGATCGAGTGCTAAGCTAACGGAATGGGTCAAGTCAATCACATCATTCTCCTAATGATGTGATCCCCTTAATCAAATGACAACTCATGTCTATGGCTAGGAAACATAACCATCTTTGATCAACAAGCTAGTCAAGTAGAGGCATACTAGTGACACTCTGTTTGTCTATGTATTCACACATGTATCATGTTTCCGGTTACTACAATTCTAGCATGAATAATAAACATTTATCATGATATAAGGAAATAAATAATAACTTTATTATTGCCTCTAGGGCATATTTCCTTCAGATCATGTATATAGGCATCCCGTTCGTCACAAGTAGACCGACTCCTGCCTGCATCTACTACTATTACTCCACACATCGACCACTATGCAACATGCATCTAGAGTATTAAGTTCATAAGAACAGAGTAACGCTTTACGCAAGATGACATGATGTAGAGGGATAAACTCAAGCAATATGATATAAACCCCATCTTTTTATCCTCGATGGCAACAATACAATAAGTGTCGTTTCCCTTTCTGTCACTGGGATCGAGCACCGCAAGATTGAACCCACAGCTAAGCACTTCTCCCATTGCAAGAAAGATCAATCTAGTAGGCCAAACCAAACAGATAATTGGAAGAGACTTGCAAAGATAACCAATCATGCATAAAAGAATTCAGAGGAGATTCAAATATTGTTCATAGATAATCTTGATCATAAACCCACAATTCATCGGAGCTCGACAAACACACTGCAAAACAAGATTACATCGAATAGATCTCTAAGAGAATCAAGGAGCACTTTGTATTGAGATCCAAAGAGAGAGAAGAAGCCATCTAGCTAATAACTATGGACCCGAAGGTCTGAGGTAAACTACTCACACATCATCGGAGAGGCTATGGTGTTGATGTAGAAGCCCTCCGTGATCAATGCCCCCTCCGGCGGAGCGCTGGAAAAGGCCCCAAGATGGGATCTCACGGGTACAGAAGGTTGCGGCGGTGGAAATAGGGTTTCGTGGTGCTCCTGGATGGTTTCAGGGTACGTAGGTATATATAGGAGGAAGAAGTAGGTCGGTGGAGCTACGAGGGGCCCACGAGGGTGGGGGGCGCCCAGGGGGGCAGGCGCGCCTCCCTTCCTCGTGGCCTCCTGGTCTCTTTCTTGACGTCCACTCCAAGTCCTCTGGATCACGTTTGTTCCAAAAATAACTCTCTCGAAGGTTTCATTCCGTTTGGACTCCGTTTGATATTCCTTTTCTGCGAAAGACTGAAATAGGCAAAAAACAGCAATTTGGGCTGGGCCTCCCGTTAATAGGTTAGTCTCAAAAATAATATAAAAGTGTATAGTAAAGCCCATTAAACATCCAAAACAGATAATATAATAGCATGGAACAATAAAAAATTATAGATACGTTGGAGACGTATCAAGCATCCCCAAGCTTAATTCTTGCTCGTCCTCGAGTAGGTAAATGATAAAAACGGAATTTTTGATGTGGAATGCTACTTAGCATATTTCTCAATGTATTTTTCTTTATTGTGGCATGAATGTTCAGATCCATAAGATTCAAGACAAAAGTTTAATATTGACATAAAAAATAATAATACTTCAAGCATACTAACTAAGCAATCTTGTCTTCTCACAATAACATGGCTAAAGGAAGTTATCCCTACAAAATCATATAGTCTGGCTATGCTTTATCTTCATCACACAAAAAATTTAAATCATCCACAACCCCGGTTTTAGTCATGCAATTGTTTCATACTTTAGTATTTTCAAACTTTTTCAATCTTCACGCAATATATGAGCGTGAGCCATGGACATAGCACTATATGTGGAATAGAATGGTGGTTCTGGAGAAGACAAAAAGGAGGAAGATAGTCTCACATCAACTAGGCGTATAAACGGGCTATGGAGATGCCCATCAATAGATATCAATGTGAGTGAGTAGGGATTGCCATGCAACGGATGCACTAGAGCTCTAAGTGTATGAAAGCTCAAAAGGAAACTAAGTGGGTGTGCATCCAACTTGCTTGCTCATGAAGACCTAGGGCACTTTGAGGAAGCCCATCATTGGAATATACAAGCCAAGTTCCATAATGAAAAATTCCCACTAGTATATGAAAGTGAAAAAATAAGAGACTCTCTATCATGAAAATCATGGTGCTACTTTGAAGCACAAGTGTGGTAAAAGGATAGTAACATTGCCCCTTCTCTCTTTTTCTCTCATTTTTTTATTTGGGACTTTTCTCCTTTTTTATGGCCTCTTTTTTTTTCATCCGGAGTCTCATCCCGACTTGTGGGGGAATCACAGTCTCCATCATCCTTTCCTCACTTGGGACAATGCTCTAATAATGAAGATCATCACACTTTTATTTACTCACAACTCAAGAATTACAACTCGATACTTAGAACAAAATATAACTCTATGTGTATGCCTCCGACGGTATACCGGGATATGCAAAGAATCAAGAGTGACATGTATGAAAGAATTATGAACGGTGGATTTGCCACAAATACGATGTCAACTACATGATCATGCAAAGCAATATGACAATGATGAAGCGTGTCATAATAAACGGAATGGTGGTAAAGTTGCATGGCAATATATCTCGGAATGGCTATGGAAATGCCATAATAGGTAGGTATGGTGGCTGTTTTGAGGAAGGTATATGGTGGGTGTATGATACCGGCGAAAGGTGCGCGGTATTAGAGAGGCTAGCAATGGTGGAAGGGTGAGAGTGCGTATAATCCATGGACTCAACATTAGTCATAAAGAACTCACATACTTATTGCAAAAATCTATAAGTCATCAAAACAAAGTACTAGACGCATGCTCCTAGGGGAAGGGTTGGTAGGAGTTAACCATCGCGCGATCCCGACCTCCACACATAAGGAAGACAATCAATAAATAAATCATGCTCCAACTTCATCACATAACGGTTCACCATACGTGCATGCTACGCGAATCACAAACTTCAACACAAGTATTTCTCAAATTCATAATTAGTCAACTAGCATGACTCTAATATTACCACCTTTATATCTCAAAACAATTATCAAGCATCAAATTGATCATGCACTTTGTATGATAGTTTTTATTATGCCCATCATACTAGAACCAATTTTTATAACCATAGCAAATACCATGCTGTTCTAGAAGATTCTCAAAATAATATAAGTGAAGCATGAGAGATCAATAATTTCTATAAAATAAAGCCACCACCGTGCTCTAAAAGATATAAGTGAAGCACTAGGGCAAAAACTATATAGCTCAAAAGATATAAGTGAAGCACATAGAGTATTCTAATAAATTCTGAATCATGTCTGTCTCTCTCAAAAGGTGTGTACAGCAAGGATGATTGTGGTAAACTAAAAAGCAAAGACTCAAATCATACAAGATACTCCAAGCAAAACACATATCATGTGGTGAATAAAAATATAGCCGCAAGTAAAGTTACCGATAGATGAAGACGGAAGAGGGGATGCCTTCCGGGGCATCCCCAAGCTTAGGCTTTTCGTTGTCCTTGAATTTTACATTGGGGTGCCTTGGTCATCCCCAAGCTTAGGCTCTTTCCACTCTTTGTTCCATAATCCATCAAATCTTTACCCAAAACTTAAAAACTTCACAACACAAAACTCAATAGAAAATCTCATAAGCTCCGTTAGCGAAATAAAACAAACCACCACCTTAAGGTACTGTATTGAACTCATTCTTTATTTATATTGGTGTTAAACCTACTGTATTCCAACTTCTCTATGGTTTATAAGCTCTTTTACTAGCCATAGATTCATCAAAATAAGCAAACAACACACGAAAAACAGAATCTGTCAAAAACAGAACAGTCTGTAGTAATCTGTATCTAACGCAAACTTCTGGAACCTAAAAAATTCTACCAAATTAGGAAGTCCTAGATAATTTGTTTATTGATCTACTTCAAAAAGAATCAATTGAAAATCACGTTTCTGTGAATTATGAAAACTAATCTCGTTCGCGCAAAGTTTCTGTTTTTTTTACAGCATGATCAAATAACTATCACTGTAGGTTATCCTAAAGGTTATACTTGGCACAAACACTAATTAAAACACAAAAACTAATCTAACCAGAGGCTAGATGAATTATTTATTACTAACAGAACCAAAAATAAAGAAACAAAAATAAAATTGGGTTGCCTCCCAACAAGCGCTATCGTTTAACGCCCCTAGCTAGGCATAAAAGCAAGGATAGATCTAGGTATTGCCATAATAATGGTAAGGCAAGTTATGAAAACTTATCTCATATTCTCTACATTCAGCAGCAAGTTTTCTTTGTGGAAAGCAAAAATAATCAAAGGGACTAAATTTAATGGGACAAAAGTCCCCAACATCAAGCTCGGGAGGTATAGGTTTCTCCTTTGGCCCCTTATATTGCACAACCAATTCATCATTACAAGCATTCTTTTGGAAAAAAGTCACAAGCCTTTGTTCAAGAGAAAAACCTAACCCATTATTCTGAATAGCAAAATCATCATTAAGTTCAGAAATTATGTCAACTAGAACATCGGCAGGAACCTTTTTTCTAAGATTTTCATTATAGGCAACATGATCTAAAGATTGTAAACGCATTATGTCTTCTTGGTTAAAAAGGATAGCTTCTATGGGAGGATGACCAGCATCTACCCTATAATGCGCAAAAATTTCTTTAGCCTCTTTCATTATAAATCTGAACTCGTGAGCCAAAAATATAGTAGCGGCATGCTGAACAGAAGAGTGCTCAATATTAGAAAATTCTTGGAAAATTCTTTGTATGCAAGGATGCATATGAAGAAATTGCCTTTCAAGTTCAACTACGAGCAAAGATATTGCATCCGCAAGGCTATTAGTTCTATGAAGAATAGAGCCACCCATAATGGGCAGAGCACCGGCACAAGTAAAGAAATCTTGAATAACTCCTTTCCCAATCATATTACCACTACCAACTCGAAAGTTTTTAGTGTGCAAGATAGTAGGTTCCTCAGGAAGATCATCAAAAGCATTAAAGTTTCCCATGTTATTATCAGCGATAACCTCCCCAGTTTCAGACATAATGACACTAAATACCACAAGGAACAAGCAAAGAAAAAGGCGAAGGGAAAAGAGGGCGAATAAAACGGCAAGGGTGAAGTGGGGGAGAGGAAAACGAGAGGCAAATGGAAAATAATGTAATGCGAGGGATAAGAGTTTGTAATGGGTACTTGGTATGTCTTGACTTGTGTGTAGACTCCCTGGCAACGGTGCCAGAAATCCTTCTTGCTACCTCTTGAGCACAGCGTTGGTTTTCCCTTGAAGAGGAAAGGGTGATGCAGCAAAGTAGCATACGTATTTCCCTCAGTTTTTGAGAACCAAGGTATCAATCCAGTAGGAGACAACGCTCAAGTCCCTCGTACCTACCCAAACAAATAAGAACCTTGCAACCAACGCGATAAAGGGGTTGTCAATCCCTTCACGGCCACTTGCAAAAGTGAGATCTGATAGAGATGATAAGATAATATTTTTGGTATTCTTATGATAAAGACTAAAAGTAAAGAAAGCAAAATAAATGGTAATAGAAATTGCTAGTTGTTGGAAGATTAATAAGATAGAAAGTAGACCCGGGGGCCATAGGTTTCACTAGTGGCCTCTCTCAAGATAGCATAAGTATTACGGTGGGTGAACAAATTACTGTCGAGCAATTGATAGAATTGAGCATAGTTATGAGAATATCTAGGCATGATCATGTATATAGGCATCACGTCCGTGACAAGTAGACCGACTCCTGCCTGCATCTACTACTATTACTCCACACATTGACCGCTATCCAGCATGCATCTAGAGTATTAAGTTCATAAGAACAGAGTAACGCTTTAAGCAAGATGACATGATGTAGAGGGATAAACTCAAGCAATATGATATAAACCGCATCTTTTTATCCTCGATGGCAACAATACAATACGTGTCGTTTTCCTTTCTGTCACTGGGATCGAGCACTGCAAGATTGAAACCAAAGCAAAGCACTTCTCCCATTGCAAGAAAGATCAATCTAGTAGGCCAAACCAAACAGATAATTCAAAGAGACTTGCAAAGATAAAAAATCATGCATAAAAGAATTCAGATGAGATTCAAATATTGTTCATAGATAATCTTGATCATAAACCCACAATTCATTGGATCTTGACAAACACACCGCAAAAGAAGATTACATCGAATAGATATCCAAGAGAATCGAGGAGAACTTTGTATTGAGATCCAAAGAGAGAGAAGAAGCCATCTAGCTAATAACTATGGACCCGAAGGTCTGAGGTAAACTACTCACACATCATCGGAGAGGCTATGGTGTTGATGTAGAAGCCCTCCGTGATCAATGCCTCCTCCGGCGGAGCGCCAGAAAAGGCCCCAAGATGGGATCTCACGGGTACAGAAGGTTGCGGCGGTGGAAATAGGGTTTCATGGTGCTCCTGGATGGTTTCGGGGTACGTATGTATATATAGGAGGAAGAAGTAGGTCGGTGGAGCTACGAGGGGCCCATGAGGGTGGGGGCGCGCCCAGGGGGCAGGCGCGCCTCCCTGCCTCGTGGCCTCCTCGTCTCTTTCTTGACGTCCACTCCAAGTCCTCTGGATCACGTTTGTTCCAAAAATAACTCTCCCGAAGGTTTCATTTCGTTTGGACTCTGTTTGATATTCCTTTTCCGTGAAACACTGAAATAGGCAAAAAACTGCAATTTGGGCTGGGCCTCCGGTTAATAGGTTAGTCCCAAAAATAATATAAAAGTGTATAGTAAAGCCCATTAAACATCCAAAACAGATAATATAATAGCATGGAACAATCAAAAATTATAGATACGTTGGAGACATATCAATCCCACACAGTCGCTCCAAGGAAAACGTTTCTGTTCGCAGGTACATCACACACAATTTTCCCCGTTAAATCTTTTGTGATAGCATTTCCATTGCACGCGGTATTAACAACTTTATCGTTTGTGTTATTGAATGGATCACACACGGTGCATAGAAGAAACTATGTGGCAGAGGATGTCCATCACACATAGTTTTTATGTGGTAAACGTTTGCGCCAGGTGGCCTAACCCAAGCAATTTTCAAGAGGATGTCGCGCGTGATTGTTCACTAATCTAACATGGTTTATTCCTAGAAACTATGTGCGTTATTGAATGCATCACACACGGTGTTTTCTCAATAACCGTTTGCAATAGAAAAACCCAATTAGCAGGCTAATTAACCTATTATTAATAAGCCATTTATTAATCGACATTTCATATTAAGTACACAATATATTTCATTTTCATTATTGAAGTACATCAGTGTACAACATCATATAGCTTCAGCACTCAGCTACCCCATTACACAACTGTACTAACACCAAGTTTCACCTTTCGAAATTAGCATCATAGACGGTACATAGACAGATGTATCTCATCTGGAAAACTGCTGAAGCAGAAGGCGAATATTGAGCCTTCATTGATGTTGAAGGTCTTTGCAACTTTAGGCCAGTGCATGTGGATGATTGACCGTCCATCCTTCGTCCTCTTCAGGAACACTTCAATATTGAACCGTGGGTGTTGTATGAATACCTTCCTCGCCTCCTGACCATACAGGTGGTTTGAGAGGTAATCATCAGTGAACTGCTTTGGAGAGGCCTGAAAACAAGGATGTGCATAAATATCTTCTCTATATTGGAAATGGGGCAAAGGAATAAAAAAGGCAAGGTATAATAGTTAGTACCATCCTGTAGTGAACTGATGTCTTCTTCATTGTGCAGACAAAGATCTTGTTGTTTTTTGTCGCTAATTTCTTTATCCTAACAATATTTCTGAGTTTCTTGACTTGATTGATATGCATGGACAACTCATTTCCCCATATGCAAAAAGGGTCAAAAAGTGGGTCCAAACCTCTGACAGCAAGATCTACATGTGCAAGACCAAATTGTTAAAAACCTAAATATTAGAATGGTTCCTGCAATTGCACAATAATGTGCTATTAGACAACAGACCATGCACGTGCTAACCTCGATTGTAAACCTTAGTGCTTCCCATTGTTTCCCTGCAACACATATAAGGTAGTTAGTCATCAGGTTAAGTAAGGGTTCACATGCTATCAGTAAAATATGTTGATGAAAGATAAGCACATTGCCGATTCATCAGATTAATTCAAGACACAAGGAAACCCATATTTATCCAAACCAAGCATGATTAAGAACTAGGAAATATAGCACTTGTATATGTTTCTCATGTATTAAGTGCAGCCAAATTTGATTTATTCCTCACATGCACAACAATACAAAATTCTACCCACGACAATTGGACATCGCATTGCAGAATTGAACCAAGCAGTTAACTAAACACCACAATAAATGAACCAAACATTAACTGAGCACCACATTGCACAATATAACATACTCCTAATAGAAGATCAGACAGTTAGCCAAACCAAGCATGCTTAACAACTTGGAAATATAGCAATTGTATTTGTTTCTCATGTATTTAGTATAGCCAAATTCAATGTATTCCTCACATGGTATACAAGAACAGAATGCACCCACAATAATTGAACATCGCATTGCAGAATTGAACCAAACAGTTAACTAAACACCACAACAAATGAACCAAACGTTAACTGAGCACCACATTACACAATATAACATACTCCTAATAGGAGACCAGATAGTTAACCAAACCAAGCATGCTTAACAACTTGGAAATATAGCAATTGCATTTGTTTATCATGTATTTAGTACATCTAAATTTGATTTATTTCTCACATGGTATACAATAACAGAATGCACCCACAACAACTAAACATCGCATTGCAGAATTGAACCAAACAGCCAACCGCGTCACGTCGTCGGCGCGTGAGGCGTCGACGGTGAGGTGCTCCTCCAAGATCTGGGGGTCGATACGAATGGCAGCCATCGCGACCTCATCTGCGCGTGTGGCCGCGGTTTGCTTCTCTGCTGCCAATTGCTCCTTGAGATACTAGCTATACTGCACGCACCATGGCTTAGGGCGGCGCTTATTTGGTGGAGGGGTCGGTGATTTGGGTGGAAGGTGTCGCGCCGGTGGTCGGGGCATGCGGGATGTGGAAGGAGGAGGAGGATGGGGGTTGGGTTTGGATTACCTGCCTGGATAGATGAGGCCGAGCAGCGTGAAGGAGGGTTGCCGGTGAGGAGGCGGCGCTGCAAGCAAGGAGTGAAGGTTTCAACTTGGAAAGGAAGGCGGAAACAGGGGAAATGTGGCTTTTGGTAAGGGGGATGGGGTGGGGAGGTAGATATTTCCGCGGAAGCTGAAAATTTGGAATTGCTTTACTGAAAAAACTGGCGCGCAAAGTGTCATCAGACACGGTCCCTTATTCAGAACTGTGTACGATATGTGAACATCACAAACGATTCAGATAGCTTAACCCGTGTGTGATGAGTTTGAACATCAAAAAATTTGGTTTAAATTTCCCTGGTTACATCGGTTATCCACGTCACTTCATAATTTGGGTACACAAAGGAGTCTACAGCACACCCACACTTCTTAATTGAGAAAGTTCAGTAATTAAACAGAGCTAGCTGACCTAAACATTACTCTAACAAATTAAAGACCGGTGCTCTTAATTAAAGAAAACAAAGAGTACTACTATGGCTGGTGCTCGTCGATCTCCGCCACCGCCTCCATGTCCAGCTCGCGCCCGACGGTCTCCTGGGGAAGGGGCTCCATGGCATCAATCGCACCATACTCGGCAAGCATCTCACCATCCGCGTTCGCCATATCTTTGGAATAGGCAGCCACGAGCTGGGCATGGGCGGCCGCGATCTGGGCTTTGGCGGGCTCCGTCATGGCAAGGTATGCCGTGCAGGAATGAACGGTTGATCGAATGCTCTCAGCGATTGCCAACTCTTCGGCCGTGGGTTGCCGACCGTTGTCGGAGAAGCTTCATCCGATTTGTGCGGTGACCGCCACGAGCTCGGCGTGGACGGCCTCGACATGGTCGTGGGCGGCCTCCACCAGGGCTAAGGCTGCCGTTGCGGAACGGACAGCTGCTGTGCCGCTCTTGCTAGTTGCTATCCCCGAGGCAGATGTTGCTGCCGCCGCCTGAGAAGCAACAACGGCCATTTGGGCTGCCTTGGCCGCCCTCACGAAGCTTTTTAGCACGCGCCTGACGGTTGGAGCCGCGCTCTCGCCGGAGTGGGCCGCCGAAGTTGCCCTCACGATGCGGGGCCTCGTCCCCATCTTTCAACGGCGATGATTGAACAGTGAAATGATATTTGAGGAGCGGGCTAGTGTGCTTGACACTCCGACGGTGGTCCAAGATATTTTGTGCTGCATCTCACACGGTTGGTGATAATAAACTGTGTGTGATCTACTTGATTTTCGTCTTGATTTGAATTACATAATGGGGTCATAGCTGCAAAGGATGGTGTTTGAATTGCTAGAACTTTTATCTGCAGTGAACATGCAACTATAGGTGTGTCGTCAAAAAATCGGAATTATTCACGGTTTGTTTAGACGTTTTTATACATTAACTTGGTTTTGTAGGCATTTCAGGTGCATAATTCAAATTTGAACTACATGCACATGCTCCAGTGCATATAAACGGCTTGAAAAATCAAATATGTGTCCTTGGTTGTATGCTTAGGTCCCATGCAAGAAATGGGAATGAATGTCAAACACCCTGGCACCGTCACTCAGCCGCAAACATTGAGATACCTGGTTTTTCAATTCTAGTAAATCCAAAACTCGTCTGAAATTCATGAAACTTGGCATGCTATCATGGAGTGGCATCAACATGCCATGGTAAAATTTTTGTATCATTTGGGGCATGTTAGGGTATAAGCTTCTCACAAACCAGAGCTTCTCACAAAAAGAGTGATGGTTTTGGTAGGGAACGTGCCACCTTTGGGGACGAAACGATATCTGTTGCCTCCTATTGCTTTCAAAAAATTTCTAGTGTCAACATAGAACAACATGAGTGTTGTGTTTAATTTTGGAATTTTTCTGGGTCTGTTAGGACATTTTTATACATTGACTAGGTTTTCTAGGCATTATTTTATGTGCATAATTCAAATTTGAACTACATGCACATGCTCCAGTGCATATAAATTGGTTGAAAAATCAAATCTGTGTCCTTGGGTGCATGCTTAGGTCCCCATGCAAGAAATGGGAATGAATTTCAAACACCCTGCCACCGTCACTCGGCCGCAAACATTGAGATACCTGGTTTTCTAATTCTAGTAAATCCAAAACTCGTCTGAAATTCATGAAACTTGGCATGTTATCATGGAGCGGCATCAACATGCCATGGTAAAAGTTTTGTCCCATTTGGGGCAGGTTTGGGTATAAGCTTCTCACAAACCAGAGCTTCTCACAACAAACGTGATGGTTTCGGTAGGGAACCTGCCACCTTTGGGGACGAAATTATATTCGTTGCCTCTTACTGCTTTCAAAAAACTTCTATTGTCAACCTAGAACAACAGGAGTGTTGTGTATAATTTTGGAATTTTTCGGGGTTCAGTTAGACATTTTTACACATTAACTTGGTTTTGTAGGCATTTCAGGTGCATAATTCAAATTTGAACTACATGCACATGCTCCAGTGCATATAAACGGGTTCAAAAATCAAATCTGTGTCCTTGGTTGCATGCTTAGGTCCCATGCCAGAAATGGGAATGAATGTCAAACACCCTGCCACCGTCACTCGGCCGCAAACATTGAGATACCTGGTTTTTAAATTCTAGTAAATCCAAAACTCGTCTGAAATTCATGAAACTTGGCATGCTATCATGGAGCGGCATCAACATGCCGTGGTAAAATCTTTGTCCCATTTGGGGCAGGTTTGGGTATAAGCTTCTCACAAACCAGAGCTTCTCACAACAAGAGTGATGGTTTCGGTAGGAACGTGCCACCTTTGGGGACGAAACGATATCCGTTGCCTCTTATTGCTTTCAAAAAATTTCTAGTGTCAGAATAGAACAACAGGAGTGTTGTGTTTAATTTTGGAATTTTTTGGGGTTTGTTTGGACATTTTTATACATTAACTGGGTTTTCTAGGCATTTTATGTGCATAATTCAAATTTGAACTACGTGCACATGCTCCAGTGCATATTAATTAGTTGAAAAATCAAATTTGTGTCCTTGGGTGCCTGCTTAGGTCCCATGCAAGAAATGTGAATGAATTTCAAACACCTTGCCACCGTCACTCGGCCACAAACATTGAGATACCTGGTTTTTAATTCTAGTAAATCCAAAATTCGTTTGAAATTCATGAAACTTGGCATGCTATCATGGAGCGGCATCAAAATGTCGTGGTAAAATTTTTGTCCCATTTGGGGCAGGTTTGGGTATAATCTTCTCACAAACCAGAGCTTCTCACAACATGCGTGATGGTTTCGGTAGGGCACATGCCACCTTTGGGGACTAAACCATATCCGTTGCTTCTTATTGCTTTAAAAAATTTCTTGTGTCAACATAGAACAAGAGGAGTGTTGTATTTAATTTTGGAGTTTTTCGGGGTTCGTTTAGACGTTTTTATACATTAACTTGGTTTTGTAGGCATTTTAGGTGCATAATTTAAATTTGAACTACATGCACATGCTCCAGTGCATATAAACGGGTTGAAAACTCAAATATGTGTCTTTGGTTGCATGCTTAGGTCCCATGCAAGAAATGGGAATGAATGTCAAACACCCTGCCACCGTCACTCGGCCGCAAACGTTGAGATACCTGGTTTTAAATTCTAGTAAATCCAAAACTCGTCTAAAATTCCTCAAACTTGGCATGCTATCATGGAGCAGCATCAACATGCCATGGTAAATATTTTGTCCCATTTGGGGCAGGTTTGGGTATAAGCTTCTCACAAACCAGAGCTTCTCACAACAAGAGTGATGGTTTCGGTAGGGAACGTGCCACCTTTGGGGACGAAACGATATCCGTTGCCTCTTATTGCTTTCAAATTTTTTCTAGTGTCAAGATAGAACAACATGAGTGTTGTGCTTAATTTTGGAATTTTTCGGGGTTTGTTTGGACAATTTTATACATTAACTGGGTTTTCTAGGCATTTTATGTGCATAATTCAAATTTGAACTACATGCACATGCTCCAGTGCATATAAATTGGCTGAAAAATCATTTCTGCGTCCTTGGGTGCATGCTTAGGTCCCATGCAAGAAATGGGAATGAATTGGAAACACCCTGCCACTGTCACTCGACCGCAAACATTGAGATAACTGGGTTTTCAATTCTAGTAAATCCAAAACTCGTCTGAAATTCATGAAACTTGGCATGCTATCATGGAGCGGCATCAACATGCCATGGTAAATTATTTGTCCCATTTGGGGTAGGTTTGGGTATAAGCTTCTCACAAACCAGAGCTTCTCACAACAAGCCATTCTCACATGGGACTCTTATTGCTTTCAAAATTTTTCTAGTGTCAGAATAGAACAACAGGAGTGTTGTGTTTGATTTTGGATTTTTTTGGGGTTTGTTTGGACATTTTTATACATTAACTGGGTTTTCTAGGCATTTTATGTGCATAATTCAAATTTGAACTACGTGCACATGCTCCAGTGCATATTAATTAGTTGAAAAATCAAATGTGTGTCCTTGGGTGCCTGCTTAGGTCCCATGCAAGAAATGTGAATGAATTTCAAACACCTTGCCACCGTCACTCGGCCACAAACATTGAGATACCTGGTTTTTAATTCTAGTAAATCCAAAATTCGTTTGAAATTCATGAAACTTGGCATGCTATCATGGAGCGGCATCAAAATGTCGTGGTAAAATTTTTGTCCCATTTGGGGCAGGTTTGGGTATAATCTTCTCACAAACCAGAGCTTCTCACAACATGCGTGATGGTTTCGGTAGGGCACATGCCACCTTTGGGGACTAAACCATATCCGTTGCTTCTTATTGCTTTAAAAAATTTCTAGTGTCAACATAGAACAAGAGGAGTGTTGTATTTAATTTTGGAGTTTTTCGGGGTTCGTTTAGACGTTTTTATACATTAACTTGGTTTTGTAGGCATTTTAGGTGCATAATTTAAATTTGAACTACATGCACATGCTCCAGTGCATATAAACGGGTTGAAAACTCAAATATGTGTCTTTGGTTGCATGCTTAGGTCCCATGCAAGAAATGGGAATGAATGTCAAACACCCTGCCACCGTCACTCGGCCGCAAACGTTGAGATACCTGGTTTTAAATTCTAGTAAATCCAAAACTCGTCTAAAATTCCTCAAACTTGGCATGCTACCATGGAGCAGCATCAACATGCCATGGTAAATATTTTGTCCCATTTGGGGCAGGTTTGGGTATAAGCTTCTCACAAACCAGAGCTTCTCACAACAAGAGTGATGGTTTCGGTAGGGAACGTGCCACCTTTGGGGACGAAACGATATCCGTTGCCTCTTATTGCTTTCAAATTTTTTCTAGTGTCAAGATAGAACAACAGGAGTGTTGTGCTTAATTTTGGAATTTTTCGAGGTTTGTTTGGACAATTTTATACATTAACTGGGTTTTCTACGCATTTTATGTGCATAATTCAAATTTGAACTACATGCACATGCTCCAGTGCATATAAATTGGCTGAAAAATCATTTCTGCGTCCTTGGGTGCATGCTTAGGTCCCATGCAAGAAATGGGAATGAATTGGAAACACCCTGCCACTGTCACTCGACCGCAAACATTGAGATAACTGGGTTTTCAATTCTAGTAAATCCAAAACTCGTCTGAAATTCATGAAACTTGGCATGCTATCATGGAGCGGCATCAACATGCCATGGTAAATTATTTGTCCCATTTGGGGTAGGTTTGGGTATAAGCTTCTCACAAACCAGAGCTTCTCACAACAAGCCATTCTCACATGGGACTCTTATTGCTTTCAAAATTTTTCTAGTGTCAGAATAGAACAACAGGAGTGTTGTGTTTAATTTTGGAATTTTTTGGGGTTTGTTTGGACATTTTTATACATTAACTGGGTTTTCTAGGCATTTTATGTGCATAATTCAAATTTGAACTACGTGCACATGCTCCAGTGCATATTAATTAGTTGAAAAATCAAATTTGTGTCCTTGGGTGCCTGCTTAGGTCCCATGCAAGAAATGTGAATGAATTTCAAACACCTTGCCACCGTCACTCGGCCGCAAACATTGAGATACCTGGTTTTTAATTCTAGTAAATCCAAAATTCGTTTGAAATTCATGAAACTTGGCATGCTATCATGGAGTGGCATCAACATGTCGTGGTAAAATTTTTGTCCCATTTGGGGCAGGTTTGGGTATAAGCTTCTCACAAACCAGAGCTTCTCACAACATGCGTGATGGTTTCGGTAGGGCACATGCCACCTTTGGGGACTAAACCATATCCGTTGCTTCTTATTGCTTTAAAAAATTTCTAGTGTCAACATAGAACAAGAGGAGTGTTGTATTTAATTTTGGAGTTTTTCGGGGTTCGTTTAGACGTTTTTATACATTAACTTGGTTTTGTAGGCATTTTAGGTGCATAATTTAAATTTGAACTACATGCACATGCTCCAGTGCATATAAACGGGTTGAAAACTCAAATATGTGTCTTTGGTTGCATGCTTAGGTCCCATGCAAGAAATGGGAATGAATGTCAAACACCCTGCCACCGTCACTCGACCGCAAACGTTGAGATACCTGGTTTTAAATTCTAGTAAATCCAAAACAAATCTGAAATTCCTCAAACTTGGCATGCTATCATGGAGCAGCATCAACATGCCATGGTAAATATTTTGTCCCATTTGGGGCAGGTTTGGGTATAAGCTTCTCACAAACCAGAGCATCTCACAACATGCGTGATGGTTTCGGTAGGGAACGTGCCACCTTTGGGGACGAAACCATATCCGTTGCTTCTTATTGCTTTAAAAAATTTCTAGTGTCAACATAGAACAACAGGAGTGTTGTATTTAATTTTGGAGTTTTTCGGGGTTCGTTTAGACGTTTTTATACATTAACTTGGTTTTGTAGGCATTTTAGGTGCATAATTTAAATTTGAACTACATGCACATGCTCCAGTGCATATAAACGGGTTGAAAAATCAAATATGTGTTCTTGGTTGCATGCTTAGGTCCCATGCAAGAAATGGGAATGAATGTCAAACACCCTGCCACCGTCACTCGGCCGCAAACGTTGAGATACCTGGTTTTAAATTCTAGTAAATCCAAAACTCGTCTAAAATTCCTCAAACTTGGCATGCTACCATGGAGCAGCATCAACATGCCATGGTAAATATTTTGTCCCATTTGGGGCAGGTTTGGGTATAAGCTTCTCACAAACCAGAGCTTCTCACAACAAGAGTGATGGTTTCGGTAGGGAACGTGCCACCTTTGGGGACGAAACGATATCCGTTGCCTCTTATTGCTTTCAAATTTTTTCTAGTGTCAAGATAGAACAACAGGAGTGTCGTGTTTAATTTTGGAATTTTTCGGGGTTTGTTTGGACATTTTTATACATTAACTGGGTTTTCTATGCATTTTATGTGCATAATTCAAATTTGAACTACATGCACATGCTCCAGTGCATATAAATTGGCTGAAAAATCATTTCTGCGTCCTTGGGTGCATGCTTAGGTCGCATGCAAGAAATGGGAATGAATTGCAAACACCCTGCCACTGTCACTCAGCCGCAAACATTGAGATACCTGGGTTTTTAATTCTAGTAAATCCAAAACTCGTCTGAAATTCATGAAACTTGGCATGCTATCATGGAGCGGCATCAATATGCCGTGGTAAATTATTTGTCCCATTTGGGGTAGGTTTGGGTATAAGCTTCTCACAAACCAGAGCTTCTCACAACAAGCGTGATGGTTTCGGTAGGGAACGTGCCACCTTTGGGGACGAAACGATATCCGTTGCCTCTTATTGCTTTCAAAAAATTTCTAGTGTCAACATAGAAGAACATGAGTGTTGCATTTAATTTTGGAATTTTTCAGGATTCATTTGGACATTTTTATACATTAACTGGGTTTTCTAGGCATTTTATGTGCATAATTCAAATTTGAACTACCTGCACATGCTCCATTGCATATAAATTGGTTGCAAAATCAAATCTGTGTCCTTGGGTGCATGCTTAGGTCCCATGTAAGAAATGGGAATGAATTTCAAACACCAGGGCACTGTTGATTGCCGGCAAAAGGTTGAGATATTGTCGGTGTACTAAAGTTTGGGTCCTTTTTTAGTACCCCTTACTTGTGCACGGGCAGTTGCAGCCACACCCGCGGCGGGGCTTGACGGGGGTAGCTAGGAACAAGATGCAAGGCGAAGAGAAGCAACCAAGCTAGTCACCAGAAAGCAGAGGACAAGCTGGGCCCCTGGCAGGATCCTTGCCTAGGTGTCTCGCGAAGCCCCGGCAAGATTCTTGCCGGGGCTGCTCGCTGAGGACCCAGCAAGATCCTTGCCGGGACGACTAGAAGAGCACCAACAAAAGCACCACCCTTGAGGTTGGGAGCTCTGAAACCATCGACAACGTTAAAGCCGAGACCCAAGGGCGCGCGCATAGAGGCGTGCAGATCGTTGTGAAGACCAGAAGGTGAATTACTTAGCAAGAGCATTGTAAAGGATGTCCGCGAGGCCCCAGCAAGATCCTTGTCGGGGGCATCGGCAAGACTCCGCCACCCAGTCACCGCTCCAGCACAGTGGTCGGCCTGCCAGCCTGGCAAGCACCTGCGTGGTGGCATGCAGATCTTCGTGAAGACGCTTCCACCTCTCCAGCACAGCAGCTGGCGAGCCAACTTGGCACTGCACGCCTCGTCGGCATGGAGGCGACGGACGTGACGGGTTCTTCTCCTGCCCCCGATAAAGCTAAAGGGCACGTAAGCAGTGCATTGATGGTGTTTGTCCTAAGACGCCGGTGATAAACATGGACAATATAGCTACTTTACACCTCATGTATGCCACTGTGGCAGCCCCTTAGACATATAAAAGGAGGCCCATGGTGTACTGGAGGGGCATTCGAACTTCTGAACCTCTCGGCCCAGCTTGCATGCAGAGCAGCTCGCCGAAGCTCAAGAACAGAGAATACACACTCAAGCAAGACTAGGGTTTTACGCTTCCGAGCGGCCCGAACTTGGGTAAAAATCCCTCGTGTTGACCACTAGATCTGCTCTTTGCTCTACCCATCTTCCCTGCCGAACCATAGAAGGGGTCCATGTGATCCCATAGGTGTCGTTCCGACCGACATATTTGGTGCGCCCGGTAGGGGGCGCTGAGGTCTGCGAACCTGATCTAGCGGTTAGCACATCGCTTCCTCGATCACCATGGCTCCCAAGAAGAAAGGGATCATGGCCAGTGGCGGACCCAGGATTTGCTGGCGCCCCAAGCGAGAAACTAAGGGCTAAAAACTACCCAAAAAACTCCAGTTTCAAGGCATACAAAAGTCAATCTATGTTGTGTAACTAATGAGAAACCAAACATGATATTCAATGGCAGCATTTGTTCCATGATGGGTCAACTAATAAAGCAAGACAAATCAAAAGACAATATGTAGCATAGATGTATGATACAAAAGATCGGTACCGAATCAAAGGATTGGTTGATCTGAGCCTCCCATGACTACATCTTCCATAGCAGAAGAAGCTAAACCTTCAATCATCAATTTTGAAATGCAAATCAGTGCATAATGTAGCAGGCAAAACTAGTTAACAATAGATGCAAAATGTTAAAACTTACGTCTAGGACGAGGCAAAACGCCTTTACGTGTGCGATAACCTTGAAATCGCTCGATGATCTTTGATTCTTCAATACTAACAAATACATCTCGCTCAATGTAACATACCATTATATGAGTACCAAACATACCATCCAAAGCTACCTTAAGTGAAGTTGCTTTCGTGTCAGGAACATGCTCAACTGCCATGAATCTCTCAATCACCTCCCCTCTTTTGCCGAGATACCTATAAGACAAAGGAGCATGATTAATATATAAGAACATTAAGAAAATATCACACACATACAACACTGGCAAAGGTACTGACCGCAAACACATAGCCATTTGCTCCTTCATAGATGCATCTCTCGACTCATCAACAAGTAATGCAAATTTACTATCTCCAATCTCCTCAATAATGACATTGGTGGTCTCTTTTGCACAAGCTTTGCATAAATCCAAGTGTATCTTATGTGATGTTAGCTTATGGTTATCTCATGCATCCCCAAATAAATTTTCCACCTTTGGGTCTTTCTTTATGAACAAGTCGAACAACTCTCTAAAGTTACCCTTATTCATTGAGCTAGTAGACTCATCATGACCATGAAAAGCAAGAGCTTGTAGTATCAAAAAATTGACAATACTCAATGTAATCAAGAGACGAGCTTTGTATTCTTCTTCTTGCTTATGAGAACCCCTATCAAACACATGTGGCAGATTTTGTCTTTGATATTTGAAATCCTCATAATGTTGCCTAGATTTATTATGAGCACTATCATGCTTGCCAACATGCTGATTAAAAACTTTAGGCCCATCCTTCCAAGATTTGAATCCATTTTTTGTGAATGCTTCTATACCATAGTATCTAACAAACATTACTCAATGTCTTATTTCTTTTACTCATCTTGCCTCCTGTAAAATTTGGTAGAAACAAAAATTACTCAATGTCTAAATCAATTTCTATATCTAAGTATCTAACAAACAGTGGCATCAAGCAACAACAATTGCATCTGGCAATTGTTTTTAGAAACAGGCATCTAGCAACTAAATACAGTGGCATCAAGCCATCAACCTGTACCTGATTTCTGAATTCTGAGTTTCTGACTGAGGACCACCTAGCGGGACAGAAATAGGTCAAAAGTAGAAAAGATGGCCTGCAGCCTCGCGCCCTAGAAAGGTCACCGCCTCGCGCCCTTGCCGGACAGGGCAACAGCCAGCAGTGACGCAATCGGGGGGGGGGGTGCTGGTACAGAGGTTAGGGGGGCGCTGCTGGACAAGCCGACGGGCGTCGGCGAGCGGTGGGATACGCCGGCTTCAGGGGGCGACGGACGGTGGCGGGGACGCCGGCGGCAGGCGATGGCGGTGGCGGCTGGTGGCAGGCCCTGGCTTAGGGTTCGTAAGTCGAGGGAGCTAGGGAAGAGCGAGGCGGCTGCGGCTGGTTCGATGGTTCCTGTTGTGCGTGCGCGGGGGCAACTTGTGCGATGCGGGGCGGCTGGGCCAGTTGGCCTGGGCTGCCTGGGGTTGGAAGTGGGCTGCGCCCCAGGCCAACTTTTTTTATTGAAATATAGGCCGAGAAAAAATCCCATGCCCCAAGCAGTGGCCTGGGCTTCCTGGGGCCCAAATCCGCCGATGATCATGGCGATCGGTCCATCTGGAGCCAACCCGCCTGTGCCAGCACGGACGGGCGACGGAGTAGTCACGGATGGTGGCGGAGCTACGGACCATGACCATCCATGACACTCCGGCAACCGAAGCCAGGCAAGCGTCATCGTTCGCACCCAAGACGACGAGTCGCGTGCCACGGCATCCAAGGGCGGGACCATGCTGCCTACGGGCGGCACGGCGACCTCCAAGACACCCCCGCCGGCGCCCGCACCACGGTCCTCCCAGGCCATGCACGACGAGCAGCGCCGTGACTATCGTGACCTTGGGCGCCGCCGCGGGAAGAGCCCTCTGCATCGTCCTCGAGATGCGCAGGGCCGCCATGCACACCAAGATGCTGGTCAAGGTGGCGCATGGCTGCGGAACCATGACTGTGCTCCTTCTAACATGGTCAGAAGTCCGAGCCCCTCCTGTTCCTCGCGCTTGTCGCTGCCTCCTATGCCAGCAGAAGCGTTAGCGCGAGTGCATCTACTCCTTGACTTCCCTCCCGCTACGGAGAAGCAGGAAGAGTGGTGGGCTGCTATCCAGAGCCTTATTGGCTATGCCAATAAAGATCAATACCAGGAGGCAGGCCCCTCGCGACGCTGGTCCATCGGTCCGGCGCGTGCCAACGGCGAGAGGGCCGGAGGCGCCGCAACCACGGTGCACTCCCCTCCACCATGACGGTAACGATCGCCGGCTCGGCGGGTTGATGCCCGTGATGATGGATCCAGGGCTTCGTCTGATCCACGAGCTCATCGCGACCAACATCAGGTTCTTCGGGAGCAGGTTAACGAAGACGCTCGAACTACCATCGAGCGGCGACGGGAAGGGCGCCATCAATCTGATAGGCGTGCAGGGCCCACTGCATACAAGCCTGCGCCAGGGGATTCTGGTGACCTGCCATACGAGGTGGGTTGTCCAGCTTTTACCCGTGAGCTGCTGCAGTTTCAGTGGCCTACTACCCGCACGTTTAAACTAGAGGTCCTAGAGAAGTATGATGGCAAGACTCATCTGTCTGAGTTCCTGAGCGTCTACAACATTGCGATGCAAGCTGCCGGGGCTCGGGACGGCAAGGTGCTCGCCAACTACTTCCCGTTCGTACTCAACCCAAAGTCAGGTCATGGCTGATGCACCTGCCGGTAGATTCCATCTCCTCTTGGACGGACCTGTGCCATGAGTTTGTTGGCGCCTTTACCGGAGGCCATCAAGCTCCTGGCCAGGCGAGTGATTTGCATCTCATCCCCCAGAAGGATGGCGAGTCCTTGAGCAAGTACATACAGAGATTCAACCATGTGCGGTACAACATCCCAGATGTTTATCCAGCTGCTGTCATCAGCGTGTTTCATGAAAACATGCGCAACTGCAAGATGCGTGAAGAACTGGCCATGAACAAGGTTAGGGATGTTGCCGAGCTGTATGTTTTGGCTGACAGATGTGCTTGGGCCGAAGAAGGAAGGAAGTACCCTAGCAAAGATGCCGGCGTGGGAAGCGACTCTGAAGACAAAGACGCCGCTGCCCCGGCAAAGAAGGGCTGACGGCACAATAGGAAGCTCAGGGCAAGACCGTGCTTGCCATCGAGGAATCCGGCAACCCCGGCACCACCAAGAACGCTAAGGTTGACACCCCCGGCAAGGAGGTTGCCGAGTGCGCCGCCTGCCAGGACCTGGCGGCTGCCAACAAGTCGGGGGGCTTCGACGAGCAATATTGCAAGATCCATCATACCAGGGGCCATGACCTCCAAAACTGCCGGCAAGTTCAGCAGCTTGTGGAGAGGCAGAAAACTTAGTATGAAAGACTGGATAAGGAGAAAGGCCAGGATGGTGCTGAGGGGTCTGGCAAGAAGCGCGGTGGCCGAGGAGGGCGCCACTTCAAATAAAAGCAACAAGAGAGGCCTGCTCAAGGCCGCGGCAAGAAAGAAGTGGATGATGACCACGAAGAGGACCGCGAGTCCAGTGACCCAGAATTTCAAAAGGCCACAGAAGCCATGTGCATCGATGGTGGCGCCTTGTTGCATTCTTCTCACCACCAACTCAAACAGTGGCGCACGAGATCAATGCGACAGAGCCATCGATCGACGCCCAGAAGCCGCTGAAATGGTCCAACACACCTATCATTTTCGATGCCGAGGATCACCCTGATCGCACAACTGTGGTCGGTTGCTTGCCGTTGTTGGTTTCGCCAACAACTCGCAACCTCAAGGTGACGAAAATGCTAGTAGACGGTGGGGCCGGTCTAAACTTGATCTCTCCCCAGGTGATTAAGAGGTTGCAAATCCCCAAGGAAGTTCTTGAGGAGAGACCTTGCGCGCCAAAGATGTCGGTGGGAACGACACCTATGGGATCACACGGACCCCTTCTACGGTTCAGCAGGGAAGATGGGTAGAGCAAAGAGCAGATCTAGTGGTCAACACGAGGGATTTTTACCCAGGTTCAGGCCGCTCGAAAGTGTAAAACCCTAGTCCTGCTTGAGTGTGTATTCTCTGTTCTTGAGCTTCGGTGAGCTGCTCTGCATGCAAGCTGGGCTGAGAGGTTCCAAAGTTCGAATCCCCCTCCAGTACACCGTGGGCCTCCTTTTATACGTCTAAGGGGCTGCCACGGTGGCATACATGAGGTGTAAAGTAGCTAAAGTGTCCATGTTTATCACCGGTGTCTTAGGACAAACACCATCAATGCAGTGCTTACTTGACCTTTAACTTTATCGGGGGCAGGAGAAGAACCCGTCCCGTCCATCGCCGCCCCGCTCCATCTTGACAGGCATCCATGCCGACGAGGCATGCAGTGCCAAGTTGGCTGGCCAACTGCTGTGTTGGAGAGGTGGCAGCGTCTTCACGAAGATCTGGATGCCACCACGCAGGTGCTTGCCAGGCTGGCAGGCCGACCACTGTGCTAGAGCGGTGACGGGGTGGCGGAGTCTTGCCGATGCCCCCGGCAAGGATCTTGCCGGGGCCTCACGGACGTCCTTGACAATGCTCTTACTAAGTACTTCATCTTCTAGCCTTCACAACGATCTGCACTCCTCTATGCGCGTGCCCTTGGGTCTTGGCTTTAACATTTTCGATGGTGTCAGAGCTCCCAACCTCAAGGGTGGTGCTTTTGTTGGTGCTCTTCAAGTCGTCCCGGCAAGGGTCTTGGTGGGTCCTCAGCGAGCAGCCCCGCCATGAATCTTGCCGGGGCTTCGCGAGCCACCCAGGCAAGGATCTTGCCAGGGTCCCAGCTTGTCCTCTGCTTTCTGGTGACTGGCTTGGTTGCTTCTCTTTGCCTTGCATCTTGTTCGCAGCTACCCACGTCAAGCCCCGCCGCGGGTGTGGCTTTAACTGCCCGTGCACAAGTAAGTTGTATGAAAAAAGGGCCCAAACTTTAGTACACCGACAGGAGGGAAGATGGGTAGAGCAAAGAGCAGATCTAGTGGTCAACACGAGGGATTTTTACCCAGGCTCGGGGCGCTCGGAAGCGTAGAAGGGGTCCTTGTGATCCCATAGGTGTCGTTCCCACCGATATCTTTGGCGCGCCAGGTAGGGGGTCTGATGTCTGTGAACCTGATCTAGTGGTTAGCACATCGCTTCCGGGACCACCATAGCTCCCAGGAAGAAAGGAATCACAAGATATCCCCGCCGGTACCCGCGCTGTGCGGTCTTTCCTGGTCGTGCGCAACGAGCGGCGCCGCGACACTGATGTCCCCGGGCGCCGCCGCGGCAAGGGCCCTCAGCGTCATTCTCGAGATGCGCATGGCCGGTGAGCACTAATGAGCAGCCAAGGTTCCATGTTCCTATCTTCATTATTCCTTTTCTCAAAGGACGGAAGGTTCCCTCGCACACGAGTTTGCCAGGGGGATAGAGAGTGTGGGTACCAACAGGCGACGCTCGAAGCGGCATCTTGCTAATAAGAATACAGCAGCAAAAAGCTAAGTCACGAGACTTCGAGTGAATTTTCTTTTGATATTAGGTTATTTTCCTCGAATGGTCTCGGTTCTTGTACAGGAAAACCTGCACGCGAAGGAACCTTGTCAGGATTGGTTGCGCCCTTGCTCCGTTTCGAGTCCGCTCAATGACTCAAGTGGCTGCACTGAAAGCAACAAGGTTCCTTGCCGATAGCGGCACCTCCAGCAGGCTGCTAAGGATCCATCCTCTAAGCGCTCGCGGCAAGGGTGCGCGCACCGGCAAGCCATTCCCAGTAACGCGTAGGGTGTGTACCGTACAAAGAGAAATTGTACAAGGAAGATAGCATGCATTCGATCCGAAACATAGTAAGTCATATTACATTAAATAGTTGCCGCAGTTCTAACTTAAGGTAAATTATTTTGGGTACAGAACCACGATGGCAAGAGGAAGCGGAGCGCCTAGTCCCGGCGCTGGCCTTCCACCCTCCTGACGTCGTCAACAAGACTGACGACGGGCGCGACAAGCTCTTCAAGCGCCTTGCGGTCCGCATCCGCCGGCAAGCTGTCTTGGTTTAGGTCGATGCCGGGGTTCCTGTACGCCACCTTGGTGAGCACCTTGAGGAGGGTGCCCTGGCAAAGCTTCCGGGACTCATTGGCCAGGTGGGTTGCTCGGCCGTCGTGGAGTAGCTTCAAGGTGTTAAGCACGGCCTGAAAGAACATGCTCACCCTGGCGCTCTCAGTTATCCTCTCATCGCGAGAGAACTTGAAGCTCGACATGCCCATGGTGGACAGTTGTGTCGTGAGCCTTTGTGCGACGTCGACAAGGCGCTCAGTCCAGATCTTCACGCCCTTCTCAAAGTCATTGTAGGTGGCGGCGGCACTCTCAAGCAGCAGCTTCTCATTCTCGAGGTCCTTGGCCAGGGTTTTCTCACGAGCCCTGCTGCCATTGAGGGATTCCTCCAGAGTGGCTAGCTTCAGTTTTAGATCATCAATGGAGTCGTCGGCCTTGGAGAGCAACTTGGTCTTGTCAGATATGGTGACCTGCAGCCTCGCCAAGGTGTCGATGGTTTTGTCTCTATCGTTCATGAGCGTCGAGACCTCCTTACTATGCTTCTCCAGCTCCACCTCCAGCTTCTCCACCTTGCCGGCCAGCTCGTCCTTGGCGGCCTTTGCGGCTTTGGTGGCGTCGACGGCCTCTTTCAGCTTGCCGGCATGGTCCAGGACCAGTGTGTCGAGTGCATCCTTGTGCTCCTGCTCCAGTTCCTGGGTCCGCTGCGCGAGGAGCTTCTCAATTTCTTCATCCTTGCTGCGGAGGTTGGCGGTAAGCGCCTCCTCACGAGCGGCAAGGTCAACTTCTTGGGTGGCGAGCAAGACGCGACGCTCCCTTAGTTGGGCGTCGTCCTTGGCGGCCTGTGTGGCGTCCTCCTCCTGGGCCTTCTCGACGTTGGATTGCTTGAGGAGGGCTCGTTCCAGCGCTGGCTCAGCTGCTCCTAGCTGGTTTACAAATCCTACCGGGCCTCGGCAAACCAGGCCTACATCTGCTCAACGCGCTCTTGGAAGCTCGCCTCCGCCGCGTCAATGACCGCCGTCCTGGAGTCCAACTTCTCTTTGCGGGCACGATAAAGTGCCTGAAGCTTTTGGAAGTTGCTACTCATGGCCTAGAGGAGCTGGCTCTCTTTGGAACTGCCACTGCTGGTGTTTGGCTCGTCAACAACCTGGAGCCCGGCGGCAGCGATGACCCTGCCGTCAAGAACTTCCCCTCCGGCAGGTGCTCCAATGCTCGCCATCCTCGGGATGCTAACGAACAAATCCTCGCCGATCTTGGAGTATCTGCTATAGGTGGGGGCTTCGGAGGTGGACGGTTGGTCGTCAACCACCGTCTCCCCGGCAGCCGAGGACCCCGGCACCGATGCAGCTCCTGGCGCTCCTGAGGCAGGAATGCCATCAGTGCGGTCGCCGGCCTCCTCGCTGGCTCCCCCGGCAGCCCCCTTGGCGGCCTCTTCATGTGCTTCCTTGGCGGCCTCGTCAGTGGCAACCTCGTCAGCCTCGGCGGTGGCATCCTTGGCGATCTCCTCGATGGTGGCGTCAGTATCCATCTGACCCACCGAGGAGAGGTCTAAAAACCGAAGAGGAGAAAAAGGTCAAACCAAGGTCGATGTTTGAAGCAGAGAGAAAAAGATTGCGCAAGGAAGGCTGATCAAAACCAGAAGATGAAAAGTTTACCTACGACGAGTTGGTGAGGAGTAGATCCCTTCCCAACAACACACGTTGTTAGGATGGAGCCGCCGACACCTGTGCTTGCCGGCTCTCCCTCCACACGCATGGGCTCGTCGGCGGGGGCCCTTGCCGGGGATCTCTCCCTAGGTGGCATGGGCTCGCCAGTGGAAGCCCTTGTCGGGGACCCCCTCCTGGGTGGTGAGGTGGTTGATGGAGGAGGCATGTTGGGGGTGCCCCTTGGCGGCTCCTCCTGTTTCCGCTCTTTCCCTGCAAACCCGGCAAGGTTAGCAACAATGATAACCACCCCGGCGCTCACCAGCAGAAAGTGGGTAATGGACTCATGCTGGGGACTGAGTCGGGGGCTGCGTCGTGGGCTGGGGCCCGGCCTGATCGTGATCACCTCTAGCGCGCTTGAGGTGCTTGCCGGGGGCTCGTCGCCCGTCAAGGTTTTGGCCCTCTTCGCCATCCTCTGCGCCAATGTCTTCGTATCCCTGCAGAGGCAAGCCAAGACAATATCAAATCAAACAAGATAACCAAAATAGAGGTTCAGGAAAAGGAGAAAGCGGTGAGGCGCTTACTCATCCTCTTCTTCTCGCCTCCTCCTGTTCGGGCTCATGGAAGAGAGGTCATAATCACTACAGGAAACAGCTACTTTGCCGTCTGCCACGGCGGACGGCAAAGGCTCGAAAGGCGGACGGCAAAGACCTTTGCCGTCAGCCGCGGACGGCAAAAGGCTCCGGCAAAGAAGGCTACGGTAAATAGCTGCTTTGCCGTCTGCTTCCTGGCGGCGGACGGCAAAGGCTCTTTGCCGTCTGCGGCGGACGGCAAAGAGGGCGGACGGCAATAATTGCGCTGTCAGTCCGTTAAGTGGCTAACGGCAGACCTTTGCCGTCCGCCGCAGACGGCAAAATTTCTCTGGTCTTTGCCGTCTGCCTTATGATGTCATCTACACGTCACTAGATGGCAGGTTCTTTGCCGTCTGCCACTGATGGCAAAGTGCAGGTTCTTTGCCGTCTGCCACTGTAGGCAAACTGACCAAATGGGTCAGCTCCCAGGAAGCACAGTTGGCTGCCACGTGGCTTCTTTGCCGTCCGCGGCAGACGGCAAAGAGCTCTTTGCCGTCGGTGGCAGACGGCAAAGAGCCTGCATATTGTCTGTTTTTTCTGTTTTTTATTAAATCCCACAATTTGCACAGAAAATATATAAGTTTCATATCACATATCCAGCACATATCCAGCACATAAGTTTCATATCACACATCACATCAGTTTGATCCATACACATTGTTCATACATAAGCAAGTTCCATCCATACACATTGTTCCATCCATATATATATTACAATGCAAAGTTTCATCAAGATAGCAAGTTCCATCATAGCAAGCTAGATACAATGCAAAGTTTCATCAAAGGAAAAGCAAGCACTCCATCATAGCAAGCTAGCTTCCATGAAGTGAATGAAATGTGCAAAATGGTAAATAAGAAAGTTAGAAATAGGTGACTAGAACAAGAAGAAGACTAGAACAAGAAGTATATGTCATTTATGAGCTAACTTAGGTGAAATGGATCATATATGAGCTAACTAAGTTGAAATGGGTTGTTTATGAGCTAACTTAGTTGAAATGGATCATTTATGAGCTAACTTAGTTGAAATGAGTCGTTTATGAGCCAACTAAGGTGAAGGGCATCGTTTTTGAGCTAAGTAAGGTGAAATGGGTCATTTTGGAGCTAACCTAGGTGAAATGGGTCATTTTGGAGCTAACCTAGGTGAAATGGGTCATTTTAAAGCTAACGTAGGTAAAATGGATCATTTAGGAGCTCATCTACGTAAAATGGGTCATTTTAGAGCTAATTTAGTTGAAATGGATCTTTTTGAGCTAACTTAGGTGAAATGGATCATTTAAGAGCTAATTTAGGTGAAATGGATCGTTTTTTAGCTCACTTAGGTCAAATGGATCGTTTATGAGCTAAATTAGTTGAAATGGATCGTTTATGAGATAACCTAGGTAAGATGGGTCATTTTGGAGTTAACCTAGGTGAAATGGGCCATTTTAAAGCTAACGTAGGTAAAATGGATCATTTAGGAGCTAATGTAGGTAAAATGGGTCATTTTTGAGCTAACTTGGATGAACTGCATCATTTATAAGCTAACCTAGGTAAAATGGGTCATTTTGGAGGAAAATAAGCTAACTCTAGGTCATTATGGTAAGCATATTGGAGGAAATAAAGCTAAGTCTAGGTCTTTATGCATTTGTTAAGCAAAACACTAGAGAAACTTACCGTGATCAGGGAGGTGTAGGAGCGGGGTGGCTAGTGCCGCTACCTGGAGAAGGATCGTGCGATGCGTTTCTGGAGTTAAGCTGCACCAAAGATCATTTCCAATGTCTCGTTAGCATTACGACACTCAAATGTTAAGACTACCAAGTAATGTCCATTCAAACTAAACTCACCGTGCTCCCAGGAGCAATCACTGGCATCGGCGGAGCGGGCTGACCGGACTTCTCGCACACAGACTGCACATTTGGTTTTCAGAACAGAGTCATACTAGTTAGTAATGAGACTCAAATGTTAAGACTAGCAAGTAATCTGCAGAAGAAACTTACCACAAGGAGCTCGTACATGGCCCTTGCCTGCATGTCATTCCGTGCCCTCTCCTCCTCCATCATCTTTCTCGTCCTCTCCTCCATCTCCCGCTGCCTCTCCGCCGCCTCCGCCAGAAGTTTCTCCGTTCTATCTCTCTCAGTCTGTATAGCAGCCTGCAACACCACTCACATGACCATTTGTAATCATTGATGGAAGCGCACACAATGTAATGGAGAAAGATAACTGAGTACGTATCACTAACCTTGATGGCGAGTTGCACTGGCCGTTCACGAGGCCTTATCTCAGGAGCGGAGCTCGACTGGCGCGCCTTGATCTCCGGGAGAGTGCTAGGACAACGGATAAGTCCATCTCCAATGGCTATGGAGCCATGGGACCTCCCGCCACCAGATATCATCACCAGCTCTGGATCAATGGGACCCTGGCTCGGGTTAAAGTCCTCCCCTTTCCTCGCCTTCCCCTCATCTCTATATCTCACGAGCTTGTTGTGGGAGGAGATGTTGGTGAAGTTGTTTGCATCATCGAGGTCAGACTGAGAGAAAGCCTTGACTTTCTTGAAAGAGCCAGTGTGGGCCATGGCATACAGGTCGTACACCTCTGGCACCTTATCCGCCTTATTGTAGCGTGCCTGAAAGAGAGAAACAATGAAAATTAGTAATTAAAGGGCTCAAGCTAGCATGATGAATGAATTGCATGAATCATGAAGCAAACCACATACCCAGTTGCGCCCGAACTGATATAAGTTGGAGCTGCCTTGATGGTGTGGCACACCTTCCATTTGGGCACGTTTGTCCTTGGCCTGGTTGTGGAGGGCTAGCCATTCTTGTGAGCACCACTCATCGACCAACACCTCCCAACAATCCATCCGATCCGCACACCATCTCGGAGGCGCCTAAGTTAGCAAATAGAAACTTGAGCGCTACGGCTAAGAATTACTAAATGAAGGAACTTAAGTAGAAGGCCTTAAGAATTACCTTCATGTACTGCTCCTTACTCAGGAACTTATCGCGGCACGCCGGCTTGGTCTTCTTGATACCACGCAAGGCGTAGTAGTCTCGAACAGCCTGCACCCGAGCCTCGTGCCGTAAGTTCTGGAGTAGGCGCTTGCAGACGTTCTGGATAACATTTGCGCTGTCCTCCTCGTATCCCTCCTCACACCTGTAGAATGTCTGCAATCAAATGAGACAATATTGATTAGTACAATTAATAACTAGCTAGTTGAAGATTTTGAAATGTGTAAAGGAGAAATTACCCAGAACGTCCTGATCACCATGTCTGCCCTCGTGTCGCACACGACACCGTCGATAATGACATCCGGCGGGGCCGGGGCAGCCACGTAGTGCTCCCAGCTCAACCCAAGCTCTGGAAGCCGACCCTCACCAGGCAACGTGACAAACCCCGGGAAGTTTTGCCGGCAAAGAACTCCAAGGACGGAGTTGGGCCGGCGGACACTATGATGGTGGTCCCAACCCCTGCAGCATGACAAGGCCAACGCATTAGTTATTTGAAGAAACGTGAATGCAGAAGGTACAAAAATATTAAATGCACTTACGTACCTCTCCCCATCAGGGAAGATCAACCACCTCTGCTCGCGGGTCGCCGGCACGGACGGGAGCCGTGTAGCACCACGCTGGTAGACGGTGCCACCCTCCTCCTCAAGATCAGTCGGCTCCCCGCCATCATCAGCATGGCCACTCGGCTCCTCGGGCTGATCCGGCCAGGTACCCCATCCGGACGTGTGCTCCTCCGGGGTCTCGTGGGCCGAAGGCCAGTCGACCCGAGGCTCGTGGGCCCAAGACCCGTGGACCGGAGGCTCGTGGACCGGAGTCCGTGTAGCCTCCTCCTCGGACGAGTCCACCCTAGCAGTCACGTGCTCGGGTGAAACAGCTGGGGGTGGCGGCGAGGAAGGCGCCCTAGCAGTCACCCTACCTCCTCTCCCGCGACCACGTGCCCCACCTCCTCTCTTCCTACCTCGTCCCCTGCTGGGCACCGCGGTCGACGAAGAAGGGCCCGGCGGTGTGGACATACTGTCCAGCAACGCTCGGCGGAGAGGTACGTCTGGAATCGAAGACCTCAGACCACGCGCCGACGAAGAAGGGGCCTTGGCGCGCTCCCGACCAGCGCCCACCATCTTTCAACACCTGCCATGACAAACAGTAAACGAAATTAGTACAACATAAAAAAAAGACCGACATGAATAATAATATGTGTATCACTTAAGTGTATCATCATCAAGTACAACATTAAAAAATTTAATACCTGACACTACTAATAATCTCGATCAGTATCATCAATAAATGCATAATCATCATCATCACTATAATCAATGACGGGCTCATAGGGTTCAGTGGCATCAACATGTGCAAGGCCACCTTGACGTAATCGGTCAAGCAATGACAGGTCATCCGCAGCAGTAACCTCTTCTTGTTCCGGCTCTTCTTGTTCCTCCTCTGGGGTGATGTCGGATTCACTGTCGCTGTCTACTTCAATGTTTTGGGGTGAAGTATAGCGGTTCTTGAAACGCTTTTTGGAAAGACGTGTCTCTTGGAAGAATTCTCCTTCATATGTGTCTGGGTTAATGTGAGGTTCATAATCCTCTTCCTTTGGGGGAGATAGTCTAGCACGTGGCGGCACTTCATAAACGACATCCCAACCTTTCAGATTTGGATTAGTTTGGCAGGCCCACGGTAGATAGAATACTTGGGTCGCCTGTTGAGCCGTAATATAGACATCAGGAACATCTAAATGGGTGCTTTGGTTGATTTCAACTAGCCCTATATGTTCATGAGTCCTTCTAGTCTCCTTCGGCTGAAACCAATAACATTTGAAGACTACGACATTCGGTGGGTTTTCACCATAGAATAGAAGTTCATAAATTGCTTCAACTCTCCCATAATACTCGGTACCTCCTTCGCCGATAGCAGATACACAACAATTTGTAGACTTTCGGTCGGCCATAGATAGCTCTTTGCCATAGGTACGAAAGCGATACCCGTTGATGTCGTATTTGTCAAATGAACGGACCTTATAGTCAAAACCATTAGCGACTTGTCTCAATTCGGCGTCCATAGACTCTGAATTAGCCTACAAGTTTAATATGAAAGGATTGTTGCATTACGCACAAATTAGCGAATGAAACCGGGATAGCCGCCTACAAATTAGCCTACAAGTCTAATAGAAATTACCGTTTGTTTGAACCAAGAGATGAAACCGGGATAGCCGCCTCCTTGCTTTGCGAGAAGCTCATACTCTTCGACAGAATCCTTTTGGATCACCGCTCCATACGAGAATAAGGCGACGTATCGACTGTATGAAATATCCAGGAATAAGAGCAGTTCAAAGGAAATAGAAGTTGCGAAACTATGTACCGAGAACTTACTCGATGTACGGCCGCACTTCTATCAGGTTGTTGAAGATATACAACGAAATGGTCCGCCATTGTTCGTTATCCAAAGATACTGGATTTGAAACACTGGCTGGTGCGAGATTCCCTTTGAATAGGCTGAGGTTGGATCCACCCTTTTTAGGGTCGTCAGCATTGTACCGAGGCTTCGGATTATGCAAATGACGATTTTTGGCTTCGTAGTGTGCTGTCACGAAGTTTGCCGCCTCCTCAGTGATGAATGCCTCAGCCATCGATGCTTCAATTCTACGTTTATTTTTACATTTTTGTCGAAGCGTCTTCTGCATCCTCTCAGTTGGGTAGCACCAACGATTTTGCACGGGCCCCCCCAATCTTGCCTCGGTCGGGAGATGCAAAATCAAATGTTGCATTGGATTAAAGAAGCCCGGTGGAAAGATCTTCTCTAACTTGCAGATCAACTCCGGCGCCAACTCTTCCATTTCTTCTAGCACGCCAGGCGATAGTTCTTTCGCACAAAGAACACGGAAGAAATAGCTGAGTTCTGCCAGTACTAGCCATTCATCCTCAGGGATGAAGCCACGCAACATCACCGGCATTACCCGCTCAATCCATATGTGCCAATCATGACTCTTGAGACCAAATATCTTCAATTTATCAAGACTGGCTCCCCTCTGTAGATTCGCTGCATACCCATCGGGGAACATCAACTGCATTTTCACCCACAAGATAATTTCCCTCATAGCTGGCCTTCCAAGATTGAACCATGCCTTTGGCTTCGTCCAGTTCTGCTTTCCTTTCGGTTCTTTCATGTTTTGTAACGGCCTATCACATAGCGCCTCCAGATCGACTCTAGCCTTAGTATTATCCTTTGACTTCCCATCTATGCCGAACAATGTACCAAAAAGTGCCTCGGCGATATTCTTCTCAGTGTGCATCACGTCGATGTTGTGTGGGCAAAGGAGGTCTTTGAAGTAAGGCAGATCCCATAAGCATGTTTTGTGAGTCCAGGCGTGCTTAGAATTATACCCCTTGAAGTACCCTGGACGCTCTGGATCTGGCTCGAGAGCGTTTAACTGATCCAGGGTCTGTTGGCCTGTCAATGCATGTGGTGCAGAGTTTTTGACAACTCTACCTCTGATGAAGTTCTTCTTGTCTTTCCTGAACTTATGGCGAGGATTCAGGAACTGTCTATGCATGTCGAAGCAAGAAAACTTGCGACCGGCCTGAAGCCAACGAAACTCAAGAGCTCCCTTGCATGTGGGGCACGGGAACCTTCCATGCACACACCAGCCAACGAATAGCGCATACGCCGGCAAGTCATGCGTCGAGTACATGTACCAGACACGCATTATGAAGTTCCGTTTGCTATAGGCATCGTATGTCTTGAACCCATTATCCCAGGCTTCTTGCAATTCGTCCTTAAGCGGTTGCATGTACACATTCATATTTTTCCCCGGATAGTTGGGCCCTGGAATTATCAACGTCAGGAAAATGTTCTTTCTTTGCATAATCTGTCCGGGGGGGAGATTGAGTGGAAAGACAAATACGGGCCAACAACTGTATTGGGCTGCCGTCATACCAAACACACTGAACCCATCCGTGCTGATGCCGACTCGAGGATGCCTCGGATCTGCCGCTTTGTCACCATGTAATTCATCAAACTTTTTCCACGCAACACCATCCGATGTGTGTACAATCATCAGATTCCCATCTGCATCTAGTTCGGTTCTTTTGCCCGTTTTGTGCCATGTCATCTGTCTGGCCGTCTCTTCGACCATGAAAAGACGTTGAAGTCTTGGTACGATTGGCATATACCGAAGAACACTAACGGGGATTTTGGTCTGTGTCTTCTCACCCATACCGTTGTCTACCACAACATACCTGGAAGACTTGCAAATGGGACAATAGTTCAAGTCCGCATAGTCAAGCCTAAACAAGACACATCCTTTCTCACAGGCATGTATCTTATCATAGGGCATCTTCAGTGCACGGAGGATTTTGTCCGACTGGTACAGGTTTGCAGGCATTACATGGCCTTTGGGTAGAAAGCGTCCAAATACTGTCATCATTGCATCGTAGCATTCTCTGCCCAAGTTGAACTGAGCCTTCAGAGCCATTACTTGTGAGATGGCATCCAACTGACAAAGCTCAGTGTGCTCATGGAGCGGACGTTTTGAAGACTCCAACATTTCATTGAAGGCCTTTGCAGATTCCTCCATCTCCTCGTCCGAATCCCGAGCATCATCAAAGTCTTGCACCATGTTTTCCATCCCGGTACCATGCTCGTCGGTGCGACGACGATCCACCTCAGCTCGGTCACGTTGGGCAGACTCACCATGAAATGTCCACACCGTATAATCGGGCGTAAAACCACTCTTCTGCAGGTGTTTGCCCATTTCAGCCTCTGTCCTCTTTTCCCAATTGCCGCACCGTAAACAGGGGCACCAGGTTTTCCTCTGGCCATTTGCAAATGCGGCTCGCACAAACCCCTTGGTTTTTGTGAACCATTCAGTGCTCCATTTGTTCTGACCAGTGTGACCGGTGTACATCCACGCACGATCACTCATCTTGACTTTCAGAGCTACTAGACACACAACAAATATATATATATATATATATATAATTCACCATGTATGTATTCATCAGTTGATCTACTTTGTCAATTTTATTACGTCCATGCAACCTACACTCTAATAGGTAATGATAGGTCCTAATCCCACCCGAGTATGTTTAGATTGGGTTCATTTTCCCATGCTATGCCCCGGATCCTACGCAAAATTTCGGCAGCACCTCCCCGCTGTTCTCCTGATACACGTCTCTGCAATAAACAGAGAGGATGTGTACCCGGAGAACAACAGGGGAGGCACTGACGAAATTTATGCGTCGGATCCGGAGCAAAGCATATGGGAAAACGAACCCAATCTAAACATACTCGGGCTGTCCATGGATAGCGTTGGACAATTCGAAAGAATCAAGGTTATAAATATGCAAATGCATGCATATTTATAACTATGACGCTTTCGAACGGGAGACACATATTGGTTACGCATACTGATGATTCAAGACACATATATATCTAGCTATCAAGTTTCATCAGAATAGATCAAATAATTAATGGGGGAGGAGGACATGTCATTTGTGCTCACCCACGAACGAAGGGGCAGAGCTCGTCAAACGCACGGCGAGGTCGTCGAACACCAAACCTCGCAGCGATGAAACAACTGCACATTTAAAACTACCCGATCAACACAATTATATATGATGTTTTTCATAACAAAATCGAAAGATATATGACCTAACTAATAATTCACAAATATATGACCCCGTCGGCTTCTGGAAGGACAAAGAACACCTTTTCGGGAGGTGTCGGGGGTCGGGGTCTCGTGTCGGTCTCGGGGTGCCGTGTCGGGGTCGGGGTCTCGGGGTCGGGGTGTCGGGTCGGGGTGCCGGGTCGGGGTCGGGGTGCCGTGTCGGTGTTGGGGTCAGGGTGTCGGGTCAGGCTCGGGGTCGGGGTGTCGTGGTCGGGGTCTGGGTCGGGGTCGGGTCGGGGTCGGGGTCTCGGGGTCGGGGTGTCGGGGTGTCGGGGGTGTCGTGTCGGGGGTCGGGGTGTCGTGTCGGTGTCGGGGTGCCGTGTCGGTGTCGGGGTGCCGTGTCGGGTTCGGGGTGCTGTTTCGGGGTCGGGGGTCGGGGTGTCGTGTCGGGGTCAGGGGGTTAGGGGGTCGGGGGGTCGGGGTGTCGTGTCGCGGTCAGGGGGTTAGGGGGTCGGGTGTCGGGGTGGAGTCGGGGTCGGGTGTCGGGGTGTGGTGTCGGGGTTGGGGGGTCAGGGGGTCTTCTCATTCTTCTACTACTTCTACTTCTTCTCATTCTTCTACTTCTTCTCATCCCCCTTCTTCTTCTTCTTCTTCTTCTTCTTCTTCTTCTTCTTCTTCTTCTTCTTCTTCTTCTTCTTCTCTTCTTCTTCTTCTTCTTCTTCTTCTTCTTCTTCTTCTTCTTCTTCTTCTTCTTCTTCTTCCTCCTCCTCCTCCTCCTCCTCCTCCTCCTCCTCCTCTTCTTCTTCTTCTTCTTCTTCTTCTTCTTCTTCTTCTTCTTCTTCTTCTTCTTCCTCCTCCTCCTCCTCCTCTTCTTCTTCTTCTTCTTCTTCTTCTTCTTCTTCTTCCTCCTCCTCCTCCTCCTCCTCCTCCTCCTCCTCCTCCTCCTCCTCCTCCTCTTCTTCTTCTTCTTCTTCTTCTTCTTCTTCTTCTTCTTCTTCTTCTTCTTCTTCTTCTTCTTCTTCTTCTTCTTCTTCTTCTTCTTCTTCTTCTTCTTCTTCTTCTTCTTCTTCTTCTTCTTCTTCTTCTTCTTCTTCCTCCTCCTCCTCCTCCTCCTCTTCTTCTTCTTCTTCTTCTTCTTCCCCCTTCTACTTAACCTAAACCTAAACTAAAAACCTAAACTAATTAAAACTAAACTATTTAAACTAATTAAACCTAAACTAATTAAACTAAATAACCTAAACTAATTAATTCTAAACTGAAAAAACTTAAACTAAAAAACCTTATCTAAACAGAAAAAAAAACAGAAAAAAGGGAGGGGCTCACTGTGGGGGGCGGCGACGGGTCGGGGAGGGGCCGGCGACGGGGACCCGGGGCGGGGCGGTGGAGGAGGCGGGGCGGCGGGGGCCCGGGCGGCGGGGGCCGGGCGGCGGGGGCCGGGGCGGGGCGGTGGAGGAGGCGGCGGGGCGGCGCAGGGCCGGGGCGGGTGTGGGCCGGGGCGGCGGTGGGGCGCGGGGTGGCGGGGTGCCGGGGCGGGGGGCGACGGGGCGGTGGGGCGGCGGGGAGCCGGGGCGGCGGGGCGACGGGGCGGCGGGCGGCGGGGGGGGGGGGTGGGAGGAGAAGGGCGAGGACGAAGTGAGTAACGGGCGGGGGGGGTACCTGCCGTTAGTCAAGTGCCCTCTTTGCCGTCAGCCAGCCTTTGCCGTCCGCCTTTTTGCCTCTTTGCCGTCTGCTAGCGGACGGCAAAGAGGTGGGCCGTTAAGATTTTTTCAAACGAGCGGGGGGTGGGGGCCACCACACTCTTTGCCGTCTGCCAGCGGACGGCAAAGATTCTTTGCCGTCTGCCAGCGGACGGCAAAGAGCTGGCAGATGGCAAAGAGCTTCTTTGCCGTCAGCCTTTTCTTTGCCGTCTGCTTATGTGTAGCTGATGGCAAAGAGCTTCTTTGCCGTCAGCTAGCAGACGGCAAAGAGCTGGCAGATGGCAAATTAGCTGATTCCAGTAGTGAATCGGCCTCTGGTATAGAATCCGTGCGGAGGGGCGGAGATGGAGACCTAGGCCACTTGGCCGAGGCAGAGGCGGCGGCTGCCGCCTCCTTTGTCGTCGCGGCTGTGCGCCTTGTATGCCGCACAGGTTGCGGCTGGACCCCTTGCTGTCGAGCGCCCCTACCAGCCGCTGCCCTGACAGCGACCCCTCGCCCGAAGAAGTTGCCCGTACTGGCTCGTTCGAGTCAGCCCGTCGGAGGACGCGCTTCTTCCTCCCCGGGGATGGGGGCTCGTCATGTGGCTCCTCTTCGTCTGACTCTTCAGTCTCCTCCTCATCTGTCTCCCCGGTAGAGGAGTCCCCGGCGGCGGCGCCACTGTGTTCCCTGGCAAGCTCCTCCTCTGCGCCGGCCTCATCTTCCTGGAAGCCGACGCTGCCGGCTTCCGCGGCAAGGGCCGCCTCTTCCGCCCTGCTGGCAATGTACGCCACCTCTTTGTCAGTGGTATCGCGGATGAGCTGCGGTTCTTCGCGAATGAGCCTCTCCGACAAGTTGTCGAAGAACTCATGTACCCGCACCACATCCGGCTCGACCTAGGTCTGGTCGAGGCCATGGGCGTTGAACACCGGCATCATGGCAATGATGGAGGTCTAGGCAGAAATGTTGCACAGGGGGGCCACGGCCGCTGGCAGCTTGAACGGCTTGTCAACGTTTTCGGCCTTGCCGGCCTTCTTGGCCCTGCTGGCCTTACTAGTCTTGTCATCCTTGAACTGGAACGGCTTTTGGCAAAGAGCTGCGTGCTGCAGCACCATAAAATTACGGTTCAAATCGGGGCGCAGCCTCATAATTTCTGCCGCATTCCGAAAATGCCAGGCTGGCCTCCCTTTGTTGTGCAAAGGGGCAATGCGGCAGCGAAGGAAATCATCCCCGATAATCTCCAGGGTAAGCCCGACAACCTTGAGGCGGTGGATTTTGGTGGTTGCGACTGTGAGCTTCCTGTCTTCGGGGTCAAGATTGCCCCAGACGGCGCGGCAAACCACTTGCGCTTGCCGAGGCATACAGAACGGCTGCGGCTCCTTCTCCACGATCCAGCACCACTTGGGCCTCCATTCATCCCACTTCTCCTTTTGGCTCCCCTTTGGATACGTCTCCTTGCAATAAGTCCTCGGGATCCAGGTGACACAGCCAGACAGCGCCCCTCCTGGCTAGATGCGAGGGATTAAATAATGGCGGAAGAGCGCCATGTTGGGCATCACCCCGGCGAAATTCTCACAAAGGTGGGCGAAGATGGCCATACACGCCATGGCGTTCGGCGTGAAATCCAAAAGATGGAAGCCAAAGGTACACATAATGTCGATGAAGAAATCTGAGAATGGGGGGCAGAGCCCGCAGTAGAGGTAATCAACAGAAAAGGGGAATGTATCTGGACCTGACGCGCCATTGGGACCAGGGATGACATGATTAGCGGGATGCCCCGTCGTTTCCCTCCCCCACATCAGCTGATACCGATCCCTGAGCGTGCATGCGTCAATCCCAGGGCCGAAGACGGCGTGCTCCCTCTGCATCTTCACCAGCTCGCCCCCCGGCAACTCTTCTCCACTACAAAAAAATACACTTCCGTGATGATATGTGTTTGTCATACTGGGTCACGTTTTCTGTCATGCATGTACATCCATGACGATTTTATGACAGAATCAAGATTGTCATACATGTGTTGTCGTAGAAGTGTTCCATGACATTACCAAAATTATCATCACGGAAGTGTCCACTTCCATGACGATAAATCACGCGCCATAGAAGTGCTTTCGTCAAGGGCAACTGACACGTGGCATCGACCATAACGGGTCGCCGTTAAGCTATCGGGTCCGGTTTTGGATCCGATAACCCGTTAACAGCCCGGACCAATGGGGATTTTCCACGTGTAAAATTCTCATTGGCCGGAGGAAACACGTGTTTGCTCCTCGGGGGGCCAAATGTCGTCCGTCCATTGGAGGAGACATGCCTATGATACGTCGACACATGGCAGGGCCCAACAAAGGCCCATATATGTTAAAAAGGCCGGCCCAGTCAAAGGCCCATGGTACTTACTCAGGTACTAGTGGGCCAGCCCAATAACAACCTGTTTAAGAAGGCCCATTTGTGGCCCGAAGCCAGATCTAGCCCGTTAATTGTTCGCCGAATATTTGGGCCCAATTACGGCCAAGGGACTTTCGGCCTGGGAATGGCCCGTGTTGCCCATGGGCCATATATGGTCTGACGCGACATCTGGCCCACTAACGGCCCGTGATAAAGGTGGCAATAGTTCGGCCCAACGTGACTTTGGGCCTGTTAAAGGCCTATCGTATAATTCGGCCCGTTGATGCCTGTACTAAGCTTTCGGCCTCTTTAAGGCCCATGATATTAGTGGGCCAACTAAGGCCCGAGATATGTTTCGGCCTGGTAACGGCCCATCATATAACTGGGCCAAAAAGGCCCGGTCTACCTTTCAGCCTGCTGAAGGCCCGTCGACGACTAGTGAAAATTGAGGCCCAACATGAATTTCGGCCTGCTAAAGGCCCATGGTTTCTTCTAGGCCGTAACAGGCCACCAGAATATTCAGCCTGTTAATGGCCCAACGCTACATGGGCCAAACTAAGCGCTGGGTCCACAAAAGGCCCAACTAAAATTTGGGTCGAATATAGGCTGGAGTAAGTTGTGGTCCTGGCGTAAAGTCTGAAGGCCACAATGGCCATTCGGGCCCAAGAAAGATGCAGGCCGGCCCAATTGTGGCTCGCTAAAACTAGGCCCGTTAGAGGCGAATATTTCGGCCCGGTCGACTACATCAGATTTTTTACAGATAGCGAATGATGGCAGTAACTAGTAGGAATTAAGAAGAAACCTACTATATACAACAAAGAAATTACGGCATAGTAACTTAGAATAAACCTACACTATACAATAAAGGATTTATGGTATATTACATCCACTGGGCATCGAAGTTCGCCACCAGTGATCATAAAGCGCAATGAAGAAGCAGATTACAAAAACTGGGCACCATTGCAGCGTAACAAAATAATACTGAACCGAGACCACTTCCAAGACAGTACAAGAAAGGTTAGCCTTGCGCGGGAACTGCTGCGCAAGATGCTAAGAAAGGCCGTGTAGCGATCCGACCTCAGACGGTCAAAACTCTGTGCATAAGTGTCATCCCTGGATCGGTAATGCTGACATACACAGTACTTGAAGGATTTATAGCAGAGTGCAATCACACACTTATTACATCGAACGTCCCAAAAGAGAACTTATTACAATAATATGGCTTAAGGCCATCTAAAATAGATAACTGCGGAAGCATCGAACATAAATGAGTCCACCAACTCCAACGGCATAGCTGAGTGCACGACAACGACCTAGCGCGCCTTACTCTTCGTCTGAAAAGCCTGCAACATAATACGTTGCAGCCCGAAATGGGTCATCACATGGAATATGCTAGCAAAATAACACTGTAGAGCAAATGAACAAGATAACAGCAATATCTACATGCATATATGGCTAGTGAAGGCTCTACGGTTATTGTTTTTGCGAAAAGCCAATTTTTCCCTACTGCAAAGGAATATATTTTATTTAACTACAAAGCTTGTTGAAAACATTGAGAATGGAAACCCCGTCTCAATCCCAATTAAACAATATTAATAACCCAGCAAATTAAATTAAGAGTGATGAGATCATCATAATAATTCATGCACCAGATACTCAAGATGTCCGTAACCGGGGACACGGCAAACCATGATTAGTTTGTACACTCTGCAGAGAATTGAGCACTTTTCCCCACAAGACTCGATCTCCTCCTTTGAATTTCTCGCACTACGTGATATTTGAGAAGCGGATGACCGAGACACAATCTTTCCGAAGCATTAACTCTTTATGATGGGTAGACCGTACCACCTACATCCCCTACATCTGCTAGTCTACCACTGAAAGAGGTCACACAACATACTCAACTATGCCAGAGCCCATAATGGCTTGTGGCTGCACACGGAAGTTTCCAGCATGAATAATCTTATGATCCCTTTGAGCCTGGCACTACTAGAAAAAGGGCTATAGATGGGATTGACACTAATGGCGCACCAGACAAGCGGTGCGCCATTAGTATATACTAATGGCGCACCAGACAAGCGGTGCGCCATTAGTATATAATAATGGCGCACCACCTTCTGATACGCCATTAGAGTTGAAACTACTAATGGCGCACCTGGCCCAGGGTGCGCCATTAGTATCCAATTTTTTTTTAACTAGTGCACCTGTCCAAACATACTAATGGCGCATGCAGACACAGTGCGCCATTAGTAGTTGAAACTACTAATGGCGCACCTGGCCCAGGGTGCGCCATTAGTATCCAATTTTTTTAACTAGTGCGCCTGTCCAAACATACTAATGGCGCATGCAGACACAGTGCGCCATTAGTAGTTGAAACTACTAATGGCGCACCTGGCCCAGGGTGCGCCATTAGTATCCAAATTTTTTTTAACTAGTGCGCCTGTCCAAACATACTAATGGCGCATGCAGACACAGTGCGCCATTAGTAGTTGAAACTACTAATGGCGCACCTGGCCCGGGGTGCGCCATTAGTATCCAAATTTTTTTTTTAACTAGTGCGCCTGTCCAAACATACTAATGGCGCATGCAGACACAGTGCGCCATTAGTAGTTGAAACTACTAATGGCGCACCTGGCCCAGGGTGCGCCATTAGTATCCAAATTTTTTTTAACTACTGCGCCTGTCCAAACATACTAATGGCGCATCCAGACACAGTGCGCCATTAGTAGTTGAAACTACTAATGGCGCACCTGGCCCAGGGTGCTCCATTAGTATCCAATTTTTTTTAACTAGTGCGCCTGTCCAAACATACTAATGGCGCATCCAGACACAGTGCGCCATTAGTAGTTGAAACTATTAATGGCGCACCTGGCCCAGGGTGCGCCATTAGTATCAATTTTTTTAAACTAGTGCGCCTGTCCAAACATACTAATGGCGCATCCAGACACAGTGCGCCATTACTAGTTGTAACTAGTAATGGCGCACCTGCCCACGGTGCGCCATTAGTAATTATGTTTCAAATTTTTTTTTCAAATTTTTTTATTTTTATTTTTTAAACTACTAATGGCGCACCTGTGAGTGGTGCGCCATTAGTAGTTCAACTACTAATGGCGCACACCACTCCCACGGTGCGCCATTAGTAACTTGGCCCATTCCACCGAATGCACCCCCCCCCCCCCCGTGGACCGCCTTTTCAGTTTTAAAAAAAAAATAAAGAAAATGATGGAAATGTCAAAAAATAAAATAAAATAAGTTTCCCATGTGATATGTGGTCTAGTTGTTGGGAAAATTAACAAATATGAATTTCGACTTTATTTGCAAAATATCTCTGGAACTTCTTAAAATGGGCATAACTTTTGCATACGAACTCGGATGAAAAAGTTTTTTATATGAAAAATCATCTACTCGAAAAGTTACATCCGAATTTAACTGGGGGAACCCCGTTAAACATTTTCAAAATCCTCAAAAACCTAACAGAAAAAAATATACGGGGCTTTCAAGATCTAGAGGCAAAAAAATTCAAAAAATTTCAAACTTACTAGTGGCGCACCGGTTGCTAGGTGCGCCACTAGTAACAGAAAAAAAAATTTGTTTTGAAATTTTTTTGGATTTTTTTTTTCAAAAAATGATTCGTAATATGACAGGGAAGTTTCAAATATTTTTCAAAATTTCATCATACTCATGAATATGAACAAAGTCCTAGACATCAACAAGGTTTATTAGGATTGATATGATAGATATATCAACAAGTGGCTGTTAAGTGAGGTGGTGCTGGGGTTGGATAGAACTGCGAAGTTAAGCGTGCTCGGGCTGGAGTAGTGTGAGGATGGGTGACCTTCCGGGAAGTTTGACCACTTAGTTGCGATTTGACTTGAGATTAAGCATATTGACCCGAGATTAAGCCATAGTGACCCAAGATTAAGAAAAAAAATTGACAAAATTTGAAAAAAATTTAAAAACATTTGAAAAAAAATTTAAAAAAAATTACTAATGGCGCACCGTGGGATGGTGCGCCATTAGTATGCCAAAGCACCTGGGTATACATGGACCCCTGCTGGCATACTAATGGCGCACTGTTGTATATACTAATGGCGCATCCGGGGTGCGCCATTAGCATACCAGATACTAATGGCGCACCAGTGGTGCGCCATTAGTAAAATATACTAATGGCGGATTCCCCGGGATCTCCTTTGGACAACACTGGATTCCCCAGTTGCCCACAAACAATCCTCCCAGATGTGTATTAAAGTAGCCACCTTAAGGTCATGGAACACTCAAACCAAACCACGTCTACGTGCATAGCATAGCAGTGTAGCATAACGTAGAAGTAACACCCAAGGTTTGAAATAAAAGGACAATAAGTTCTACCTCATCAACTACTTCCCAATACCCACATGTTAAATTGTTCCTACTCATGCAATGTTTGGGGGTTGAAACTAATGCATAAAAAACTGGGTAATAAGAGGTATGATCAAAGTGTTACTTGCCTTGCTGACGATCTGCAAACCCTAGTGACTCGTAGTAGCACGCTTCGCACTCCGGAAATTCTATCACAAACAAACAATAGCATACATAAGCACTCAAGCATAGATGCAAGGGTAAAACTCAGATGAGAAAGTCCAAACTGAAAGTTCAACTGAAGTGCTTTGATTTGCAAAAAGAATCAATCAAATCAGAGCTACGAAACTCAAACTATGATCTAAAGAAGTTCGAATTCAAATCTGCTTGAAACCAAATTTTAATTTGTCAAAACCATATTCAAGTTGATTAACTGGAAAGAGGGGTTCGAGACGAAGAATTTGGTGCTAGTTTCACTAGATTTGGACTAACGGTTAAAAAGTTGCGCGGGTTTGAAGATCAGGAGCTAATCTGCGATAAAAATAATCACGGATAGGTCCCTGGTCAAAAATAAAAGAAAAAGACTAACAAACAAACGTTCGCTATCAGGGACGAACGAACGAAAACGTTTGCGAACAGAGACGTTCGGGTGAACGTTCGCTAAATAGATCTGATCGAGAAAAACCGAGAAAACCCTAACCCTAAAAAATTAAATCGACCTAGAAAGCGAACACCAAAAAAACGAAGCGAACCAGAGCGGTTTTTTTATACCGGTCAACGGGCGGCGGGCGGTGGCTCCGGCGGGATCCGGCGCGGGCGGCGGCGGGTCCGGCGACGCGGAGCAGCGGCGGCGGCGCGATGGAGTGCGGCAGGCGGCACGGCGGCTTAGGGAGGAGAGGGCGGCGGGGCGGCGATATATAAAGGGGCCGGGCGGGCTTGCCTTGCGGGAGGCGGCGGCGGCTCGGACACGAGCCGGACACGGCGACGGCGAACCTCGGGACTCCCATACCGAGTCGGAGAGGGAAGCGGCGCGTAGCGGGCTGCGACCCGGCTCGGCTGGGCCTCCAGCCCAATCGGGGGGAAAATATTTTTTTTAAATAAATTCCGCCGGAGAAAAATCCTAATAAAATGTAAAAAAAATCTAAAAATTCCAAAACAATGTTCACCATCTAAATAAAATATTTAGAACAAAGTGAGCACTTTTGTGGCCTAAAAATGCAATTTTTAAATAATGCATATTTTTCTAATTCAAATAAAATTTCGAATAAAATCCAAATAAAATATTTATTTGATTTTAAAAAATTTCCTCTAACATTCCCATATTTTTGAAGAAGTCATATTATCTTCTATATTTAAAATTAATATTAGAAATATTCGGAGAGAAAAAATATTAAAACCAAATTGATCCTCTTTTCAAATTTGAGAAGAATTCAAATATGAAAATTTATTAAATGTCCAACTCTCTCCTTGGGTCCTTGAGTTGCTTAAGATTTCTAGGATCCCAACCAAAATGCAAATAAATTATGATATGCATATGATGACCTAGGTATAACATCCAAATGGAAAATTGGGATATTACAAACCTACCTCCCTTAAGATGAATCTCGTCCTCGAGATTTGGGTTGGCTAGAAAATAGGTGTGGGTGGTCTTTCCGTAGGACTTCTTCTCGTTCCCAGGTGGCTTCATCCTCGGTATGGTGGCTCCACTGAACTTTGCAAAACTTGATAACCTTGCTGCGTGTAACTCGGCTGGCAAACTCGAGAATCTTGACGGGTTTCTCCTCGTAGGTCAGATCACTATCCAACTGAATTGCTTCCAGGAGAACTGTATCTCTTAGAGGAATATTGGCCATCTCTGCATGGCACTTCTTCAACTGGGAAACGTGAAACACATCATGAACTCCGGACAGTCCTTTGGGTAACCCCAACTTGTAGGCCACTTCTCCCATTCGTTCCAAAACTCGGTATGATCCTACAAATCGCGGGGCTAACTTTCCCTTAACTCCAAACTGTTTAACTCCTCGTACTGGTGACACACGAAGATATGCTCTGTCTCCGATTTCATAGACTATAACCTTGCGTTTTGTATCCGCATAACTCTTCTGCCTGGACTAAGCTACCTTCAGTCTGTCTCGAATCAACTTGACCTTCTCTTCGGACTCCTTAAATAAATCTGGTCGAAACAACTGACGGTCTCCGACTTCATCCCACATTAACGGTGTCCTACACCTTCTCCCATACAGGGCTTCGAAAGGCACCATATTCAAACTAGCTTGATAACTGTTGTTGTACGAGAACTCTGCATAGGGCAAATTATCATCCCAACTAGATCCATAACCTAGCGCACAAGGTCTTAACATGTCCTCCAGAATATGATTGACTCTCTTGGTCTGTCCATCTGTCTGCGGATGAAAGGCTGTACTGAACTCTAGCCTAGTACCCAAAGTATGGTGCAGCTGATTCCAAAACTTCGAGGTAAACTGTGTCCCTCTATCTGATACGATGGTCCTCGGAACTCCATGCAGACATATGATCCTGGTCATATATATCTGGGCCAACTTCGCACTCGTATACGTGGTTTTCACTGGGATAAAGTGAGCCACTTTGGTCAAGCGATCAACTACTACCCAGATTGAATCATATCCCGATCGGGTCCTGGGTAATCTGGTGATGAAATCCATACAAAGCTTGTCCCACTTCCATTCGGTTATCGGCATAGGCTGCAGTAATCCTGCTGGCTTCTGATGTTCTGCCTTCACTCTCTGACATACATCACATACAACTACATACTTGACAATATCCTTCTTCATACCTGTCCACCAGAAACGCTCCTTCAATTCCAAATACATCTTGGTGTTTCCGGGGTGTATCGAGTATGGCGAATCATGGGCTTCCTGAAGTATTAACTTCCTGATCTCTGCACTATTGGGTACATATATACGATCCTCAAACCACAAGGTTTCGTGCTCATCCTCGTGAAAACCCTTGGCTTTTCCTTTGCTCATCTTCTCCTTTATCTCAGCAATTTCTTTGTCATCCTTATGAGCTTCTCGAATTTTTCCCAATAATGTTGACTGAACTTCCATTGCTGCAACAAAACCTCTTGGAACTATGTCCAAACGAAGTTCCTTGAGATCGTCAACTAAGTCCTGTGGTAATCCTTCGCTTACGAGGGTATTGACATAACTCTTCCGGCTCAAAGCGTCTGCTACGACATTGGCCTTTCCTGGATGATAGCTAGTGCAGCTTCATTTCATAATCCTTTATAAGCTCCAACCAACTCCTTTGCCTGAGATTTAGCTCCTTCTGCGTGAAGATGAACTTCAAACTCTTGTGGTCCGTGTACACATCACAGCGGTTTCCAATAAGAAAATGTCTCCAGGTCTTGAGCGCATGCACTACGGCTACTAACTCCAAATCATGTATGGCATAATTTAACTCATGCGGTCGAAGATGATGTGAGGCATATGAAACAACTCTTCCGTCCTACATAAGTACTCCTCCAAGTCCTTGTCGAGAGGCATCACAATACACTTGGAAATCCTTGCGTATATCCGGAAGAATTAGCACTGGGGTTGTAACCAAAAGTTTCTTCAACTCCTGAAAACTGGCCTCACTCTCTTCGGTCCATTTGAAATTGGTGTCCTTCTTCAATAACTCTGTCATGGGTTTTGCTATCTTGGAAAAATTCTCAAGGAATCTCCGATAGTATCTCGCGAGTCCAAGAAAACTGTGGATCTCTCCTACTGAGGTGGGTGCCGACAACTCAGTGTGTGACTGAACCTTGGTAAGGTCTATTGCTATACCTTCTCCTGATATAACAGGTCCAAGGAATCCAACTTCCTTCAACCGAAACTCGCATTTGCTAAACTTGGCATATAGCTGATGTTCCCTGAGCTTCTCAAGAACTAAACGCAAATGCTCCTTGTGCTCCTCTTCATTCTTCGAGTATACCAGAATATCATCAATGAACACCACAACAAAATTATCCAAGAACTCCATGAACACCTTATTCATCATACTCATGAAATAGGCAGGGGCATTAGTCAATCCAAACAATATGACCGTGTACTCATACAGCCCGTACCTTGTGGTAAAAGGTATCTTATGTATATCCTGGTCTCGGATCTTCAGGTGGTGGTATCCTGATCGCAGATCGATATTGGAAAATACTTTAGCTCCTTACAGCTGGTCAAACAAATCATTGATCATCGGTAGTGGGTACTTGTTCTTGATCGTTACTTCATTCAATGCACGATAATCAACAACAATTCTCAAGGATCCATCCTTCTTCTCAACCAAGAGCACTGGGGCTCCCCACGGTGACGAACTTGGTCGAATGTAGCCTTTCTCCAATAATTCCTTAATCTGCTTCTTTATTTTCTCCAGATCATTTGCGGGCATCCGGTATGGCCTCTTTGATATTGGTCCGGTGCCTGGCAACAACTCTATCAAAAACTATATGTCTCGTTCTGGCGGCATGCCTGGTGGTTCTTCTGGAAATACATCTAGGTAATCCTTCACTACAAGCACTTCCTCCTGAACAACTCCTAAGAGGGAATTCACTTGGGTCCTCCTTGGCGCATGCCTGGATACATACTTGATCCTCTTTCCCTCCGGGGTGGTGAGCAGAATTGACTTACTAACGCAATCAATGTTTCCTCCATACTTCGATAGCCAATCCATGCCTAGTATTATATCCAGTCCTTGTGACTCCAAAATTATTAGGTCTGAGGGGAAGACATGGCTACCAACGGTTAAGGGTAACCGATCACACCATCGGCTGGCCATATACTCTGCACCTGGCGAGCTTACTAACATGGGTGACCTAAGGGCTAAGGTTGGCAACCTAAACTTGTCCAGAAATCCCCTTGATATGTATGAATGCGATGCACCAGTATCGAAAAGAACAAGAGCGGTAAACAACTTAACCAAAAACTTACCGATAATTGCATCTGGCTGATCTTCAACTTCCTCCATGTTGATGTGGTTCACCTGACCTCTGGTGAAGGGATTGGGCTTATTCCCAGAACTTCCATTGCCATTGCCATTCTTCAACTCAGAACAATCGTTGGCATAGTGCCCAGTCTTCCCGCACTTGTAACAGGTGACATGACTCAGATCCTTCTTAGTGGGTCTTGCTGGGTTGGAACGGTTCTGGTTGCTGCTTGCTCCATTCCCATTTCCATTCTTGGGGCCACTGTGGTTGTGTGAACTTCCTCCATTGTGAGTGTGGCCCCCATGGTTATGGGTATATCCTCCCGAGTTCGGGGTGAAACGAGGCTTCTACTGAGCTCCAGAATTATACTTCCCTTGTCCATACTTCCTTTTGCCGCTCTCTCTCTGCTGCTGCTTCCCTTCAATCATAAGAGCCCTGTCTACCAACTCCTGGTAGTTAGCAAATGTTGCCACCATCAACTGCATACTCAGCTCATCATTCAATCCTTCCATAGACTTCTCCTGCTTTGCGGCATCTGTGGCCACATCATCCGGGGCATAGCGAGCTAACTTGCTGAACTCATCCACGTACTGCCCCACAGTATGGTTTCCTTGGCGTAAGTTGCGAAACTCATGCTTCTTCATGCTCATAGCTCCAGGTGAGACATGTGCGCTGCGGAATGCTTGCTGAAACTGATCCCAACTGACATTGGCTATAGGGAAAGTGGCTGTGTAATTATCCCACCATGAGGTTGCGGGTCCATCTAGTTGGTGTGCAGCAAAGCGCACCTTTTCAGCATCGGTGCAACCTGCGGTGGTCAGCTCCCTTCCAATCCTACGGAGCCAATCATCTGCAACAATCGGCTCGGTGGTACTGGAAAACATCGGCGGATTCAACCTCAGAAAACGGGCTAAGTTGTCAACTGGAGGTGGTGGCGGCGGGTTGTTGTTGTTGTTGCCTTGGTTCTGGACTAGTAACTGCATCAAGGCATTCTGCTGCTGGATCAACTGAGTGAGCTCCGGTGGGAAGACAAATCCGGGGTCACGTCTAGGAGGCATCTGATGGATTTAGAGGGGAGAGATTAGAATAGAGTGAGGTCTAAAGAGAAAGCACTACCCATATGCACATGAGGCAAACACATTCATATCACACCACTCAATTCAAACAAGGGCATACAAACGATCTAACTACCGTTACAAAATACTCGGACTACTACTATATACATGGGGGAATACTACTGATAATATGGTGGTCGACTAGAAATTTTGATCGGTGGAAAACATCATGATATCTGCTCCAGCTTCGTCTTCGTAATCATCATCACTACTGTTGGGGTTGGAGTCGGTGTCGTCGATGATGATGTAGTCTTCAGAACGGATGACCTCCTCAGGTGCGGGATCTCCCATGAATACTCCTAGCTTCTTCTTCAGGTCTTCATTCTTCTCCAGTAGCACTACGATTTCCTCCTCGTATCCATCGCGTGTAGACTTCAGTTCCTCTTCAAGCTCCATGTTCCTTGTGATCAACTTCTTCAGTTCTATCATGCTGGCGCATAATTGGTTATCCTGGCGACGGATGTGCTGGTTTAACTCCTGGATGAAGGTTGCAATGGACCTGTCTCTCCGGGTGCTAATCATCTCCCATTGCTCATCTCGGCGCCACATATCTGGTAGATGGTGTCCTTAAGATCCTTGTTGTAGACTTCACCGATGCGTCCCATGGCGATGTGGGCTGCCATGCTCTTTCCTAGACTCCAGGTTGGTGCATCAAAGGAAATCTCTATGGGCTCAGTAACTAGCGTGAATGTCCTTCCTGGAACATGAACTCGAATCATCCAACGCTCCTCTTCTGGTAAAGTGGCGGTGTAGGTCCCAGTGAAGCTTGGTATTCTGATGTTCAGGTACCTAGTGACTTCCTTCAAGTGTCATCCAAAGGGTGTATCTTCATCCGGTTGAGCAAACTTGTTCCTCGGGTCCGCCATCTATAGAGTGGAAAATGGGGGAGAGTCAGAAATGAGTAGGGAAGAGTGACCAATGGCTTATCTTAGTGGTTGCGTCCTACAGTCAGCGTGTGCTCTGATACCATCTTGTAGCGATCCGACCTCAGACGGTCAAATCTCTGTGCATAAGTGTCATCCCTGGATCGGTAATGCTGACACACATAATACTTGAATGATTTATACCAGAGTGCAATCACACACTTATTACATCGAATGTCTCAAAAGAGAACTTGTTACAATAATATGGCTTAAGGCCATCTAAAATAGATAACTGCGGAAGCATCGAAGATAAATGAGTCCATCAACTCCAACGGCATAGCTGAGTGCATGACAATGACCTAGCGCACCTTACTCTTTGTCTGAAAAGTCTGCAAAATAATACGTTGCAGCCCGAAACGGGTCATCACATGGAATATGCTGGCAAAATAACACTGTAGAGCAAATGAACAAGATAACAGCTATATCTACATGCATATATGGCTAGTGGAGGCTCTACGGTTATTGTTTTTGTGAAAAGCCAATTTTTCCCTACTGCAAAGGAATATATTTAACTACAAAGTTTGTTGAAAACATTGAGAATGGTAACCCCATCTCAATCCTAATTAAACAATATTAATAACCCAGCAAATTAAATTAAGAGTGATGAGATCATCATAATAATTCAAGCACCAGATACTCCAGATGTCCATAACTGGGGACACGGCTAACCATGATTAGTTTGTACACTCTGCAAAGGTTTGCGCACTTTTCCCCACAAGACTCGATCTCCTCCGTTGAATTTCTCGCACTACATGATGTTTGAGAAACGGATGACCGAGACACAGTCTTTCCAAAGCATTAACTCTTCACGATGGGTAGACCGTACCACCTACATCCCCTAGATATGCTAGTCTACCATCGAAAGAGGTCACACAACATACTCAACTATGCCAGAGCCCATGATGGCTTGTGGCTGCACATGGAAGTTTCCAGCATGAATAATCTTATGATCCCTTTGAGCCTGGGTGGCGAACCATAGGATGATCACACGGATTCCCCGGGATCTCCTTTGGACAACACTGGATTCCCCAGGTGCCCAGAAACAATCCACCCAGATGTGTATTAAAGTAGCCACCTTAAATAAACCCTTAATTCATAATAATCTATTACATCTGTCATGGATCACTCAAACCAAACCACGTCTACGTGCATAGCATAGCAGTCTAGCATAATGTAGAAATAACTCCCAAGGTTTGAAATAAAAGGACAATAGGTTCTACCTCATCAACTACTTCCCAATACCCACATGTTAAATATATCCTACTCATGCAATGTTTGAGGGTTGAAACTAATGCATAAAAACTGGGTAATAAGAGGTATGATCAAAGTGTTACTTGCCTTGCTAATGATCTGCAAACCCTAGTGACTCATAGTAACACGCTTCGCACTCCGGAAATTCTATCGCAAACAAACAATAGCATACATAGCACTCAAGCATAGATGCAAGGGTAAAACTCAAATGAGAAAGTCCAAACTGAAAGTTCAACTGAAGTGCTTCGATTTGCAAAAAGAATCAATCAAATCGGAGCTACGAAACTCAAACTACGATCGAAAGAAGTTCGAATTCAAATCTGCTTGAAACCAAATTTCAATTTGTCAAAACCATGTTCAAGTTGATTAAATAGAAAGAGGGGTTCGAGATGAAGATTTTGGCGCTGGTTTCACTGGATTTGGATGAACGGTTTAAAAGTTGCGAGGGTTTCAAGATCAAGGCTAATCGGCGATAAAATAATCGCGGATAGGTCAAGACTAACGTACGAACGTTCGCTATCAGGGACGAACGAACGAAAACGTTCGCAAATAGAGACGTTTGGGTGAACGTTCGCTAAATAGATCTGATCAAGAAAAACCGAAAAACCCTAACCCTGAAAAATTAAACCGATATAGAAAGCGAAAACCAAAAAAAAACCCGAAGCGAACCGGAGCGGATTTTTTATACCGGTCAACGAGCGGCAGGTCAACGGCGACGGGCGGCGGCTCCGGCGGGATTCGGCGCGGGCAGCGGTGTTGGTGCGGGGCGGCGGGTCCGGGGACGCTGAGTGGTTGCAGCGATACAACAGCGGCAGCAAGCGTCGGCGGCGGCGCGCAGCGCTAGCGGCGGCGGCTAAAGGCGGTGGCGGCGCGGCGGCTTGGGGAGGAGAGGGCGGCGGAGCGGCGATATATAAAGGCGGCGGCGGCTCGTGTCCGAGCCGGACACGGCGACGGCGGCGGTGAACCTCGGGACTCTTGTCCCGAGTCGGCGAGGGAGGCGGCGCGCAGCGGGCTGCGGCCCGGCTCGGCTGGGCCTCCGGCCCAGCCGGGTGGAAAAGATTTTTTTAAATAAATTCCGCCGGAGAAAAATCCTAATAAAATATAAAAAATATTCTAAAAATGCCAAAACAATTTTCACCGTCTAAATAAAATATTTAGAACAAAGTGAACATTTTTCTGGCCTAAAATTGTAATTTTAAATAATGCATATTTTTCTAATTCAAATAAAATCTCGAATAAAATCCAAATAAAATATTTATTTGATTTTAAAAAATTCCTCCAATATTCCTCTCTTTTTGAAGAAGTCATATTATCTTCTCTCTTTAAAATTAATATTAGTAATATTCGGAGAGAAAAAATATTAAAACCAAATTGATCCTCCTTTCAAATTTGAGAAGAATTCAAATATGAAAATTTATGGAATCCCCAACTCTCTCCTTGGGTCCTTGAGTTGCTTAAGATTTCTAGGATCCCAACCAAAATGCAAATAAATTATGATATGCATATGATGACCTAGGTATAACATCCAAATTGAAAATTGGGATGTTACAGGCTGTGAGATCGGCCTAGCATGTTAGTCATAGCTTCTAGGTGTAGCTGTTTAGCACTGAGGTTCTCATTGGTGTTCTCCGCAATCTTTCTTAGATATAGGACTTCAAGTCGAAGTTGAGTTGCAGAATGCCTTTCTGCTAGAACTTGGGACTGAAGAAGTCGAACTGATTCAGACAGCGAATTCTGTGAGTTTGTCTGAATACTAGTCTCAAGTAACTTGAACACTGCATCAAGACAAGACTTTGGGGTTGTCTCGCTATCTTCAAGATGTTTTGCCTTCTTTGCTGCAATATATGTTGGGTTTGTCTCACAGCCTTCAGCAGACTTGTGCATGCCATCAGGCATATCACCCTGAAACAAGCAGAGAGATGACAGGTTTTGCACGTGTATAAACAAAGATGATAACTGTGCTGTCAATTCCATCCAATTTCAAATTAGAAATTAAAGAGTAAGTTCAAAATATCAATAGCATAATTTGGCATTGTTCATAATGCGGGGAGCTTCACCACACTACTGGACTACCATGTCAACATAACAAGCATAGATGAAGGGCAAAGACAATCATTGTATCTATTTTGGTTAATGTGCATGGCATGTTGTTCATATCATCAGCCACATTAGTAAGATAAAACAGGAGATGACAAGGTGCAAACGTGGGCTGCTTCACCACACACTGGATTATAGATCCACAAAAACAAGCATACATATAGGGAGTATTGAGTAATGTGCATGGTATGAATAAGGAATTTGGTTTTACAAGTAAAACTTGGAACTTCCGGTTGTTGCGAACATGCATTTTGATAGAAACAGCAAACTAAACAGCTGTAAACGATAGGGAGTATGAGCAAATTAAACAGCTGTTGAGGATAAAGGCTTTAGAAGGACTGACTTACATTAACAGTTAACACCGGCTTTATAATGCCCTTCTCCATGTCAAGGGAAGGACAACTCAAGAATTTTTAGCACAGAATCTTCTTCATAAGCATTGCATGTACTCTACATTTTTTAGAGAGTAATTATAGATATGATAATACTGGAAGGGATAGAGGATAATGAAGATAAGATGCAGATGGATGCTACATAATCAACTACCAATCCCTGGAAGTACAAGCGTTACAGGACAAAATGTACTGGCAAGAGCAATGGGCTACACTTCCGCACTGGCATTATCTGTGTATTCAACTTTTTGGTAAGATTAAATATAGATATGATATTTTTTAGTAAATGGTGGGCGAGGGAGATAAGATGCAGAATGCTACACAATGAACCAATCCCTCTTCCCATAATACAAGAGTGTTTTGAACACTGGTGTACTGTACAAAACGTTCTTATATTATGGGACAGAGGGAGTAGCAGCTAATGTAAGTAGAGTGAGAGACGACGTTCAGTCCTTACAAGAGGACTGCAGAGCTAAACCTCTTCAAAATCATTGGGTTGATTCTAAATTTATGTAAGAGTCCATACAGATCTTATAATGTCCACCAAATGGACGATAACGAGGCTAACATGTGCAGTGATGCTACATGATCAAACAGCCATGAAAGTAAGTATGGTCATATAGGGCAAGAGGTACTCACAAGAGCAATGCAGTGTGCAGTATAGTTGCGAGATTCTGTGGTCCCTTGAGAATGAATGTTCTTTTGCTAACAGTCTTCGTACAAGTGAGACATTAAGGCAAATGCATAAATGTAGTTCAAATTGTGATGTGATATCAAAGATAGTAACTTACGCTGAAGACGAGACCAATGTGTAACAAGATTATTCCAGTCACTGTCTGATAAATGTAGCACCGGAGACTTTACAGAAATTTCATTTAGAGGCTTGCCATCGAAGTGCGCTTGCCTCAGGTAGGAACGATACTTCATCAATGAGTGCTTGAAAAGCGCAACCAACCCTTGCTCGTCTTAACAATCTAGTTTGGTCCTCGCCTATTTAAAAGAATGAAAGCATGTGTCTTCTGTCAGCAGAAACATATTCAGTAATTACCATGAATAACAGTAGTACATTACTTACGCGTAAGTTGCGGAGGAAGACTGGAAATTGTTCTGTGTCTGCGGTATAATCTTTCCATGAAGGAATGATGCGCGCAAACTTCCTGACAACAATATAAGCTTGATCTTCTAAACTGGGAAGAAATGGAACAGGGGTCCTATTTGCTGCAATTGGGGCTCTCTCTGGTTCGAAAAGGGATTTGGCAACTGGATTTGGTGTACTCTTTGCTGGAATGGGGGTTTTGTGTCGTAGAGCTGGTGCTATGTCAACTGGCATCATCAAACTGTTTGCTGCAGTGGGGGTCCGTTGAGTTGGGGCATCAGAAATGACCAGTGTAGTAGGGCTAGAGTCTGCTAGAGTTGGGGTGTTTTGTGGGTCAGGTGATATTGCAACTACACCTAATGGGCTATTTGATTTATCAGGTGTCACTACCTTTTCCAAATACTTTGCTCATGCTCCTCCGCGATCAGCAATCGCCCTCTTCCTTTCGAACGTCTGATACACAAGAACAACATTTGAATGGATAAATATGGTATGATGACAGATGGAATATGTACTGAAAATGGATAGGCAGGGTGTATTCACATACACGATGTGTAAACAAAGCTAATGGCAGTGCAACAAAGTAGAAACAATGCAAAGCATCAGTTGCAAGATATGTGCGACCAATATAACCTTGGAAAGTTAGAGCAAGCACCTTGATGGGTGAATAAGATAGGGCATCTGCCTCTGAATCCTCCACTAGGGAGCATCATTGACTTAGGTCTCCCTCTAGCTCAGAATCACTGTTAGGATCATATTCTGAGCATGAATCTGTAAGTGGAGAGCGTTTGCATTGCATTGCATCCAGACTTGATTTCAGTCCCTTAATGCCAAGTTTGACAGCCATGGCATTGTTCTGCTTTATTCTTTTCATGCACGCAAGCTCATAATCATTATGCTGCTGTTCAGAATCTGAGATTCATGAAAACATAAAAAGTAGTCAGGTTATCTATGGAATGCATTGCGGATTCAACTCGAAGAGTGTCTCCCTATAGACCCCTACATATGCAAAGTTCACCCCCCAACCATGCTGACCATACCACACACAGAAATACAAACCTCTTATGTCTCTATAACAGGCAGACACACATTTCAAAACTAAAGTTGGAACATTAGAATCATATCAAATTCGTATTTGAACAAATAAACTAAGGAATTATCAGTGGCATAATGTTTAGCTTCAAGGGTGGAGTGCTGGTAGTGCGACACAAAGCAAATAGGCAGATTGTATTCCATGTAAAAGATCGTAGTCTATGTAAAAGCTGGAAATGACACTTTCTTTCTATACAATGCACTGTTCGTTGCCCACACATGATGGAAGAGATCACACAGAGAAATACTATTCACTCATGTCTACGGTTCAAGTATTTTGAAACAGGGTGGTCCAACCTAAAAGAATATTGACAACCAATATGACAAGGCAAGCATAGATGTAGTGAATCAATCATTTACTTGTGAGCTTACTAGGACAAGTATGCATAACTGCAGTAAGAGACCGTCCAAAATCTGAATCAAGAAGTTTGTCTAGCATTTATTGTTTGTAACTAATCAACGTGAATAATTGGATATCATTTCGAATGAGTAAGAAAGACAAGTAAAATTGTCAACAATCCAAAATGACTAGTGTCTGTTCCTAGGGCCGGAATTTTGAAACCCTATGAACCTTACATGTACTAAAGATTACTGAAATACATCTGAACCATTAAGTGTAGGTAGCACTCAGCACACAACAAACCCTAATGACAGTCCTGCCTAATGAGTAATGAATCAATTAGAAAATGGGTCAAGAGGAGAGGCTGCTGAGTGTTGAGGACGTATCTCAGGATAAATCGGGTTTGCTTAGTGGGTGCTGCACGTCTGAGCCCGGGCAGCGGTGACGCTGTTGGGCGAGCGGCTCCTGACCTCCTGTTAGTCCGGCGTCTCCTCCTAGAGTCATGTCGTCCGGTGACCGCAAGTCGCCGGCGAGGCAGGCGGCTGGGGGCGAGTAGAGATCGGAAGCGCGCAGCAGAACAGAGGGGAATCGGGGCCTGGGCCGACCCAAAATCCCAGGGTGGACCGTGGCCCACCGTGGGCACCCTGTAGAGATACACACCCGAGCGGCGAACATGCATTTTCAAAACTAAATCAGGAACATTTAGCTGACCAATTAAACGACTCTGTTTTAATAATATCAAATTCGTATTTGACAACTAAGCTTGTTTAGCTTGATGGATGGAGCAGTGCTATTATGACACGAAGCACGTATGTTGATCGTGTAGTGATCATAAAAGGGGGAAACCCTAAGCATTTTTTTGAGAAAAAGAGGGTTTCCCCTCCGATTTCTATTAAAGAAACCACCACGGAACAAACATGATCAATAAAACCCTAAGCATGATCAATTAAACCCTATTATGATTGTGCCATGGCAGATTTAAAGCTGCAAACCGGGGAAGTGCTATTTAGCATCCATTGTTTGCTTCGAACTAAGAACTAAATTCTAAGAGCTGAAAAGAAAGTACAGTAGCCAAGTTACGATCTATTTTCTGGTTGAGATCAAAAAGTTGTGGAGATATGAAGTACCACCTCTCTTGCGGCGCCGTGTAGGCATCGGGGGTGCGATGGTTGTCGGTGGCGTTGAAGCAGATGTGTGACGGTAGATGGGTGCATCGGGGGATAAGTCCCGTTGTGGTGGAAGAGAAGGTCATGTGAGCAGCCCCGGCAAAGAGGACGACGGCGCCGATGAAGGGAGAGATTGCGATGCAAGGCCCTTGGTCCGTCGCCGTGGATGAGAAACGTCCATCTGTAGCAGTGGACGACGCGGTCTTGGTAGGCGCTCCGGCATGGTGGAGGACAGTGGCGATGGATGGGGTGGAGGACGGCGGCGATGGATGGGGTGGAGGACGGCGGCGATGGATGGGGTGGAGGACGGCGGCGATGGATGGGGTGGAGGACGGCGGCGATGGATGGGGTGGCGGGCGGAGGAGGCTGGTGTGGGGATGGTGTTCTAGCGCGGACGGTGTATGAATGGAAAAATGGAGGGAGAGGTACGGGGAACCATGTTTTTGGGACGCGCCTGTCTGAAATATGGGAAAGTTACGAACTTAGCCCCCGTTTAAAATTTGGACGTCTCGTCGGTTGGGGATAGGACGGTAATCTTGCATCTCGCAAATATTTGCCCAGAGCGATTTCGGGCGAGGAGAGGGTGTTTTGGCGCCCATGCTTGGCGCCCACGGTGTATGAACGGGGCTGACAGGTAGGGCGGTTGTGTCACGTCTGAGTGAAGTTACAAACCCGCCCCTATTGAAAATATTTGCCTACATTGATTTCGGCCGAGTCGAGTTTGTTTTGCCGCCCACCATGTATGAACGAGGAAATGGAGGGAGAAACAGAGGTCTCAGACGATCTTGTATCAAATGTGTTTTGCCGCCCATGTTTTGTTGGGGAACATAGTATTTCAAAAAAATTCCTACGATCACGCAACATCTATCTAGGAGAAGCATAGCAACGAGCGGGGAGAGTGTGTCCACGTACCCTTGTAGACCGAAAGCGGAACCGTTTAGTAACACGGTTGATGTAGTCGAACGTCTTCGCGATCCAACAGATCAAGTACCGAACACACGGCACCTCCGCGGTCTGCACACGTTCAGCTCGGTGGCGTCCCTCGAACTCTAGATCCAACTGAGGCCCAGGGAGAGTTCCGTGCGCACGACGGCGTGGTGACGGTGATGATGAAGTTACCGGTGCAGGGATTCGCCTAAGCACTACGACGATATGACCGAGGTGGAAAACTATGGAGGGGGGCACCGCACACGGCTAAAGATCAACTTGTGTGTCTATTGGGTGCCCCCTCCCCTGTATATAAAGGAGGGGAGGAGGAGGCCGGCCGGCCACAAGGGGCGCGCCCAAAGGGGGGGAATCATACTCCAAGTAGGAATAGGTCCCCCCCTTTCCTAGTCCAACTAGGAGAAGAAGGAAGAAGAGGGTGAGGTAAAGGGAAAGAGGGGCCGCGCCCCCCTCCCCTTGTCCTATTCGGACTCCCCTTGGGGGGGCGCGCCACCTCTGGGCTGCGGCCCACTCTCTCCCCTAAGGCCCACTAAGGCCCATATCTTCCTGGGGGGTTTCGATAACCCTCCGGCACTCTGGTTTTATCCGAAACTTTCAGGAACACTTCCGATGTCTGAATAACACGGTCCAATATATCAATCTTTATGTCTCGACCATTTTGAGACTCCTCATCATGTCCGTGATCACATCCGGGACTCCGAACAACCTTCGGTACATCAAAACACATAACTCATAATACAAATCGTCATCGAACGTTAAGCGTGCGGACCCTATGGGTTCGAGAACTATGTAGACATGATCGAGACACATCTCCGGTCAATAACCAATAGCGGAACCTAGATGCTCATATTGGCTCCTACATATTCTACGAAGATCTTTGTCGGTCAAACCGCATAACAACATACGTTGTTCCCTTTGTCATCGGTATCTTACTTGTCCGAGATTCGATCATCGGTATCATTATACCTAGTTGAATCTCGTTAGCGGCAGGTCTCTTTACTCGTTCCATAATGCATCATCCCACAAGTAACTCATTAGTCAGATTGCTTGCAAGGCTTATAGTGATGTGCATTACCGAGAGTGTCCAGAGATACCTCTCCGACAATCGGAGTGACAAATCCTAATCTCGATCTATGCCAAGTCAACAAACACCATCGGAGACACCTGTAGAGCATCTTTATAATCACCCAGTTACCTTGTGACATTTGATAGCACACTAAGTGTTCCTCCGGTATTCGGGAGTTGCATAATCTCATAGTCAAAGGAACATGTATAAGTCATGAAGAAAGCAATAGCAATAAACTAAACGATCATAGTGCTAAGCTAACGGATGGGTCTTGTCCATCACATCATTCTCTAATGATGTGATCCCGTTCATCAAATGACAACTCATGTCTATGGCTCGGAAACTTAACCATCTTTAACGAGCTAGTCAAGTAGAGGCATACTAGGGACACTCTGTTTGTCTATGTATTCACACATGTACTAAGTTTCCGGTTAATACAATACTAGCATGAATAATAAACATTTATCATGATATAAGGAAATATAAATAACAACTTTATTATTGCCTCTAGGGCATATTTCCTTCTGTATCCCACTTGCACTAGAGTCAATAATCTAGATTACATAGTGATGATTCTAACACCCATGGAGTCTTGGTGCTGATCATGTTTTGCTCGTGAGAGAGGCTTAGTCAATGGGTTTGCAATATTCAGATACATATGTATCTTGCAAATCTCTATGTCTCCCTCCTTGACTTGATCGCGGATGGAATTGAAGCGTCTCTTGATGTGCTTGGTTCTCTTGTGAAATATGGATTCCTTTGACAAGGCAATTGCACCAGTATTGTCACAAAAGATTTTCATTGGACCCGATGCACTAGGTATGACACCTAGATCGGATATGAACTCCTTCATCCTGACTCCTTCATTTGCTGCTTCCGAAGCAGCTATGTATTCCGCTTCACATGTAGATCCCGCCACGACATTCTGTTTGGAAATGCACCAACTGATAGCTCCACCATTCAATATAAATACGTATCCGGTTTGTGACTTAGAGTCATCCGGATCAGTGTCAAAGCTTGCATCGACGTAACCATTTACGACGAGCTCTTTATCACCTCCATAAACGAGAAACATATCCTTAGTCCTTTTCAGGTATTTCGGGATGTTCTTAACCGCTGTCCAGTGATCCACTCCTGGATTACTTTGGTGCCTCCCTGCTAAACTAATAGCAAGGCACACATCAGGTTTGGTACACAGCATTGCATACATGATAGAACCTATGACTTTCATTTTCTCTCTATCTTCTGCAGTGGTCGGGCATTGAGTCTAACTCAACACCTTGTAACACAGGCAAGAATGCTTTCTTTGCTTGATCCATTTTGAACTTCTTCAAAACTTTATCAAGGTATGTGCTTTGTGAAAGTCCAATTAAGCGTCTTGATCTATGTCTATAGATCTTGATGCCCAATATATAAGAAGCTTCACCGAGGTCTTTCATTGAAAAATTCTTATTCAAGTATCCTTTTATGCTATCCAGAAATTCAATATCATTTCCGATCAACAATATGTCATCCGCATATAATATCAGAAATGCTACAGGGCTCCCACTCACTTTCTTGTAAATACAGGCTTCTCCAAAAGTCTGTATAAAACCATATGCTTTGATCACACTATCAAAACGTATATTCCAACTCTGAGATGGTTGAACTAGTCCATCAATGGATTGCTGGAGCTTGCACACTTTGTTAGCACCTTTTGGATCGACAAAACCTTCTGGTGGCATCATATACAACTCTTCTTTAAGATATCCATTAAGGAATGCATTTTTGACATCCATTTGCCAAATTTCATAATCATAAAATGCAGCAATTGGTAACATGATTCGGACAGACTTAAGCATCGCTATGGGTGAGTAGGTCTGATCATAGTCAACTCCTTGAACTTGTCGAAAACCTTTCGCAACAAGTCGAACTTTGTAGACAGTAACATTACCATCAGCGTCAGTCTTCTTCTTGAAGATCCATTTATTCTCTATGGCTTGCCGATCATCGGGCAAGTCAACCAAAGTCCACACTTTGTTCTCATACATGGATCCCATCTCAGATTTCATGGCCTCAAGCCATTTCACGGAATCTGGGCTCATCATCACTTCCTCATAGTTCATAGGTTCATCATGGTCAAGTAACATGACTTCCAGAATAGGATTATCGTACCACTCTGGTGCGGATCTTACTCTGGTTGACCTACGAGGTTCGGTAGTAACTTGATCAGAAGTTTCATGATCATCATCATTAGCTTCCTCACTAATTGTTGTAGGAATCACTGGAACTGATTTCTGTGATGAACTACTTTCCAATAAGGGAGCAGGTACAATTACCTCATCAAGTTCTACTTTCCTCCCACTCACTTCTTTCGGGAGAAACTCCTTCTCTAGAAAGGATCCATTCTTAGCAACGAATATCTTGCCTTCGGATCTGTGATAGAAGGTGTACCCAACAGTCTCCTTTGGGTATCCTATGAAGACACATTTCTCCAATTTGGGTTCGAGCTTATCAGGTTGAAGCTTTTTCACATAAGCATCGCAGCCCCAAACTTTAAGAAACAACAACTTGGGTTTCTAGCCAAACCATAGTTCATATGGTGTCGTCTCAACGGATTTAGATGGTGCTCTATTTAACGTGAATGCAGCCGTCTCTAAAGCATAACCCCAAAACGATAGCGGTAAATCAGTAAGAGACATCATAGATCGCACCATATCTAATAAAGTGCGGTTACGAACTTCGGACACACCATTACGATGTGGTGTTCCAGGTGGCGTGAGTTGCAAAACTATTCCGCATTGTTTCAAATGAAGACCAAACTCGTAACTCAAATATTCACCTCCACGATCAGATCGTAGAAACTTTATTTTCTTGTTACGATGATTTTCCACTTCACTCTGAAATTCTTTGAACTTCTCAAGTGTTTCAGACTTATGTTTCATTAAGAAGATATACCCATATCTGCTCAAATCATCTGTGAAGGTCAGAAAATAACGATACCCGCCGCGAGCCTCAACACTCATCGGACCGCATACATTAGTATGTATTATTTCCAACAAGTCTGTTGCTCGCTCCATTGTTCCGGAGAACGGAGTCTTAGTCATCTTGCCCGTGAGGCATGGTTCGCAAGCATCAAGTGATTCATAATCAAGTGATTCCAAAAGCCCATCAGCATGGAGTTTCTTCATGCGCTTTACACCAATATGACCTAAACAACAGTGCCACAAATAAGTTGCACTATCATTATTAAACCTGAATCTTTTGATTTCAATACTATGAATATGTGTATCACTACTATCAAGATTCAACAAAAATAGACCATTCATCAAGGGTGCTGATACTAACCCGGGTTGGCGCTGTTTTCAGCAGAATTGCCATGGTGTCATTTTTGTGCATAAATAAAAGTTCTCGGAATGACCTGAAACTTCACGGAGAATATTTTTGTAATATATAAAAAATACTGGCGAAAGAATCAAGACCAGGGGACCCACACCATGTCCATGAGGGTGGGGGCGTGCCTACCCCCTGGGCGCACCCCCTGCCTCGTGGGCCCCCTGGTGCTTCACCGACCTCAACTCCAACTCTATATATTCATGTTCGGGGAGAAAAAATCAGGGAGAAGAATTCATCGCGTTTTACGATACGGAGCCGCCGCCAAGCCCTAAATTCTCTCGGGAGGGCTGATCTGGAGTCCGTTCGGGGCTCCGGAGAGGGGAATCCGTCGCCGTTGTCATCATCAACCTTCCTCCATCACCAATTTCATGATGCTCACCGCCGTGCGTGAGTAATTCCATCGTAGGCTTGCTAGACGGTGATGGGTTGGATGAGATTTATCATGTAATCGAGTTAGTTTTGTTAGGGTTTCATCCCTAGTATCCACTATGTTCTGAGATTGATGTTGCTATGACTTTGCTATGATTAATGCTTGTCACCAGGGCCCGAGTGCCATGAATTCAGATCTGAACATATTATGTTTTCATGAATATATGTGAGTTCTTGATCCTATCTTGCAAGTCTATAGTCACCTATTATGTGTTATGATCCATTAACCCCGAAGTGACAATAATCGGGATACTTACTGGTGATGACCATAGTTTGAGGAGTTCATGTATTCACTATGTGTTAATGCTTTGGTCCGGTACTGTATTAAAAGGGGGCCTTAATATCCCTTAGTTTCCAATAGGACCCCGCTGCCACCGGAGGGTAGGACAAAAGATGTCATGCAAGTTCTTTTCCGTAAGCACGTAAGACTATATTCGGAATACATGCCTACATTACATTGATGAATTGGAGCTAGTTCTGTGTCACCCTATGTTATAACTATTGCATGAGGAATCACGTCCGACATAATTATCCATCACTGATCCATTGCCTACGAGCTTTTCACATATTGATCTTCGCTTAGTTACTTTTCCCTTGCCACTGTTACGATTACTACAAAACTGCTACTATTACTTTTGCCACTTTTACCGTTACTTCTATATTACTTTTCTACTAAATACTTTGCTGCAGATATTAAGTTATCCAGGTGTGATTGCATTGACAACTCAACTGCTAATACTTGAAAATATTCATTGGCTTCCCTTGTGTCGAATCAATAAATTTGGGTTGAATACTCTACCCTCGAAAACTGTTGCGATCCCCTATACTTGTGGGTTACCAAGACTATTTTCTGGCGCCGTTGCTGGGGAGCATAGCTCTATTCTTTGAGTCACTTGGGATTTATATCTGCTGGTCACTATGAGGAACTTGAAAGACGAGAAAACCAAAATTTATCCCTCAACTACGAGGGGAGGTAAGGAACTGCCATCTAGCTCTGCACTTGATTCACCTTCTATTTTGAGTAAGCTTGCGACACCTAAACCTACTTCTGCTATTAATTCTGATATGTCGCATGTTATTGATGATGCCACTTCTGCTATGCATGATACTTATGATGAAACTACTTCTATGCTTGATAATACTGTGCCATTAGGTGAATTTCTTGACGAACAACTTGCTAGGGCTAGAGAGAAAGAAATTATTGAAACTGATAATATTGATGAAAGTGATGACGAAGATTCTCCCCCTAGATATGAATTGCCTGTTGTGCGTGAGGGTTATGTTATGGATGAAGAAACTTCTAGACATTTTCTTGCTTGCAATGATAGATATGATCTAAACAAATTATTAGCTAAGCTGAAAGAAAAGTGTTTGAATGCTAGAATGAAATATGACCCTGCCTTTGCTACTTCACCTATCTGTATTACTGATAAGGATTATGATTTCTCTGTCGATCCTGAGATAATTACTTTGGTTGAATATGATCCTTTTTATGGCTATGAATCTGAAACTGTTGTGGCACATCTTACTAAATTAAATGATATAGCCACCCTGTTCACTAATGATGAGAAAACTCGCTACTACTATATCCTTAAATTATTTCCATTCTCATTAAAGGGTGATGCTAAAACATGGTTTAATTCTCTTGATCCTGGTTGTGTGCGTAGTCCCCTAGATATGATTTACTACTTCTCTGCTAAATATTTCCCCGCTCATAAGAAACAAGCTGCTTTAAGGGAAATATATAATTTTGTGCAAATTGAAGAAAAGAGTCTCCCACAAGCTTGGGGGAGGCTTCTCCAATTACTTAATGCTTTGCATGATCATCCTCTCAAGAAAAATGAAATACTTGATATCTTTTATAATGGACTAACCGATGCTTCCAGAGACCACCTGGATAGTTGTGCTGGTTGTGTTTTTAGGGAAAGAACAGTTGATCAAGCTGAATTGCTATTAAATAATATGCTGACTAATGAAAATAATTGGACACTTCCTGAACCAACTCCTAAGCCAACTCCAAAGAAAAGGGGTATTCTATTTCTCTGTCCTGAAGATATGCAAGAGGCAAAGAAATCTATGTAAGAAAAAGGTATTAAAGCTGATAATGTTAAGAATTTACCTCCTATTGAAGAAATACATGGTCTTAATTTGCCGCCTGTTGAAGAAATACATGGTCTTGATAACCTGACAAAGGTAGTGAAGGTAAATTCTCTCTATAGATTTTATGAAGGTGATATCCCTCGTTATAAGTCTGCTAGCCAATGCTTAGATGAGTTTGATAATTTTATTGTTAAACAAGAAAACTTCAATGCTTATGTTGGTAGACAATTGAAACATAATGCTTATATGATTGAACACTTGAGTGATTATATGTCCAGAGTTAAAGGTGAACTTAAACTCATTAGTAAACATACTTCTATGGTTAGCACTCAAGTAGAAGAAGTGCTTAAGGCTCAAAATGATTTGCTCAATGAATTAAATGATAGGAAAAATGATAATGTTGTTAGAGTTATGACTAGAGGGGGTAAAATGACCCAGGAACCTTTGTATCCTGAGGTCCACCCTAAGAGAATTGAGCAAGATTCTCAGAGAACTAATGTTGATGCACCTAGTCCTTCTAAAAAAAGGAAAAAGAAAAATGATAGGACTTTGCATGCTTGTAGTGAACCTGTTGTTGACACTGCTGAGAATCCCAATGATATTTCTATTTCTGATGCTGAAACACAATTTGGTGATGAACATGAACCGAGTGATAATATTAATGATGATATTCATGATGATGCTCAACCTAGCAATGACAATGATGTAGAGATTGAACCTGCTGTTGATCTGGATAACCCACAGTCAAAGAATCAACGTTATGATAAGAGAGACTTTGTTGCTAGGAAGCACGGTAAAGAAAGAGAACCATTGGTTCAGAAACCCATGCCTTTTACTCCCAAACCATCCAAGAAAAAGGATGATGAGGATTTTGAGCGCTTTGCTGAAATGATTAGACCTATCTTTTTGCGTATGCGTTTGACTGATATGCTTAAAATGAATCCTTATGCTAAGTATATGAAGGATATTGTTACAAATAAAAGAAAGATACCGGAAGCTGAAATTTCCACCATGCTTGCTAATTATACTTTTAAAGGTGGAATACCTAAGAAACTAGGAGATCCAGGAGTACCAACTATACCATGCTCGATTAAAAGGAACTATGTTAAAACTGCTTTATGTGATCTTGGAGCCGGTGTATGCCTCTCTCTTTATATCATAGACTTGATTTGAATAAGTTGACACCTACTGAAATATCTTTGCAAATGGCCGATAAATCAACTGCTATACCTGTCGGCATTTGTGAGGATGTGCCTGTTGTGGTTGCAAACGTTACTATTTTAACGGACTTTGTTATTCTTGATATTCCCGAGGATGACAGTATGTCGATTATCCTTGGTAGACCCTTTTTGAATACTGCAGGGGCTGTTATTGATTTCAACGAAGGCAATGTCACTTTTCATGTTAATGGTAATGAGCATACGGTACATTTTCCGAGGAAACAACCTCAAGTCCACAGTATCAACTCTATTGGAAAAATTCCATCGATTATTATTGGAGGTTTTGAATTTCCTTTTCCTACTGTCAAAAAGAAATAGGATATTCCTATTATTGGGGATGTGCATATCCGCGTTGAGGTAACCTAGTGCTATTCGAAAATTCTCCGGTTTCATGTGATTCGGATTGAGTTTGTTAACAAGACTTGATCAACCTTGTTAGTGGATTCCTTTTGATGAGCATGAGATGGATGAAGTTAGAAAGCACAACTCTCTGTACCCTCCTTTTACTTTCTATTATTTAGATTAAATAAAGCAAAAATATAGTATTTTCTGCCTGTTTTCTGAATTATCCTTGCAATAAAAATACCCCGAAAATAAAAGTTCTCCAAAAGCCCTGAAAATGAAATATGATTTTTTATAGAATAATTGATAATATCTGGCACTGAGAACACATCAGGGGGAGCCAGCACCTGGCCACGAGGGTCCAGGGCGCGCCCACCCCCTGGGCGCGCCCCCCTGCCTCATGGGCCCCATGTGGCCCCCCTCCACTTATTCTAGCACCCACACACTCCCTCTTCCTCTAGAAAAAATCACCACCTAGCTCAAACCCATGTTCCAGCTCATTTTGCTACGATTTTTGATCTCCTTGCTCAAAGCTCCATTCACAAAACTACTTTGGGGGATTGTTCTTCAGTATGTGACTCCTCCAATGGTCCAATTAGTTTTTGTTCTAGTGCTTTATTCATTGAAAATTTTTGCTGCTTAGGAGACCCTGTTCTTGAGCTTGCATGTCAAATTTATTTGGTCCCAAGTAGTTCTAATGCATGATATAGTCTCTAGGCACTTGTGGGAGTAGTTGCTATCAATTTTGTTGAGTTTGGTTCACTTTCATTTTGAGTTACTAAAATTTTAAGAAATTTTTCAGAGGAAGAAATATGTTTAGGAAAATGTACCAAGGTGGTTCTTCAAGGAAGCAAGGACCCAGGGCCGCAATACATGAGCCAGACCATGAATTACCAAGAGAAGCTCAAGTGCGGCCTTGTGAATGGCCGTCAGAAGATTTGATGGTCCAAGCGGGAATTAATGAGGAATTTGACGCATATGTGCGTAATGCTGAACTCGAGGGCTTCGTGCTAGATAAGTGTCCTTAGTATTATTACCTAACTGATTCCTTTGTGAGAAGGTTCAAATTTTCATCTTCACGTAATTCTCACACTTTCCTATTTGATCTCTATGGTAAATCTTATACTATGGACTCAGAAGATTTTAATACTGCTTGTAAACTCCTGCAATGGGGTAGTGCTAGTGAACCTCGCAAATCTGAGTTTAAAGATTTCCTTGCTAGTATCACTGTGGGGAAATCTAGAGAAATAACACAAGCTACCATAGGGAGCATTCACTTTCCTGCTATACATTATTTTGCTCTCTTTATAGGTAGATGCATTAACGGCAAGGACGAGGCATTTCACATGTGTGTTCCCGATCTTAGTGTTCTCAAGAGTGCTGTTTTAGGAGATAAACAATATAACTTGGGGGCCATTGTTGCACGGAGGTTGCATCATAATAGTATCAGTGGAGATTTGTTCGGTGGAATTTATGCAACCCGTGTGTAGCTAATTATCTTGAGATACCCATACATGAGAATGATATGGAACTGCCTCCTGTTTATTTAGATTATAATACTATGGTTCGTCATCAGTTTCTTGAGAGGAACGAACAGTTCCTCCAATACCGACTAACCTTTGACAAGCGTCGTATTGTCCATGTTGCTCTCCCTGCTCCTGGTTTCTTTGACTTTCAGGGAAAAAGGAGATATATTATAACCAGGGAAGAGGCGAACGAGTATGAGAGGAGGACGGAGGCAGCTCACCTCCAAGCTGCAGCTCACCAGGCAATAGCCGCTGCATCTCAGTATGACCCCAGCTACAACTTTGATCCATGGGCATAGACCAACTTAGGTCAAAATCCTAAGCTTGGGGGAGTACGTATTTCTCACCGACATTACATTCATATTCACACACTCATTCTAGTTGTCGGTGCTCATACTTATTCATTGTACTATCCATGCTAGTTTATTTTCTTTTCTTGCTTTCTTCTTGTGTGTTTGAAAAACCTTAAGAAAGACCAAAAAAAGAGTTGTAGCTTTTAGCTAGTTTACTTTCCATGCCTTTAGTAGTAGTAATTAAAAGAAAACCCAAAAAGATTTCTCGTTCTTCTTTTGCTTGTTGGGAGCTTTCCCGTGTAAATAGTTTTATTTTATTTCTTTTCTTTGGGGGTTGAGAGGGGAAGACAATAATGAAAATCTTGAAGTGGTTCTTATATGCATTACTGTTGATTTAACAAAGAGCCCATATTACCTTGTCTTCTCCCTTGTATTAAATGCTTGCAGATTCCAGCTTAGTTCAATGCACGTGCACTAATATTATTATCCACACCGTTCGGTCGTGCAAGTGAAAGGCAATAATGACGATATATGATGGACTGATTGAGATGAGAGAAGCTGGTATGAACTCGACCTCTCTTGTTTTTGTAAATATGATTAGTTCATCGCTCCTGATTTAGCCTATTATGAATGAACATGTTTGCAATGACAATTAGAGATTATAGTTTCTTATGACATGCTTAATTAGCTAGGAGTTTATAATGGTTTACCTTGCGTGCCAACATGCTATCAAAATGGTTGTGATGTGGTATGATAGGGTGGTATCCTCCTCTGAACGATTCGAGTGGCTTGACTTGGCACATGTTCATGCATGTAGTTGAAACAAAATCAACATAGCCTCCACGATATTTATGTTCATGGTGAATTATATCCTACTCATGCTTGCACTCAGTGTTGATTAATTTTAGTGCATGTTCATGACTGTTGTCGCTCTCTAGTCGGTCGCTTCCCAGTCTTTTTCTTGCCTTCACTTGTACTAAGCGGGAATTCTGCTTGTGCATTCATTTCCATAAACCCCAAAGTTATTCCATATGAGTCCACCATACCTTCTTATGCAGTGTCTACCTGCCGTTCCAAGTAAATTTGTATGTGCCAAACTCTAAACCTTCAAATAAAAATTATGTTTTGTATGCTCGAATAGCTCATGTATCAACTAGGGTTGTCTGTATCTTCCATGCTAAGCGGGTTATTCTCAAGGGGAGTGGACTCCGCTCCTCACTCACGAGAAAATGGCTGGTCACCAGGAGGCCCAGTCCCATGCTCAAATCAAATCAAAATAATTGCAAACAAAACTCCCCCAGGACTGTTGTTAGTTGGTGGCACCCATTGTTTCGGGCAAGCCATGGATTGATGCTTGTTGGTGGTGTGTCGGTGAGAAATGACACCTATGGGATCATGGGAATCCCTACTACGGTTGCTGGGGCGCAGGGTTGTGAGAAGAGCAGGGTCAACAGTAAACACAGGGATGTGTAATACCCTAGTCCTGCTTTGGTGGCTATATTTCAGAGAGTTCTTGAGCTCTCAAACTAGCTATGGTTGTTGTGTTGTTCAAAAAGCCGAATCCCCCTCCAGTATGCCATGGCCCTCCTTTTATAGTTGAAAGGGGCTGCCACAGTGGCACACAGGAGGAGGAAAGGTCTACAGTGCTATGAGCTTATCGCTCGTATTACAGGACAAAGTGCATTTAATGCATCGCTTAAGTCTCCTCTTGCTTTATCGGGGACGGGAACGGAGCTCGTCCCGTCCGTCGCCGCCTCTCTTCGCTTCGACACGTGCCCTGGGCAGCGATGCATGTGGCGCCATGTAGGCAGGCAGGCAGCTGAGGTGGCGCAGTGGTAGGGTCTTCACGAAGATCTGCATGCCGCCACGCAGGCGCTTGCTAAGTTGGCTCGGAAGCCGCTCGTTAAGGGAGTCCTGGACTACGGGGTCCTCGGGCGTCCGGCCTGTTGGCCTTGTGCCGGACTGATGGGCCATGAAGATGTGAAGACCGAAGACCCTCTACGTGTCCGGATGGGACTCTCCTTGGCGTGGAAGGCAAGCTTGGCGATCAATGGTGTAGATTCCTTTTTATGTAACCGACTCCATGTAACCCTAGATCTCTCCGGTGTCTATATAAACCGGAGAGAGTCCGGATAGGCGGACACACATTATCATAACCATAGGCTAGCTCCTAGGGTTTAGCCTCTACGATCTCGTGGTAGATCAAATCTTGTAATAGTCATATTCATCAAGATCAATCAAGCAGGAAGTAGGGTATTACCTCCATAGAGAGGGCCCGAACCTGGGTAAACATCGTGTCCCCCGTCTCCTGTTACCATCGACCTTAGACGCACAGTTCGGGACCCCCTACCCGAGATCCACCGGTTTTGACACCGACATTGGTGCTTTCATTGAGAGTTCCACTGTACCGTCGACGACAGGATCGATGACCCGCCTAGTCCTTAAAGATGACATCACCGCCGGAGGAGCTCTGGCCCCAGGCCAAACTCTTCGGCTGGGCAGTTTCACCATAACCGCCCACTCGGCCGTTAAGCCGACGATGACCTCTCGGGACATCGAAAATCCCCTTCGTATCGACCCCAAACACTCCAAGCAGATGGACCTGGCGGAACTCTCGTCCTTAAACGAGCTTCTAGATCGCATCGCCTCCCTGGGAATCGCTACGGATTAGATCGGATCGGGCTTAAACCCGACCAAAGAGCGATCAAATCTCCTCCGATCACCCACCAGGTGGCAATGGCCGAAGAACAAGACGGCGGCCTTTCTTCTATACTGAAGCTGAACTATGTTCGGGCCGCCAATCTTGAAGAGCTGGTCAATCACCCGTGAAAGGATGTGACTTGTCCTCTCAACATAGAGTCAGATGGCCGGCCTGGACAATCGGAAGATATTCCGGCGCCCAGGCTGTTGAGTCCGGAGGGCCTCCAGATTCCGGACGGTCGATTGGGTCAAGGGCCGGATTTCACGCCGCCCACCCACCCAGACATAAGTGATCTCACCAACATAAAATAGCAGTCTCAGGAAACGGTCCATCACTTCTGGGCCAGATTCCTCCTTGTCAAAGACAATATAAAAGATTGCAGCGATAAGGACGCAATATCAGCTTTCTGCAACAACTGTGCGGACGAAGGAATTCTCAATGCCATCAATCGCCACCGCATCATATGCTTCAACGACTTAGCAACCATTGTGCAAGTACAGCACAATGGAAAGCGCCTGGAGAATTCAGGTAGCTCGCTGGGAACCATCGGTCCCAACGCAACCCCTTCATCAGGCAAAAAGGGCGCACCCTCGTGGCACGCCCAACACAACAGCCAAAAAATATAAACCCATTACGCGTCATAGAACCGTTCTGGAAGGATGGCTCGATGGGCCATGCAAACTTCACACAACACCGGATACAATATCAACCCACAACCTTAGAGCATGTTGGATACTCCGGCAGGTAGCCAAAAGCGGTGAAGATATCCTTACCAAAATCGCCGCAGAACAACACCTTCCAGGAGACGACGACCCCAGAGTACTGACGGTCTTCGAGACATTCGCTTAAAACAATAAGCGTAAAAGGGCACTACGCGACCTCGCCGAAGTCTGCCAGATCGCTGCAATTGACCCTTGGAACGACACGGCCATAACCTTCAATGCCAGTGACGAACCTAAGTACAGAACAATCCGAGCGCCAGCCGCATTAGTCCTTAGTCCCATCGTGGACGGCTTTCAGCTTACAAAAGTCCTCATGGACGGCGGAAGTGGGCTAAACCTCATTTACGAGGATACGCTCCACAAGATGGGAATAGACAGGAGCCGCATTGAGCAAAGCAGCACAACCTTTCGAGGTATCATTCCCAGTCGGGAGGCGCGGTGTGCAGGGAAAATTACACTTGATGTGGTGTTCGGCACACGGGAGAATTATCGGTCCGAAGAAATAACTTTCCAAGTGGCCCCTTTCAACAGTGGATATCACGCCCTGTTAGGGCGAGAGGCCTTCACGCGCTTTCAAACCGTACCTCATTATGGGTATATGAAGCTAAAAATGCCCGGGCCCAATGGAATAATCACCCTCGTGAGTGATCCTGATATAGCGCTCCGCGCTGAGAAAAAAACCGCATCCCTGGCCCTCGAGGCATTGTCCGAGGCCCTTGCGGCCGAAGAATTAACCGCACTACGCTCCACTATGGATAGAGATGACGTGATCCTGGACAAATGACCCAAATCCACTTCCTTCAAGCCAGCAGAAGAAATAGTCAAATTTCATGTTCATCCAACTGACCCGAAGAAGACAGCGTCTATCGGAGCGCAACTCAGCCCCACAGTCGACGCCGCACTATGAGACTTCCTGCGCGAAAATTGGGATATATTCGCCTAGCACCCCTCAGATATGCTAGGAACCCCGCGCGGGTTGGCCGAACATGGCCTCAACATACTGAAGGGATACAAGCCGGTCAAACAAGCACTCCGACGCTTTTGCGAACCCAAACGACAAGCTATGGGGGAAGAGCTGGCCAAACTCATTGAGGCCGGATTCATTAGAGACATTAAACATCCAGACTGGCTGGCAAACCTGGTGATGGTACCAAAGAAGGACAAATCCTGGCGCCTGTGCGTCGATTTCAAACACCTTAACAAGGCTTGCACGAAGGATCCCTTCCCCCTCCCTCGCATTGATCAAATCACTGATGCTACCGCAGGACACGACTCGCTGTGCTTCCTCGATGCATATTCCGGATACCATCAAATCAAAATGAAGGAGTCCGATCAAGCTGCAACGACATTCATTACGCCATATGGGCCGTTTTGCTTCAATACCATGCCTTTCGGGCTCAAGAACGCCGGCGCCACCTACCAGCGCATGATCCAAACATGCCTCAAGACACAGATCGGCAAAACAGTGGAAGCCTACATGGACGACGTTGTCATCAAAACTAGACACATCGAAACACTAATAGACGATTTGCATCTCACATTCGACAACCTTCGCACGTATGACATCAAGCTTAACCCGGAAAAGTGTGTCTTCGGCGTCCCCGCCGGAAAACTGCTGGCTTCATCGTTTCTAACAGAGGAATTGAAGCAAATCCAGCCAAAATCTGAGCTCTGTCACAATTGGCTACGCCAACCGAACTTAAACAGGTCCAGAAGCTCGCTGGGTGCGTGGCAGCTTTAAGCCGCTTTATCTCCAGATTGGGGGATAAGGCGCTGCCACTTTATCGCCTTCTATGGCGCACCGATAAATTCGGATGGATAGACGCGGCGACGGCCAGACTGAAATAAATAAAGGCCCTCCTGGCAAGCAACCCAATCCTGGCCGCACCAAACGTTGGCGAACCAATGCTCCTATACATATCAGCAACACACCAAGTGGTGAGCGCCGTACTCGTCGTTGAACGAGAACAGGACAGACACAAGTTTCCGCTCCAGAAGCCTGTATACTACGTATCCACCATCCTCACACCATGCAAATCCCGGTACCCCCACTATCAAAAGATAGCATACACAGTCTTTATGGCATCCCGAAAGCTACGACACTACTTTCAGGAGTGTTCGATCACGGTGGCTTCCGAAGTGCCCCTCAATGATATAATAAATAACCGGGATGCCACAGGCCAGATTGCCAAATGGGCCATTGAGCTCCTTCCGTTTGACATCACGTACAAACCACGTCGAGCCATTAAATCCCAAGTACTGGCTGACTTCATCGCCGAATGGACAGAGGCCGAACTCCCTAAAGAGTACGGCACATATTCCAACAGGGTTATGCATTTTGACGGCTCCGAAATGTTGGCGGGGCTAGGAGCGGGTGTCGTATTAACGTCCCCCACGGGAGATATCGTCCAGTACGTACTCCAAATATTATTCACAGACTCCAACAACGCAGCCGAATACAAGGCCTTGTTGCATGGCCTTCGGATGGCCGTATCAATGGGAATACAACGCCTGGAAGTGTGCAGGGACTCAAACCTCGCAATATCCCAAATTAACGAAGACTTTGATGTCAAAGATCCAAAGATGGCAGCTTATCACAACGCCGTCTTAAAGATGTCAGCTCGGTTCGAGGGGCTCGAATTCCATCACATCGCCCGCGAAAGTAATCAGGCGGCGGACGTTCTTGCTCGCATCAGCGATAAGCGTGACCCCATCCCACCTAACATCTTCCTGGAAAGGCTGTTTAAGCCATCCGTGGTGTGGCAAGGGGCAGACAGCTATGACAGTCCCATTCGAAACTCGAACATAGATGCCGAACACACTGACATCATCGGAGGCTCAGCCACCGAAATAACACCATCGGCCCACCTCATCATGGCAGTCATTGCCCCATGGACCGAACCATTCTTGGCCTACCTTAATAGGAAGGAGCTCCCGAAAGATCAGAACGAGGCTCGCCGCATTGTTCGGCGCTTGAAGGCCTATAAAGTTCACGAAGGAGAGCTCTACAAGAAAAGTACTACCGGAGTCCTTCAAAGGTGTATCTCCGAGGAGGAGGGGCGGCAACTTTTGGCAAAAAATCACGATGGTCTTGGCGGGCACCACGCCGCAGCCCGGGCACTTGTCAGCAAGGCCTTCCGTACAGGATTCTATTGGCCTACGGCCCGAGCAGATGCACAGGAGCTCGTCCAGCGTTGCATGGGATGCCAGCTCTTCGCCAACCAAAGCCATATGCCCCCAACCGCCCTACAAACAATCCCCATTACATGGCCCTTTGCGGTCTGGGGCTTAGACATGGTTGGACCCCTTAAAGGGGAAAGCCATAAGAAAAATATCTGCTGGTCATGGTGGATAAATTCACCAAGTGGATAGGGGCTAAACCAGTTAAAACGGCCGAGTCCGGACCGGTGATTGCATTCATATCCGATGTGCTGCACCGTTATGGTGTCCTGCATAGCATCATCACCGACAACGGCTCCAATTTCACAGCTGATGAGGTGAAAACCTGGTGCGCTAAGCTAGGCATTAAGCTCGATTACGCCTCTGTCTACCACCCGCAAACAAATGGTCAAGTTGAACGAGCCAACAGTCTTATTATGAGCGGCATTAAACCCAGACTTGTGCGGTCTTTGAAAGAGTCAGACAAGCACTGGGTTGAGGAGCTCGACTCCGTACTCTGGGGGCTGCGGACCACGCCTAACTGCACTACCGGATACACGCCCTTTTTCATGGTGTACGGTGTTGAGGTTGTGTTACCTTGTGATATCATTCATGACTCGCCCAGAGTCCGCATGTACGAAGGAGAGAAGCCGAGCTAGATCGGCAGGACAACCTAGATGCCCTAGAGGAGGAACGCGACGTTGCTAAAGCTCGTTCCGCATTTTATCAACAACAGGCTCGAAGATACCAAAGCAGAGAAGTACAGGCCGAGACCTATAACGTTGGCGAACTCGTTCTACGCTTACCAGAGAAGAAAAAGGACAAACTCAAGCCCAAATGGGAGGGTCCCTTCATAATTGATGAAGTTCTCACTGGAGGAGCATACCGTCTTCGTGATGCATCCGACAATCGCCTCGAGCCGAACCCCTGAAAACGCAGCCAGACTCCGATGATTCTACGCCTAGCGCCGAACTCTTCGTGTTTGTCCTCCTCACTTTTAGTTTGCATTATCTGTTCTCTTCTTTTCGGATTTTTTTCCTTTCTCGCCTTAAAGCTTTCAAACGGCTAGACCGTACACCACGGACGCATACATTTTTACATATGTACGTCCCATCATACCTGGGGGCTTCTTCGATAGAAGCTTATTATTATTCAAGCATCAAGCTTTCCGCATATGTATCTTTTCCATATGAACCTTTTCTTTGCCACTATATGCATCGATATGACTTAAGTTTTGGCCAAGCTGGGTTGCCTGGCTCCTGTGCTTATGCCCTATGTTCCCGTTAATTCGGCTAGGGCATAAAGGGAGCACCTCTGCGATTGCTACTGCCGGGTCATCCGCATGTGTACCTCAGACTGGGTGAAGCCGAAAGCTAGCGTTCTTAAGGGAATATTCGGTCGGTGAATTAAAGACATTTCCGCACTCATTGCGAACACCCAAAAGTTACCTACAATGTGATTCTCTCATCACACTTCAGACATGTACATTAAATGCATGCAAACCCAGGGAAAGCAACCCTTAATGGAACTATTCTCTCTGGAAGATGTTTCTTACAACTGTAATATAACATAACTAGCTGGATACAACTTGTCTGTTCAAGCAACGATGACCCCTACGCCTAGTTTTCCACGCATACCCTGGTCTATTCGGCCATGACAGTATTCAGAAACACTCCGCACCCTAGGGCCCGGAGGTGGAGGCGAAAAGGTCTGCCATGACAAATGATATACAATTCGGCTAGACAGACAGTACATAGTCACTTGGACTCAAATACTTCCTCTTCTATACCGTCCAGTAGGCGGTCTAACTTACAATCCTGCTGAGAGTATTTCGCGGCCAATTCTACTTGGTCATATACTAAACTAACGGGAATTTCTTCCCCATCTGACCCTACAGGTCCAACACGGGACATGTGGTTAGGATCCGACTTCGTGTATCGTGTTTTCACCATGGCCCAGGCTTCTCGCGCACCCGTGCTCCTTTGAAAAGCTCTACAAGCTCCTCCATACTTCCTGGAGGTGAGGCCGATGGCCATAAAGCCTTGGCAACACTCCGCATGGCCAGCCGAGGCCGCTCGTGCACTTGCGACAGCCTCTGCAGAAGATCACTTGATGATTCGAATACCTCCCCTTCAGGACGGCCCGTCAAAATACATGCAATCATAACTGTATCAGTTCCATTTATCACCAACCTACTTTAAAGGTTAGTTCGGATACATACCGAATATACTGCCTCGCAGTTCCTTATTCTCCTTCATGGAGTCGGCTAGCTGGCCCTGCACATCTTTTAACTCAATACTCAAGTTGGTCTTGGCATCGTGAAGCTTGTTTTTCTCTATTATGGCTTGAGTCAATATGTGCTCGCCCGCGGCGTGCATCTTCTTTGCTTTTTGCTCTCCTTCCAGAGCAGCGGCCAGCTTCTCATCATATTGATCTGATGACCCTGTTATAAGACCAACAACTATATTAGTCCGACGGATGTACGGTCATCGTAACCGCTTTTATACGGCTGGGAGCATTACCAGTGGATGCCTTCTTGGAATTTTTCAGCTCGGCGGTGGCAGCATTTAGCTGTGCCCGACACTGCTCTAGCTCTTGAGTTAGCAGGTTGTTCTTCTCAGTAAGAACCTGGTTATACAATGATCCTTAAATCAGTTGTGCCAACTGCTTTCAGTCTCGGGGGCTACTGACATATGGTCATTCTATTCAGACAAAGAAAATTTACCTGCACGTCTTTTAAATACTGCTTGGTGGCTACACTAAGCCCAGTTCGAGCAGCTCGGATATAGGCGTCAGCCGAACTAAAGGCTTTGAACGCCTCCTCCGAGAACTGGGGGTCTCGTAACACAACCCCACAACGCCGATGATTCATGGCGCTCTCTACTTCCGAGTTGGTAACGGACATATTTTCCGAACCCTCGGCTGAAGGACAGTCCGGCGTTGTCCTCATATCGGCCCTCGATTCTCCGACGGGATCTACGTCCCGGTTGTTGGGAGTACGGCTGGCCGAACCCCTGGACATAGTCCGGCGAACCTTTTTCCTGCTAACAAGACAAATGTGCAAGTTACGGTTGGACGTAACTACCAAAGTGCACCTTCAAATCAGTACCTCCTCGACGAGGGATCGGTTGTTCTTCATTGACCTTCCTTTTGCAAGCCTTGCGTGGCGCTGGAGCCGCTCTCTTTGAAGTCGGCCCCGGAGTAGCATGGCGAGCCGAACGCCTCCCCTTTGAAACATGGAGTAGTGCAGCGGGTGAGGCAGCGCGAGGAAACTCTTTGAAGGAGAATTTTTCTTGAGGACTTACGTGGGAAGTAGGGAGAAGACCGGGATAATCGGCGATAATGGCCACTTCTGTGCCGACGTAGCTCGCCTCGTAAAACACCCCTTCTGCAAGTACCACGACTAGGTCCGGATCCTCCTCAAACCCGGGATCCCGTTCCCGGTCGTGGCTCTCTGGATGTGGGGCGGGGCTGTAGAGCCCCACGGTGATTCTTCGCCAATGCTATTATAAACGGATTAGATATCTGTTAAAGGTGACTCGGGAAGCGGAATGAGTAAAGTGGAAGAGTTGGGGCTTACCCAACTGGGACGATTATACATGGAATACCCCTCTCTACGATTGATCCGGAGAAATTCCTCTTCTTCCCCTTTGAACAGCTCGGCCAGTATCTTGGCTAAAGCGGCAGGGGTGTCCGGACCCTTTCGACCACAACGGGAGGCGTCATCCTCCCCGTTGTAGTGCCACATCGGGAGCCCTCTATATTGAAGCGGCTGAACCCCTCGCACTATAGAGGTCGCCATTACCTCAACTATTGTCAGTCCGGATTGGGCAAGCGTCTTTATCATGCCCAGGAGCTGACCAACGTCCGCACTGTCATCCCCTTCAAGACTCCAGGGACGCCAACTGTGGTGCTTCTTCAGTGGAACGCTGACGAACTCGGGAAGACCCTTTTGGATTGGGTCGGGAAGTGCGACGTCCTCAACGTAGAACCATTCGGAAGGCCATTTTTCGGATGCACTCCTCGGTGTGCTGGACGGGTATCCGGTACCGGCGACACGCCATATTTTGGCTCCGCCCACCTCGAATATCGACCCCTCATGGGTACGCGGGACAAGGCAAAACAATTTTCTCCATAGTTCAAAATGAGCCTCGATGCCCGGAAACAATTCGCATAAAGCGACGTAACCTGCGATATGCAGGATGGATGCGGGAGTGAAGTTGTGCAGCTGGAGGACATAGTACTCCAGGAGCCCTCAGAGGAACGGATGAATTGGAAATCCAACGCCTCTTAATAGAAAAGGAACGAGACACACTCGCTCCCCCCCAGATGGGCTGGGGAAGTCCTCCGCTTGGGTCTCGCCATCGAAAGAGGCCAGCCCTGCTCGAACGGGTACCAGATCCGCGGGAGGAAGGAATCCCTGCGTTTGCAGTTCCGCCAATTGATTATGGGTCACAGAACACTTCTCCCACTTGCCTTTTTCTAGGCCGGAACGTGAGGAGGAACTGGGAACGCTAGCCATGTTGGAATGGTTTCTCCTAGCAGTCTTTGGGGATTTTTTCTCGGTGCGGTATCGAATGGATCTAGGATCCAATCTCTTTAAATAAGCGTTCTGCCTAGCATAGGTAGGGTATTATTTGCAAAAATACCCTAACCTTCCGCATTCTCTCGACACGTGGAAGACAAAGTTATTAAATGCACGGAAGCCGAGGCGAGAAGCATTGAAGTCGCGGCCAAATACGTAATGTGGACGTCATCAAGGGAAGAACCCGCCTTGCAATGCCGAAGACAATCCGAACGCCGAACACCTCGTCATTGAAGCCTGGTTCGGGGGCTACTGAGGGAGTCCTGGACTAAGGGGTCCTCGGGCGTCCGGCCTGTTGGCCATGGGCCGGACTGATGGGCCATGAACATGTGAAGACCGAAGACCCTCTACGTGTCCAGATGGGACTCTCCTTGACGTGGAAGGCAAGCTTGCCGATCAATGGTGTAGATTCCTTTTTATGTAACCGACTCCATGTAACCCTAGATGTAACATCCCAAATTTTCAATTTGGAATGTTATACATTAGATCATCATTGCAGCATACTTTATTGCATTTTGGCAAATCCTTGAAAATCCTAAGCAACTCAAGGACCCTCGGAGAGAGTTGGGGATTTTTCGCGGTTTCATATTTGACTTTTATCAAATAATGAAACGAGGATTTTTGGTTTTAATTATTTTTCTCTCCGAAAAATATTTCATATTAAAATAAATGAGAGGAGAAAATATGACTTCTCCAAAATAATTGAAATATTGGAGGAAAAATATTAAAATCAAATACTGGATTTTATTCGGATTTTATTTGCAATTTTAGTTGCATTAGAAAAATTGCACGTTTTCAAAACTGCACTTTTGGGCCAAGAAAATGTTCATCTCGTTCTAATTATTTTAATTAGACGGTGCAAATTTGTTTTGCAATTTTTGGATTTTTATTTATTTTTCTACGATTTTTCTTAGGTTCGGCAAAATTATTTAAAAACTAAAGTCGCGAGCGCGCCGACTGGGCCGAAGCCCAGCCGACGGCCCAGCTCCCCGCGCGGCCCAGCGCCCCGTCTCCCTCCCGAGCACGCCAGCCGCCGCCGCCCGTGTCCTGGTCGGACACGACGCCGCCGCCGTCGCCCCCTCCCCAAGGCAGCACCCCCCTTCTATATATATACCCCCCTCCCCGCCGCCTCTCCCCACCCCCACAGCCGCCCGCCCCGCCGCCGAGAGGAGCTGCGCCGGAGCCACCCGACCCCGCCGCCGAAGCAGCTCGCCGCCGGAGCGCGAACGCCGCCGCCGACCGCCCCGTTCGTCGCCCCTCGCCGCCCCCGACGACGCCGCACCCCGCCGCCCTCGCCGCACCCCGGAGACCCCCGCCGGAGCCCCGCCGGAGTACCTCGCCGAGGTAACCGCAGCCGCCGCCGTGCCGTTTTTTTTTAAAAACCCGTTCGGTTTATTTTTATTTTTTTCCAAAACCCTAGGTTTTATTTTAACAGATCGGTTTATTTTTTGGGTTTAGTTAGTTAGTGAACGTTCACCAATCCGTTCGTTTTAACGAACGTGTTCGTCGGTTTGTCGCAGCTAACGAACGTCCGTTCGATTAACTGTTCGTCAGTTTTCTTTTTCGTCGGATTTTCCGCGATTGTTCCAGATCGCGATTTCTGATCTGGTTTTCGTTCTGGTATATCTTTTAGCTCGTTTATCGGAATCTGGCGATTCAAGCGCCCAGAGTTCCGTCTCGAAATTCTCTTTCCGTTTAACCTATTTAACAAGTTTATGCTACTGTAAAATTTGACCTAGATTCAGATTAGTAAACGAAGCTTGTTTCTTTCGCCGTTTGACTTTCGTTGCTTCGTTCGATTTGTTTCTTTTTGCAAACCGGAGTTCTTAAGTTGAACTTTCTGGTTAGATCTTTTATTTGAGTTTTACCTGTGCATTTGATGAGTGCTTATTGTATGCTTGTTTGTTTGCGATAGAGTACCTGGAGTGCGCCGCTTGCTACTTCGAATCTCTAGGTTTCATGGATCATCAGCAAGGCAAGTAATACTTTGATCATACCTCTTTTACTACCCAGTTTTATTGCATTAGACCAATCCTCAAACATTGCATGATTAGTATCTAATTAAATTGTGGGTATTGGGAAGTAGTTGAGGTAGTACCTATTACCTGTTTATTATCAAACCCTTGGGAGTTACTTCTACGTTTGCTCATATTGCTATGCTATGCTAGTAGACGTGGATTGGTTTTGAGTGTTACCATGACAGATGTGAGATTGTTAATTAATGGTTAACCTTAAGGTGGCAACTAAAACTCACATCTGGGTGGATTGAGGTACCTGGGTATTCCAGGATTGCCTGTTTTCTTTTGGACCGCCACCCAGGTTCAAAGGGATCATGAGATTATTCATGCTAGAAACTTCCGTGTGCAGCCACAAGCTATTATGGGCTCTAGCATAGTTTAGTAAGTTGTGTGAACTCTTACGTGGTAGACTAGCAGATGTAGGGGATGTAGGTTGGTACGGTCTATCACATCGTAAGGTGCAAACACTTCTGAAAGACTGTGTCTTGGTCATCCGTTTCTCAAACACCATGAAGTGCGAGAATCCCAACGGAGGAGATCGAGTCTTGTGGGGAAAAGTGCACAAACCTCTGCAGAGTGTACAAACTAATCATGATTAGCCGTGTCCCCGGTTATGGATGTCTTGAGTATCTAGTACTTGGATTATCATGTGAATCTCATCATGTTACTTTAATTAATTTTGTTGGGTTTTGATGATGATACTTAATTGGGATTGAGGATGTGGTCAACCATTCTCAGTGTTTAACAACCACCATGATAGTTAAATAAAATTTATTCCTTTGCAGTAGGGAAAAATTGGCCTTCCGCAAAATTGTAACCATAGAGCCTTCTACCAGCCATATATGCATGTAGTATAGCATTATTTTGTTCATTACTCTCTATGTGTTACATTGCCAGCATATTCCATGTGCTGACCCGTTTTCGGGCTGCAACGTTTCATGTTGCAGACTTTTCAGATGACGAGTAAGGTGCCTTAGGTCGTGGTCTTATACTCAGTGAAGCCGTTGGAGTTGATGGACTCACTTATCTTCCAAGTCTTCCGCTGTTATCGTTTTAGATGGCCTTAAGCCATATTTGTCATACTTATTTCTCTCATGAGATACTCGATGTAATAAGTGTGTGATTGCTACTCTGTTATAAATCCTCCATTTGTACTGTGCGTGTCAGCATTACTGATCCAGGGATGACACTGGTGCACGGTAGATCAGACTATTTGAGGTCTGGTCGCTGCAAAGGTGGTATCAGAGCGCACGCTGACTGTAGGACACGACCAGTAAGCTTAAACCCTAGAACACTACTCTCTTCTCATTTCTGACTCCTCTCCACTTTCTACTCTTTTAGGAATGGCGGATGCAAGGAACAAGTTCATGCAACCAGATGAAGATACACCTTTTGGACGACACTTGAAGGAAGTCACTAAGTACCTGAACATAGGAATACCAAGCTTCACCGGGACTTACAAAGCCACACTACCAGAAGAGGAGCGCTGGAAGATTCAAGTTCAAGTTCCAGGAAGGACGTTTACGCCAGTCACTGAGCCTATAGAGTTTTCCTTTGATGCACCAACCTGGAGTTTAGGGAAGAGCATGGCAGCCCACATCTCTATGGGACGCATTGGAGAAGTCTACCATAGGGAGCTTAAGGATACTATTTATCAGATTTGTGGACGCCGAGATGAGCAATGGGAGATGATCAGCACCAAGAAGGATGGATCAATTGCAGCTTTCATCCAGGAGCAAAACCAACACATTCGTCGCCAGGAGAACCATATGTGCGCAGACATGTTAGATCTGAAGAAGGCATTGACCAAGATCACGGAGTTGGAGGAAGAACTCAAGTCTACGCGCGATGGATATGAGGAGGAGATCGCCACGTTGTTGGAGAAGAATGATGACCTGATAAAGAAGATCGGAGTATTCATGGGAGACCCAGCACCAGGAGGAGAAGATGACGATTCTACTTGCCCAGATAACTACATCATCATCGACGACACCGACTCGGACCCCAGTGAAGATGACTTTGTTGATGAAACTGGAGCAGATATCATGGAGTCTTCGACCGATCAAAATTTCTAGTAGACCACCGTAATCAGTAGTAGTATTTTTCCCCATGTATATAGTATAGTCCGAGGACTTTGTAACGATAGTTAGATCGATTGTATGCCTTGTTTGATTGAGTGATATTGTTTGTGTTTGTCTCATGTGCATATGGGTAGTGTTTTCTCTCTAGACCTCATTCTATTCTAAATTCTCATCTTTTCTAAACCTATCAGATGCCTCCAAGACGCGACACCGGATTTGTTTTCCCACCGGAGATCACTCAGTTGATTCAGCACCAGAATGCCCTGATGCAAGTGTTAGTACAGAACCAAGGCAACAACAACAACAACAACAACCCACCACCACCACCTGTTGATCACTTAGCCCGTTTCTTGAGGCTGAATCCGCCGGTGTTTTCCAGCAGCACCGAGCCGATTGTTGCAGATGATTGGCTCCGCAAAGTTGGAAGGGAGTTGACCACTGCAGGATGCACAGATGCGGAGAGAGTGCGTTTTGCCGCACATCAGCTTGATGGACCCGCAACATCATGGTGGGAGAATTACACAGCCACACACCCTATTGACACTGTCACATGGGACCAGTTTCAGCAAGCTTTCCGTACTGCCCATGTTTCAGCAGGAGCTATGGCCATGAAGAAGCGTGAGTTTCGCAACCTACGCCAAGGAGGACGCACCGTAGGCCAGTATGTGGAGGACTTTAGTAAGTTAGCACGTTATGCTCCAGATGACGTTGCTACAGATGCAGCCAAGCAGGAGAAGTTTCTGGAAGGACTGAATGATGAGCTGAGCATGCAGTTGATGGTAGCAACCTTCAACAACTACCAGGAGTTGGTAGATAGAGCTCTCATGATTGAAGGAAAGCAGCAGCAGATTGAAAACCGTAAAAGGAAGTATGGACAAGGGAAGTATAATTTTGGAGCTCAGCAGAAGCCACGTTTTACCCCGAAATCGGGAGGACAGTTTCAGCATACCCATGGAGGAGGTAGTTCGCACAACCATAATGGCTCCAAGAATGGTAATGGGAATGGAGGAAGCAACGGCCAGAATCGTACCAACCCTTCAACCCCAGCTAAGAGAGACCTGAGCCAAGTCACTTGCTTTAAGTGCCAGAAGACTGGACATTATGCCAATGAATGTCTTGAAGCCCAGAATGGAAATGGCAATGAAAGCTCTGGGAAGAAGCCGAACCCTTTCAACAAAGGACATGTGAACCACGTTAGCGTGGAGGAGGTAGAAGCTCAGCCAGATGCAGTAATAGGTAAGTTTTGGTTAAGTCATTTACTGCACTCATTCTTTTTGATACTGGTGCATCGCATTCATACATATCAAGGGGATTTGTGGATAAGTATAAACTGCCAACCCAAGCCCTGAGGTCACCCATGTTAGTAACCTCGCCAGGAGCAGAGTATATGGCTGGTTTATGGTGTGAACGGTTACCATTAAGGATTGGTAACTACGTGTTTCCCTCGGACCTAATAGTACTGGAATTGGAAGGATTGCATGTGATATTAGGCATGGATTGGTTATCAAAGTATGGAGGGAACATTGATTGCGCCAGTAAGTCCATTTTGCGTACCACCCAGAAGGAAGAAGGATTAAGTATGTATCCCGGCATATGCCGAAGAGGACTCAGGTGAATTCCTTATCAGGAGTTGTACAGGAGGAAGTGCCAGTGGTGAAGGATTACCCGGATGTATTTCCAGAAGAGTTGCCAGGCATGCCACCAGATGGAGACATTGAGTTTTTGATTGAGCTTTTGCCAGGCACAGGGCCAATATCTAAGAGGCCGTACAAGATGCCCGCAAAAGATTTGGAGGAGATTAAGAAGCAGATTAAGGAGTTACTGGATAAAGGCTATATTCGCCCAAGTTCTTCACCTTGGGGATCACCCGTACTTCTAGTGGAGAAGAAATATGGATCGTTGAGGATGGTTGTTGATTATCGTGGATTGAATGAAGTGACCATAAAAAATAAGTACCCACTGCCGATGATCAATGATTTGTTTGACCGATTACAAGGAGCTAAGGTATTTTCCAAGATCGATCTACGATCAGGATAACATCAGTTGAAGATTCGAGAGCAGGATATACCTAAGACGGCTTTTACCACCAGGTATGGGCTGTACGAGTATACCGTTATGTCATTTGGTCTGACTAACGCGCCTGCTTATTTCATGAACCTGATGAACAAAGTGTTTATGGAGTTTTTGGATAAGTTCGTGGTAGTGTTCATTGATGACATTTTGGTTTATTCCAAGAATGAAGAGGAGCATAAGGAACATTTGCGTTTGGTACTTGAGAAGCTCAGAGAACATCAGTTATACGCCAAGTTCAGCAAATGTGAGTTTTGGCTGAAGGAAGTTGGATTCCTCGGACATGTTATATCCGGAGAAGGAATAGCAGTAGACCCCGCCAAAGTCGACACTATGACAAACTGGGAATCACCCACATCAGTTGGAGAGATCTAGAGTTTTCTTGGACTTGCAGGATACTACCGGAGGTTCATCGAGAATTTCTCGAGGATTGCTAAGCCCATGACAGAGCTGTTAAAGAAGGACACCAAGTTCAATTGGACTGAGGAATGTGAAGCTAGTTTCCAAGAGTTGAAGAAACATTTGGTTACATCACCAATGCTGATTCTGCATATCAACGCAAGGATTATGAAGTATATTGCGACGCTTCACGTCGAGGACTTGGAGCAGTGCTAATGCAGGAGGGAAGAGTTGTTTCATATGCTTCACGACAACTTAAACACCATGAGAAGAATTATGCCACCCATGATTTGGAGTTAGCAGCGGTAGTACATGCATTGAAGACATGGAGACATTTTCTCATCGGAAATCACTGTGAGGTGTACACGGATCACAAGAGTTTGAAATACATCTTCACGCAGAAGGAGTTGAATCTCAGGCAAAGGAGATGGTTGGAGCTCATTAAGGATTATGATATGAGATTGCATTATCACCCCGGAAAGGCTAACGTAGTAGCTGATGCGTTGAGCCGCAAGAGTCATGTTAACACCCTCATGACCGGAGAGTTACCGAAAGGATTAGCCAAGGACCTTCGCGAGCTATGTTTGGAGATAGTACCAAGAGGCTATGTAGCAACGTTGGAGATTCAGCCTACCTTGATGGAAAAGATCAGGGAAGCTCAGAAGACAGACAAGGAAATTGACTATATAAAGAAAAGGATGAGAAAAGGAAAAGCCAAGGGATTTCGTGAGGATGAGCACGATACCTTATGGTTTGAGGACCGCGTTTATGTGCCCAATGATCCGGAGATCAGGACGTTGATCTTGCAAGAGGCCCATGATTCACCGTATTCGATTCACCCAGGAAATACCAAGATGTATTTGGATATGAAGGATACTTTCTGGTGGACCGGAATGAAGAAGGATATTGCGGAGTATGTAGCAGTTTGTGATGTATGTCAGAGAGTGAAGGCAGAGCATCAGAAGCCAGCAGGATTACTACAGCCATTGCCGATACCCGAATGGAAATGGGATAAACTAGGCATGGATTTTATCACGGGACTGCCCAGGACTCGTTCAGGCTATGACTCAATATGGGTTGTAGTCGATCGTTTGACGAAGGTAGCTCATTTCATCCCAGTGAAGACCACCTACACCAATGCTAAGTTGGCAAAGATATACATGACCAGGATCGTATGTCTGCATGGAGTTCTGAGGACCATTGTATCAGATAGAGGAACCCAGTTTACTTCAAAGTTTTGGAATCAGTTACATGAAACCTTGGGTACCAGGCTAGAGTTCAGTACAGCCATTCACCCACAGACAGATGGACAGACCGAGAGAGTCAATCAGATTTTGGAGGACATGCTAAGAGCTTGTGCGCTAGATTATGGATCTAGTTGGGACGACAATTTGCCATATGCAGAGTTCTCTTACAACAACAGTTATCAAACCAGTTTGAAGATGGCCCCTTTCGAAGCTTTATACGGAAGGAGGTGTAGAACACCCTTGTTGTGGAACGAAGTTGGAGACCGCCAGTTGTTTGGACCAGACTTGATTAAGGAATCAGAACAGAAGGAGAAATTGATTCGCGATAGGCTCAAGGTAGCCCAGTCCAGGCAAAAGAGTTATGCGGATTCTAAACGCAAGGAGACAGTTCATGAAGTCGGAGACAGAGTTTACCTACGAGTATCACCACTTCGAGGAGTGAAGCGCTTTGGAGTTAAAGGTAAGTTAGCGCCATGTTTTGTAGGACCATACAAAGTTTTGGAGCGTATGGGAGAAGTTGCCTACAAGCTGGAATTGCCTGAAGGATTGTCAGGAGTTCATGATGTATTTCACGTTTCCCAGTTGAAGAAGTGCCACGCAGATATGGCTGAGATACCACTGAGAGATACGCTGCCTTTGGAAGCGATTCAGTTGGATAGTGACTTGACCTATGAGGAGAAACCAGTTAAGATTCTTGAGTATGCCAGCCGAGTCCCGTAGCAAGGTTATCAAGTTCTGCAAAGTCCAGTGGAGTCACCATACCGAGGACGAAGCCACCTGGGAGTGAGAGGAAGATCTACGGAAGGACCACTCTCACCTATTTTCTAGCCAACCCGAATCTCGAGGGCGAGATTCATCTTAAGGGGGTAGGTTTGTAATGTTATACATTAGATCATCATTGCATAGCATACTTTATTGAATTTTGGGAAATCCTTGAAAATCCTAAGCAACTCAAGACCCTCGGAGAGAGTTGGGGATTTTTCGCGGTTTCATATTTGACTTTTATCAAATAATGAAACGAGGATTTTTGGTTTTAATTATTTTTCTCTCCGAAAAATATTTCATATTAAAATAAATGAGTGCAAAAAATATGACTTCTCCAAAATAATTGAAATATTGGAGGAAAAATATTAAAATCAAATATTGGATTTTATTCGGATTTTATTTGCAATTTTAGTTGCATTAGAAAAATTGCACGTTTTCAAAACTGCATTTTTGGGCCAAGAAAATGTTCATTTCATTCTAATTATTTTAATTAGACAGTGAAAATTTGTTTTGGCATTTTTGGATTTTTATTTTTTTTCTACGATTTTTCTTAGGTTCGGCGAAATTATTTAAAAAAAAGTCGCGAGCGCGCCGACTGGGCGGAAGCCCAGCCGACGGCCCAGCTCCCCGCGCGGCCCAGCGCCCCGTCTCCCTCCCGAGCACGCCAACTGCCGCCGCCCGTCTCATGGTCGGACACGACGCCGCCGCCGTCGCCCCCTCCCCAAGGCAGCACCCCCCTTCTATATATATATACCTCCCTCCCCGCTGCCTCTCCCCAACCCCACAGCCGCCCGCCCCGCCGCCGAGAGGAGCCGTGCCGGAGCCGCCCGACCCCGCCGCCGAAGGAGCTCGCCGCCGCAGCCCGAATGCCGCCGCCCCGCCGCCCCGTTCGTCGCCCCTCGCCGCCCCCGACGACGCCGCACCCCGCCGCCCTCGCCGCACCCCGGAGACCCCCGCCGGAGCCCTGCCGGAGTACCTCGCCGAGGTAACCGCAGCCGTCGCCGCCGTGCCGGTTTTTAAAAAAAACCGTTCAGTTTATCTTTATTTTTTTCCGAAACCCTAGGTTTTATTTTAATAGATCGGTTTATTTTTTTTGGTTTAGTTAGTTAGTGAACGTTCACTGATCCGTTCGTTTAACGAACGTGTTCGTCGGTTTGTCGCAGCTAACGAACGTCCGTTCGTTTAACTGTTCATCAGTTTTCTTTTTCGTCAGATTTTCCGCGATTATTCCAGATCGCGATTTCTGATCAGATTTTCGTTTTGGTATATCATTTAGCTCGTTTATCGGAATCAGGCGATTCAAGCGCCTAGAGTTTCGTCTCGAAATTCTCTTTCCGTTTAACCTACTTAACAAGTTTTTGCTACTGTAAAATTTTACCTAGATTCAGATTAGTAAACGAAGCTTGTTTCTTTCGCCGTTTGACTTTCGTTGCTTCGTTCGATTTGTTTCTTTTTGCAAACCGGAGTTCTTAAGTTGAACTTTCTGATTAGATCTTTTATTTGAGTTTTACTGTGCATTTGATGAGTGCTTATAGTATGCTTTTTTGTTTGCGATAGAGTACCCGGAGTGCGCCGCTTGCTACTTCGAATCTCTAGGTTTCACGGATCATCAGCAAGGCAAGTAACACTTTGATCATACCTCTTTTACTACCCAGTTTTATTGCATTAGACCAATCCTCAAACATTGCATGATTAGGATCTAAATTGTGGGTATTGGGAAGTAGTTGAGGTAGTACCTATTACATGTTTATTGTCAAACCCTTGGGAGTTACTTCTACGTTTGCTCATATTGCTATGCTATGCTAGTAGACGTGGATTGGGTTTGAGTGTTACCATGACGGATGTGAGATTGTTAATTAATGGTTAACCTTAAGGTGGCAACTAAAACTCACATCTGGGTGGATTGAGTTACCTGGGTATTCCAGGATTGCCTGTTTTCTTTTGGACCGCCACCCAGGTCCAAAGGGATCATGAGATTATTCATGCTAGAAACTTCCGTGTGCAGCCACAAGCTATTATGGGCTCTAGCATAGTTGACTAAGTTGTGTGAACTCTTACATGGTAGACTAGCAGATGTAGGGGATGTAGGTTGGTACGGTCTATCACATCGTAAGGTGCAAACACTTCTGAAAGACTGTGTCTCGGTCATCCGTTTCTCAAACACCGTGAAGTGCGAGAATCCCAACGGAGGAGATCGAGTCTTGTGGGGAAAAGTGCACAAACCTCTGCAGAGTGTACAAACTAATCATGATTAGCCGTGTCCCCGGTTATGGACGTCTTGAGTATCTAGTACTTGGATTATCATGTGAATCTCATCATGTTACTTTAATTAATTTTGTTGGGTTTTGATGATGATACTTAATTGGGATTGAGGATGTTGTCAACCATTCTCAATGTTTAACAACCACCATGATAGTTAAATAAAATTTATTCCTTTGCAGTAGGGAAAAATTGGCCTTCCGCAAAATTGTAACCATAGAGCCTTCTACCAGCCATATATGCATGTAGTATAGCATTATTTTGTTCATTACTTTCTATGTGTTACATTGCCAGCATATTCCATGTGCTGACCCGTTTTCGGGCTGCAACGTTTCATGTTGCAGACTTTTCAGACGACGAGTAAGGTGCCTTAGGTCGTGGTCTTATACTCAGTGATGCCGTTGGAGTTGATGGACTCACTTATCTTCCAAGTCTTCCACTGTTATCGTTTTAGATGGCCTTAATCCATATTTGTCATACTTATTTCTCTCTTGAGATGCTCGATGTAATAAGTGTGTGGTTGCTACTCTGTTATAAATCCTCCATTTGTACTGTGCGTGTCAGCATTACTGATCCAGGGATGACACTGGTGCACGGTAGATCATACTATTTGAGGTCTGGTCGCTACACTAGATCTGTCCGGTGTCTATATAAACCGGAGAGAGTCCGGATAGGCGGACACACATTATCATAACCATAGGCTAGCTCCTAGGGTTTAGCCTCTATGATCTCGTGGTAGATCAACTCTTGTAATACTCATATTCATCAAGATCAATCAAGCAGGAAGTAGGGTATTACCTCCATAGAGAGGGCCTGAACCTGGGTAAACATCGTGTCCCCCGTCTCCTCTTACGAACGACCTTAGACACACAGTTCTGGACCCCCTACCCGAGATCTGCCGGTTTTGACACCGACACTCATTGCCACGTAGGTGCCTGCCCAGCTGGTTGGGCTGGCAGCTGCATGCGAGTGGCGGTGGAGACTTGGATAAGTGCGGGACTGGCTGTGGCCCTACTGGCGTCCTTGGCGAGGGCCTTGCCGGGGGGCCCGGCAAGGATCTTGCCATGGCGCGCAGTCGTCCCCGGCAAGGATCTTGCTGGGGGTCTTGTGGATTCCCTCGGCTGGGATCCCGCCGAGGGTCGCCGTCTTCTGGTCCTCATCTGATCTCATGTGTTTATGATCTTGGCAAAGATCTGCATGCTACCACAGGGGCGCCTCCCGAGCCCTGGTTCCAATGTAGTTGGTTGATGTTGGAGCCCGTGGGCTCAAGGGTGGCTCGCTTTGCCCTGCTGGTGTTGGGCAAGTTGCCCCGGCAAGGCTCTTGCCGGGGCTGCGGAGGCTGCCCCCGGCAAGGGCCTTGCCGGGGGAGTCCAGCTCGCCCTCTTGTTCTTTGATGTTTCTGGTCTTGGCGTTGCCTCGACTGTCTTGAGCTTCGGCTTCTCTCCGGCTTCCCTCCTTTGCCCTGCTAGGTGTGGCTGCGGCGCGTGGCTCTGACTGCCCGTGCACAAGTAAACGGGTTAAAAGGAGAGCCCCTACTTTCGTACACCGACAGGAGCCCCCAGGCCTGGGCCATACATAAGCGCGACACGTTGTTGGGCCAGGCCAAAAACGGTGCGCGGCCAAGTGGGGCGGATTTTACCACGGTAACTATTCCATCTGCTGCGCTTCCTCACGACCCGCATTGAACGCGCGACATGGATGGTCGTGCGTGACGTGAGGGTCATGCGTGCGGCAGTTCCCGCACGCATGCGTCACATCGTGTGGACGGGGCGGCTCGTGCCTTCCCCAGGAAGGAGGGAGGCGCAGAGGCGCGGCTCATTTATTCGGGCGGACCCGGGTCGTGGCCTTCAAGGCATCCATGCCCCACGATCACGGGGTGGGGAACGGTCGCCTCACCCGTCCCCTCGATTCTGCTTGCTCTCCACGTGTCCCCCATGCAGGTGGCAGGTGGCGGAGGTGGGAATCCGGGCCGTCGCCGATTGGGGCAGTGGGTCGGTCCTGGTTCCCTGCGCCCTTCGTGACTGGATTGGTCGAATGGGGTGGCCAAGCCCCGATTCCGCCCCTTTATAAGAAGGGGGAGGGGGACGGCATCCCACATTCTCTCATTATCCATCTTCTTTTTCTGCTTCTCTCCTATATTTGCCATGGCGAGAGGAGGCGCCGGCCCTTCGACAGTGGCGGCGAGAGTTGCTGCTTAACAGCGCGTCCCTCCTCCCCAAGAGCTCGTGGCGGTAAAGCCGGCCATGAGAGGAAGGGGAGGGGGCGAGGCCGAGGTCGTCGTGGCGCTCGGGGAAGAGGGGGACGAGGCGGCGCACCGGCCTCGCCTCCACCAGCGATGCCTCTTCCAATGGAAGGCCACGTTGGGGACCAGCCTCGTGAGTTCTTCATCAGGCTGCGCTGGCCACTGCATCGTCGTCTCCGTCTCCCTACCCCATTTGCTGAGGAGATGGAGCTCGATCCGCCCCAAACCCTCAGGCTGCACATGAGGGGCTGCGGGAACGGCGGCACACGGGTCGACGTCGACTTCCCCGCTCCTCACGTCATGTACCTCTGCCGCGGATGGAAGACGTTCGCTCGCATCGACAGCCTGACGGCGGGGCTCGTCCTCTACTTCAAGTTAATGGAGGACGGCCTGCTTTCCGTCAAGGTCTTCGGAGATCTTGGAACTCGCCTGAAGTGCTGCGTGGAGAGCTCCTCCGAGGATGAAGATTCCTCCTCGAGCGAGAGTGACGAGGAGGAGAGCGGCAGCGACGACGAGGGTAGTAGGCAGGAGGATGACGGGTCTGACTAGGTGTCGGACGCGCCGTCCTCGGGTGATGGTGGCAGCATCACCATCTGCACCTGGCCCTTCTTCCCGGCAAGGTAGCTTGCTGGGGGGCGGGGCCAGCTCCTTGAACTTCTTGGGGTCGTCCCCTTGGGCGGCTGTCATTGGGAGGCTCGGAGAAGACGAAGAAGGCGGGTGGCGGGCCGTCAACTCGGAGTACGCGGGCACCGACGCCTTCATCACATATTGCCGGTCCTGCCGCCTCATCTTCCAGCTCCTCCCGTCATCATCACCACCAGCCTCTCTTTGGGGTGACTACCGGGATGTTCTCCTGGTGCCTTCTGCTACTCGTAACTCGCCTAGGCGCCCCTTTTGCCCTTCTGCCATCTTCCTCTGTCCCCTGAGGAGAGGGACAAGAAAGGGATTACGGGCACCTTATCTCTTTTTAGTTTGTAAGCCTTCGGGCCTCGGTAGAATTTAAAGCTTGTAATCCCCTTGCTCTTGTTTTTCATTCCGTATGAACTATACTTGTACGGGATGTTTTTAATGAAAAAGGGTGCTTGCCGGGTTCTTTGTGCGTGAGCGAAGCCCATGCGAAGGATGAATCCTTGTTATGTTTACGATAAACATTTTCGCCCGGCAACAGGCCTTGCCGTTTGTCCCCTTTAGTCGACCATTCTCACGCCTTTGGCGGAGGCAGGGGCGAAGTAGAGTTAGGCTCCTTGTTTATCTCCTTGCCATCGCAACTACTACCGAATTCCGACCCAGGAAGTTGCTCTTGGGTATAGGAAAGGGGGAGCACGGTGGTTTCGAGAACATAAACGAGGTTTCACATATCCCAGTTCCATACGGAAATGCATAATAGGGGGATGAAAGACTTATCTGAATCCGAAGCCTCCAGCAGCCCTGGCTTGCCGTGGTTGGATCCTTGTTTCTTTAGCCCCCGGCAGCCTTGCCCTGCCGGGGCTGGAGCGCCGGTTTGTTCTCCTTTTCCCGAGCAGCTCAGCAGAAGTGCCCTGTGAACCAAAGAGAACAGAAAGACGCATACTCGACCTCTAGGCTAGGGGTTAATCGCCGCTAAGCACTATCAACCCTAACCAAGGGAGAGACTCAACCTAGCATGCATGCTATAACTTAGGGCGCCAGCGCTTCATTTATTTATGCTCAGGGTCTCCGCCTGGCTTTGTACAGAGGGTTACATGCCTTGTGGGCAAGGCTTGTACAAAAGGTGGCTTGCCTGGAGGCCCGACAAGCCGCGCCTCATGGGTAAAACTTGCGAAGATGCTCGATGTTCCAGGAGTTGCTCACTGCGACAGCATCTTCGGTCTCCAGGCGGACTGCGCCGGGCCTGGTGACTCGTATTACCCGATAAGGGCCTTCCCACTTCGGCATCAACTTGTTGGAATTCTTGGCCGACTGGACGTGCCAAAGAACAAGGTCGCCTTCCTCAAAGCTTCGGGCATGAACCTTGCGGCTATGGTAGCGGCGCAAGGCTTGCTGGTAGCATGCTGCTCTCACAGCCGCCCGAAGACGATCTTCCTCAAGGAGCGTTGCGTCATCTTGCCACAATTGCTCTTTCTCAAGCTCATCGTAAGCGAGCACTCGAGGTGACCCGTATATGAGTTCCGTGGGGAGAACTGCTTCTGCCCCGTATACCAGGGCAAAGGGTGTTTGGCCGGTGGCTCGATTTGGCATTGTTCTGATCTACCAAAGAACCGCCGGCAACTCACCAATCCAGCGCCTTCCACTCTTGTGCAGCTTGTCAAAATTCTTTGTCCTCAGGCCACGCAACACTTAAGCATTTGCCCTCTCCGCCTGGCCGTTGCTCCGTGGGTGTGCCATGGAGGCGAAAGAGACCTTGCTGCAGAGGTCTTAGATGTACTGCATGAAGGTGTGGCTTGTGAACTGCGTGCCGTTGTCCGTATTGACTCTGTTGGGCACACCAAAACGGCAAACTAGTCCTTTGAAGAACTTGACGGCTGACTGCGCTGTCACCTTCCTCACTGCTTCCACCTCTGGCCACTTTGTGAACTTGTCGATTGCAACATACAAGTACTCAAAGCCCCCAACAGCACGGGGGAAAGGGCCTAGTATGTTGAGCCCCCAGACCGAGAATGGCCAGGAAAGAGGGATTGTTTGAAGGGATTGAGCTGGTTGATGACGCTCCTTCGAATGGAACTAGCACGCTTCACATCTGGTTACTAGTGCCGTTGCATCCTGGAGGGCTGTGGCCAGAAGAAGCCTTGCCGGAATGCGTTCCTGGCAAGGGCCCTCGACCCTATGTGGGAGCCACATACGCCTCCATGTATCTCCGCCAACAGCTCCAGTCCTTCCTCCCGGGGGATACACTTCAATTTCACTCTGTTCGGTCTTTTTCTGTACAGGACGTCATCGACGAACTGATACAGGGCAGACCGACGGGCTACTTTTTCCGCTTCTTCCTACTCCTCAGGAAGTTCCCCTGTTTGGAGGAATCGGACGGTATGCTGTGACCATGTCGGAGCCTGGGGCTCGACGGCAAGGACCAAAGGCATTTCCTCCGCCATGGGAGCGGCCGTCTCTACGGCCAGGGCTTGACGCCCTGCCGGAGTCGGTTGCTCCTCAGCAGGCTCAGGATCCAGGGCAAAGTCCTTGCCGGCAGCCCAGGGGGCTCGGCAGGGAAATACTTGTCGGGGCCTGATTTCCTCCGCTTGTTCTGCCGTGTTGATGGTCCGACGGATGGTTGGGTCAACCGAAGCAAAAAGGTACCTGGTTCCACTGGTAGCTTGAATGCAGCACGCTTTGACAGGTAATCGGCGATGTCGTTCTCCGCTCGGGGAACGTGCTCCGCTTGTATACCGTCAAAGCGCTCCTGCAGCTTCCTCACCTCATCTACGTAAGCCTCCATCAATGGGCTCTGATAATCTTTGCTGACTTGCCTGACAACAAGCTGCGAGTCACCCCTGACGATGAGCTTTTTAACTCCGAGGTCTGCCGCGATCCTGAGACCGGCAAGCAGCCCCTCGTACTCAGCAGTGTTGTTGGTGGGCATCTCCCTGGGAAAGTGCATCTGGATCACATACTTGAGGTGCTCTCCGGTGGGTGCGACGAGCAGCACACCAGCACCGGCGCCTTGCAGCGAGAAAGCTCCATCAAAGTACATAATCCAGTCGCGAACTGTTTCCTTGCCGGGAGACTGGTCTCCTGGAATTCCTCGTCAGGCGTTGAGGTCCATTATGCGATGAACTCCGCCAAGACTCTACTCTAGATCGTCGAGGTACTTTGAAACTTCAAACCAAAGCTTGACAGCTCTAAGGCCCACTCCACGATCCTTCCGATTGCGTCTGGGTTGTGCAGTATCCGTTGCAACGGGAGGCAGGTGACGACGGTGATCTCGTGGGCTTGGAAGTAATACGCAGCTTCCTCAAGGCCATAAGGACGCCGAATAGCAATTTCTGCACACCGGAGTACCTTGACCTAGCCCCCTGCAAGAGGGAGCTGACAAAGTAAACCGGGTGCTGCATTATCTTCTTCTTCTGCACCACTCCGCTTGGCCGCGCGGGCTCTGTCTTGAAGGCGTCAGACTCTGCCGGGGGCCTTGCCTTGCCGGCACCAGGCCCTGCCGTGGGAGTCTCTGACTTGTCGTCTGCCGTTGCCACTGCCTCTTCATCAACTTCTCTCTGCACCACTAGCGCGGCACCGACCACTTGATTCGTCGCCGCTAGGTACAGCAGCAATGGCTCTTGTGGTTTAGGCGCAACTAGTATTGGTGTAGAGGAAAGGTATTTCTTCAGGTCTTGCAACGCCGCCTCGGCCCCTGGGGTCCACTCCATCGGGCCCGCCTTCTTCAAGATCTTGAAAAAGGGAAGGGCGCGCTCGGCAGACTTGGAGATGAACCGGCTCATGGCGGCAACGCAGCCAGTGAGCCGACGCACATCCTTGATCCGCTTGGGCGCCTCAATCTGCTCGATAGCCTTGATCTTGTCTGGGTTTGCCTTGATCCCACGCTGCAAAACAAAGAACCCGAGAAGCTTGCCGGATGGAACACCGAAGACACACTTCTCAGGGTTCAGCTTGAGGTTGAAACTGGCCCTGCTCTTCTCACAACCCTGCGACCCTACCTGGCGCGACAAAGATGTCGGTGAGAAACGACACCTATGGGATCACGGGAATCCCTACTACGGTTGCCGGGGCGCAGGGTTGTGAGAAGAGCAGGGTCAACAGCCAACACAGGGATCGTTTACCCAGGTTCGGGCCACGAGGATGCGTAATACCCTAGTCCTGCTTTGGTGGCTGTATTTCAGAGAGTTCTTGAGCTCTCGAACTAGCTATGGTGGCTGCGTCGTTCAAAAGAGCCGAATCCCCCTCCAGTATGCCACGGGCCTCCTTTTATAGTCGAAAGGGGCTGCCACATTGGCACACAAGAGGTGGAAAGGTCTACAGTGCTATGAGCTTATCGCTCGTATTACAGGACAAAGCGCATTTAATGCATCGCTTAGGTGTCCTCTTGCTTTATCGGGGACGGGAACGGAGCCCGTCCCGTCCGTCGCCGCCTCTCTTCGCTTCGACACACGCCCTGGCCAGCGATGCATGCGGCGCCATGTAGGCAGGCAGGCAGCTGAGGTGGCGCGGTGGTAGGGTCTTCACGAAGATCTGCATGCCGCCACGCAGGCGCTTGCTGAGTTGGCTCGGAAGCTGCTCGTTGCCACGTAGGTGCCTGCCCGGCTGGTTGGGCTGGCTGCTGCATGCGAGTGGCGGTGGAGACTTGGATAATCTCGGGCCTGGCTGTGGCCCTGTTGGCGTCCTTGGCGAGGGCCATGCCGGGGGCCCCGGCAAGGGTCTTGCCGTGGTGGGCAGTCGTCCTCGGCAAGGATCTTGCCGGGGGTCTTGTGGATTCCCTCGGCTGGGATCCCGCCGAGGGTCGTCGTCTTCTGGTCCTCATCTGATCTCATGTGTTTATGATCTTGACAAAGATCTGCATGCTACCATAGGGGCGCCTCCCGAGCCCTGGTTCCAATGTAGTTGGTTGATGTTGGAACCCGTGGGCTCAAGGGTGGCTCGCTTTGCCTTGCTGGTGTTGGGCAAGGTGCCCCGGCAAGGCTCTTGCCGGGGCTGCGGAGGCTGCCCCCGGCAAGGCTCTTGCCGGGGCTGCGGAGGCTGCCCCCGGCAAGGGCCTTGCCGGGGGAGTTCAGCTCGCCCTCTTGTTCTTTGATGTTTCTAGTCTTGGCGTTGCCTCGACTGTCTTGAGCTTCGGTTTCTCTCCGGCTTCCCTCCTTTGCCCTGCTAGGTGTGGCCGCGGCGCGTGGCTCTGACTGCCCGTGCACAAGTAAAGGGGTTAAAAGGAGAGCCCCTAGTTTTGTACACTGACATGGTGGGGGAGTATAAACTTTACCATTCTGCTTGGGAACCGCCTATAATGTGTGTAGCATGGAAGATATCGAGATCTCTCGGTTGTTATGTTGACAATGAGAGTATACCACTCAAAATATTATTTACCTCTATTTCTAAAACCGAGCTCTGGCACCTCTACAATTCCCTGCTTCCCTCTGCGAAGGGCCTATCTATTTACTTTTATGTTGAGTCACCACCCTCTTATTAAAAAGCACCAGTTGGAGAGCACCGCTGTCATTTGCATCCATTACTATTAATTTATATTGAGTATGAGTATGACTGGATCTCTTTTACCATGAATTACAATGTTTAGTCAGTCCTTGATCTTCAGAGGTTCTCTACATTTATGTTTTGCATTCTCAGAAAGGGCTAGCGAGATACCATCTTGTTATATCATATTATGATTGTTTTGAGGAAGTGTTGTCATCCGAGATTTATTATTATTGCTCGCTAGTTGATTATGCCATTGATATGAGTAAACATGAGACCTAAATGTTATTGTGAATATGGTTAGTTCATAATCTTTGCTGAAAACTTGAATGCTGGCTTTACATGTTTACAAAAACAAGAGCAAACAGAGTTTGGAAAAGTTTTTCTTTATCACTTTCAGTTTATCAACTGAATTGCTTGAGGACAAGCAAAGGTTTAAGCTTGGGGGAGTTCATACGTCTCCATCGTATCTACTTCTCCAAACACTTTTGCCCTTGTTTTGGACTCTAACTTGCATGATTTGAATGGAACTTACCCGGACTGACGCTGTTTTCAGCAGAATTGCCATGGTGTTATTTTTGTGCAGAAATAAAAGTTCTCGGAATGACCTGAAACTTCACGGAGAATAGTTTTGGAATATATAAAAAATACTGGTGAAAGAATCAAGACCAGGGGACCCACACCCTATCCACGAGGGTGGGGGGCACGCCCCCTGCCTCATGGGCCCCCTGGTGCTCCACCGACCTCAACTCCAACTCTATATATTCATGTTCGAGGAGAAAAAAATCAGGCAGAAGGATTCATCGCGTTTTACAATACGGAGCCGCCGCCAAGCCCTAAACTCTCTCGGGAGGGCTGATCTGGAGTCCGTTCGAGGCTCCGGGGAGGGGAATCTGTCGCCGTCGTCATCATCAACCTTCCTCCATCACCAATTTCATGATGCTCACCGCCGTGCATGAGTAATTCCATCGTAGGCTTGCTAGACGGTGATGGGTTGGATGAGATTTATCATGTAATCAAGTTAGTTTTGTAGGGTTTGATCCCTAGTATCCACTATGTTCTGAGATTGATGTTGCTATGACTTTGCTAAGCTTAATGCTTGTCACTAGGGCCCGAGTGCCATGAATTCAGATCTGAGCCTATTATGTTTTCATGAATATATGTGAGTTCTTGATCATATCTTGCAAGTCTATAGTCACCTACTATTATGTGTTATGATCCGTTAACCCCGAAGTGACAATAATCGGGATACTTACTGGTGATGACCGTAGTTTGAGGAGTTCATGTATTCACTATGTGTTAATGCTTTGGTCCGGTACTCTATTAAAAGGAGGCCTTAATATCCCTTAGTTTCCAATAGGACCCCGCTACCACGGGAGGGTAGGACAAAAGATGTCATGCAAGTTCTTTTCCATAAGCACATATGACTATATTCGGAATACATGCCTACATTACATTGATGAATTGGAGCTAGTTCTGTGTCACCCTATGTTATAACAATTGCATGAGGAATCGCATCCGGCATAATTATCCATCACTGATCCATTGCCTACGAGCTTTTCACATATTGATCTTTGCTTAGTTACTTTTCTGTTGCCACTGTTACAATTACTACAAAACTGCTACTGTTACTTTTGCCACTGTTACCGTTACTTCTATATTACTTTGCTACTAAATACTTTGCTGCAGATATTAAGTTATCCAGGTGTCGTTGAATTGACAACTCAACTGCTAATACTTGAGAATATTCTTTGGCTCCCCTTGTGTCGAATCAATAAATTTGGGTTGAATACTCTACCCTCGAAAACTGTTGCGATCCCCTATACTTGTGGGTTATCAGGTGCATGACCATAAAAGATATTAATCACATAAATAGAACAACCTTTATTCTCTTATTTAAATGAATAACCGTCTCCCATTAAACAAGATCCAGATATAATGTTCATGCTCAACGCTGGCACCAAACAACAATTATTTAGGTCTAAAACTAATACCGAAGGTAGATGTAGAGGTAGTGTGCCGACGGCGATCACATCGACTTTGGAACCATTTCCCACGGGCATCGGCACCTCGTCCTTAGCCAATCTTCACTTAATCCGTAGCCCCTGTTTCGAGTTGCAAATATTAGCAACGGAACCAGTATCAAATACCCAGGCGCTACTACGAGCATTAGTAAGGTACACATCAATAACATGTATATCAAATATACCTTTTGCTTTGCCATCCTTCTTATCCGCCAAATACTTGGGGCAGTTCCGCTTCCAGTGACCAGTCCCTTTGTAGTAGAAGCACTCAGTCGCAAGCTTAGGTCCAGATTTGGGTTTCTTCACTTGAGCAGCAACTTGCTTGCCGTTCTTCTTGAAGTTCCCATTCTTCCCTTTGCCCTTTTTATTGAAACTAGTGGTCTTGTTAACCATCAACACTTGATGCTCCTTCTTGATTTCTACCTCTGCAGCCTTTAGCATCGTGAAGAGCTCGGGGATTGTTTTGTTCATCCCTTGCATATTATAGTTCATCATGAAGCTTTTGTAAGTTGGTGGAAGTGATTGAAGAACTCTGTCAATGACACTATCATCAGGAAGATTAACTCCCTGTTGAGTCAAGTGGTTGTGGTACCCAGACATTCTGAGTATATGTTCACTGACAGAACTATTCTCCTCCATTTTGCAGCTGTAGACCTTATTGGAGACTTCGTATCGCTCAATCCGGGCATTTGCTTGAAATATTAACTTCAACTCCTGGAACATCTCATATGCTCCATGACGTTCGAAACGTTGTTGAAGTCTAGGTTCTAAGCCGTAAAGCATGGCACACTGAACTATCGAGTAGTCATCAGCTTTGCTCTGCCAGACGTTCACAACGTCCGGAGTTGCTCCTGCAGCAGGTCTTGCACCTAGCGGTGCTTCCAGGACGTAATTCTTCTGTGCAGCAATGAGGATAATCCTCAAGTTACGGACACAGTTCGTGTAGTTTCTACCATCATCTTTCAACTTAGCTTTCTCTAGGAACGCATTAAAATTCAAAGGAACAGTAGCACATGCCATTTATCTACAACAACATATACATGCAAAATACTATCAGGTACTAAGTTCATGATAAATTTAAAGTCCAATTAATCATATTACTAAAGAAATCCCACTTAGATAGACATCCCTCTAATCATCTAAGTGATCACGTGATCCAAATCAACTAAACCATGTCCGATCATCACGTGAGATGGAGTAGTTTTCAATGGTGAACATCACTATGTTGATCATATCTACTATATGATTCACGCTCGACCTTTCAGTCTCAGTGTTCCGAGACCATGTCTGCATATGCTAGGCTCGTCAAGTTTAACCCAAGTATTCCGCGTGTGCAAAACTGGCTTGCACCCATTGTATGTGAACATAGAGCTTATCACACCCGATCATCACGTGGTGTCTCGACACGACGAACTGTAGCAATGGTGCATACTCAGGGAGAACACTTGTACCTTAAAATTTAGTGAGAGATCATCTTATAATGCTACCGCCGTACTAAGCAAATAAGATGCATAAAAAGATAAACATCACATGCAATCAAATAAGTGATATGATATGGCCATCATCATCTTGTGCCTTTGATCTCCATCTCCAAAGCACCGTAATGATCACCATCGTCATCGGCTTGACACCTTGATCTCCATCGAAGCATCATTGTTGTCTCGCCAACTATTGCTTCTATGACTATCGCTACCGCTTAGTGATAAAGTAAAGCAATTACATGGCGATAGTATTTCATACAATAAAGCGACAACCATATGGCTCCTGCCAGTTGGCGATAACTGTTTCAAAACATGATCATCTCATACAAGAATTTACATATCATCACGTCTTGACCATATCACATCACAGCAAGCCCTGCAAAAACAAGTTAGACATCCTCTACTTTGCTGTTGCAAGTTTTACGTGGCTGCTACGGGCTTCTAGCAAGAACCGTTCTTACCTACGCATTAAAACCACAACGATTTTTCATCAAGTGTGCTTTTTTAACCTTCAACAAGGACCGGGCGTAGTCACACTCGATTCAACTAAAGTTGGAGAAACAGACACCCACTAGCCACCTGTGTGCAAAGCACGACGGTAGAACCAGTCTCGTGAACGCGGTCATGTAATGTCGGTCTGGGCCGCTTCATCCAACAATACCGCTGAATCAAAGTATGACATGCTGGTAAGCAGTATGACTATTATCGCCCACAACTCTTTGTGTTCTACTTGTGTATATAACATCTACGCATAGACCTGGCTCTGATACCACTGTTGGGGAACGTAGTATTTCAAAAAAATTGCTACGATCATGCAAGATCTATCTAGGAGAAGCATAGCAACGAGAGGGCAGAGTGTGTCCACGTACCCTCGTAGACCGAAAGCGGAACCGTTTAGTAACACGGTTGATGTAGTCGAACGTCTTCATGATCCAACCGATCAAGTACCAAACGCACAGCACCTCCGCGATCTGCACACGTTCATCTTGGTGACGTCCCTCGAACTCTAGATCCAGCTGAGGCCAAGGGAGAGTTCCGTCACCATGGCGGAGTGGTGACGGTGATGATGAAGTTACCGGCGCAGGGCTTTGCCTAAGCACTACGACGATATGACCGAGGTGGAAAACTGTGGAGGGGGGCACCGCACACGGCTAAAGATCAATTTGTGTGTCTATGGGGTTCCCCCCTCCCCCGTATATAAAGGGGGGAGGAGGAGGCCGGTCGGCCACAAGGGGCCCGGCCCAAGGGGGGAATCCTACTCCAAGTAGGAATAGGTTCCGCCCTTTCCTAGTCCAACTAGGAGAAGAAGGAAGGAGAGGGAGAGGGAGAGGGAAAGAGGGGCCGTGCCCACCTCCCCTTGTCCTATTCGGACTCTCCATGGGGGCCCGCATGCTTGGCCACTGCCCTCTCTCTCCCCTAAGGCCCACTAAGGCCCATATCTTCCCGGGGGGTTCCGGTAACCCTCCGGCACTCCGGTTTTATCCGAAACTTTCCGAAACACTTCCGATGTCCGAATAACATGGTCCAATATATCAATCTTTATGTCTCGACCATTTCGAGACTCCTCGTCATGTCCGTGGTCACACCCGGGACTCCGAACAACCTTCGGTACATCAAAACACATAACTCATAATACAAATCGTCATCGAACGTTAAGTGTGCGGACCCTACGGGTTCAAGAACTATGTAGACATGACCGAGACACATCTCCGGTCAATAACCAATAGCGGAACATGGATGCTCATATTGGATCCTACATATTCGACGAAGATCTTTATCAGTCAAACCGCATAACAACATACTTTGTTCCCTTTGTCATCGGTATGTTACTTGTCTGAGATTCGATCGTCGGTATCATTATACCTAGTTCAATCTCGTTACTGGCAAGTCTCTTTACTCGTTCCGGAATGCATCATCCTGCAACTAACTCATTAATCGCATTGCTTGCAAGGCTTATAGTGATGTGCATTACCGAGAGGGCCCAGAGATACCTCTCCGACAACCGGAGTGACAAATCCTAATCTCGATCTATGCCAACTCAACAAACACCATCAGAGACACCTGTAGAGCATCTGTATAATCACCCAGTTACGTTGTGATGTTTGATAGCACACTAAGTGTTCCTCCGGTATTCGGGAGTTGCATAATCTCATTGCCATAGGAACATGTATAAGTCAAGAAGAAATCAATAGCAATAAACTAAACGATCATAGTGCTAAGCTAATGGATGGGTCGTGTCCATCACATCATTCTCTAATGATGTGATCCCGTTCATCAAATGATAACTCATGTCTATGGCTAGGAAACTTAACCATCTTTGATTAATGAGCTAGTCAAGTAGAGGCATACTAGGGACACTCTGTTTGTCTATGTATTCACACATGTACTAAGTTTCCGGTTAATACAATTCTAGCATGAATAATAAACATTTATCATGATATAAGGAAATATAAATAACAACTTTATTATTGCCTCTAGGGCATATTTCCTTCATGTTTGGCGCCCACCGTGTCGGAATGGGCTCAGAGGCGGTCGTGTCACGTCTAATTGAAGTTACTAACCTACCCCTATTGAGAGCAGTGGAAATCGGGCCGATGGATTATCCGTGTAAGGGGTAGACAGTAATTTCCATCTCCCAAACACTTGGCTTCGGGCAGCCGACGTGGGAGTGGACATTTTGCCGCTTCTTTCAAAATTTGGGACAATAAGCATCCACGTTTACCCTGGCAACTAAATTCGAATCCATTTTGTATTCCTATACGACTCTTTATAAATCATTCTATGTGTTTTTATATATCTTCAAAAGCACGACAAAGATGTATTCCACTGTCATATATGAATATGATGTACAAATGCCGATACTCAAATTCAGAAGGTAGAATCTAGTTTAAGGTGAATTCGAATATTTGGACATCTGTAAATTTCTTTTATGTAAGCAAAATGATTCCAACACATATATAAGTTAAAAAGACGGTGTCCCTCATATAAACCTGATAGTTGTCTATCTATGAACATGCAAACATTACTAGTGCTACAAGTGATAACAGCAAACCATTTAAACAAAGAGGGTATCAGAACGTAAATTACACGTGAAGTCTGCTGCACCCTAGAAGTACATATGACCAGCTATTTACGTGCTTAAGTAGCTATTTAAGTTCAGGCAAACAGGTAATTCTTAACAGTATGTATCACACACATAGATAGGCGCAGTCTATAATAGGATTAACAAGCTATGGGATTATGTAATTAGTAGCAAACTAAATTAAGCCAAGCAACGTAATTGAACAATTTTGCAATATGTGGCTAACTAAAATTCTGAGAAGCATGTAACTGAACTTATGATAGCTCTTTGTACAGGCACACTACAACTTCTTTTTCGCTTACAAGATTCTACGAAGGAGTTCATGGCATCAATTGCTTGGATACGCAGTCCCAATACTTCATTCTTCCCACACTGCATTGGTAAGTCGAATGGTTAATCTGGTAAGATGGTGCGTCCTTGATATGTTATATGAGGACGTGTAGTCAGACTAGTTGTAGCCACGCACATCACACTGGCTTTTACTGTATATTTCATGCGATTACATTTGGCATATCGAGATCTAAGCAATCTACAATAGGATGAAAAGACTAGCATCCTTCACAATATTGGTGAACTCAGTTCATAGAAACAAGCAATTCAACCATTCTATGGGTAAATCGAAAGCGCCACTGGAATATTTTTCACTACCCCAATCATACACGCAAAAAGGGGCGACGCCACCATAGGGGCTGGTATGGGCGGCCGCCTCGGGTGGCTGGAAAGTGTGCACCTAGTTTGAGTCATCTAGGTTGGCCCAGGCTAGTTTTGTTCGTCCCAACGCACGAGCAGGCAATGTAAAAAATGAAGAAAAACCTTTCAATTTGGATGGGCGAATAACGTAAGTGCAAGGCACGCCCTATAGCACGTTCGCGGCCCAAACGAGCGCCTCCCATATCGATCGACAGCAGGAAAAATCCCAATTCGTTCCCTCCAGCCTCCAGTCTGGTTCGCTCCTAACCTAACCGCCACTGGACAGACCAACACAGCACTTCCTCGCGCCCTCGTTGCAGGGCGGTCGCCGGGCTTCAAGCGAATGGAAGGACAAGAAGATGAAGATCCAACCCTGGTGTAGCCTGCATGGGAGGCAGCGGCGGCAACACGGGCATGGCATCGAGCTTGCGCAAACGGACATCAACTTGCAAGAGCAGCATGTGCAACGAGCAGGTACATCACATCCCTGATTATATCTAATTCAACTATTCAATTTCTGGCCAATAGTTAAACCCGACGGTGTTGTAAAACTGCTTGTATGTAGGGAATCTATGAGAAAATGACACCAATTTCTGCTTATTTTATAACTCCCCCAATCAATACTGAATTGACTGACTCTGATGTATCTAATCAAGTTTCCGGTGCAAACATACAAGCTCATGTTGTTTTTGAGCCTGAAATGTCTAATGAACAGACTGCTAATGAAGGATTTGATGCAAACATTTTACATGCTCCTGGTGATGAACATATAGTGTCTAATGAGGGATCTAATGCAAGCATTTTGCAAGCTCCCATTGAAGGATTTAGTGTCTAATGATGATCTGCTATGTTGAGAGAGACATAGAGATTTGGATTTGCAGGCATTGATGACAAGCAAATTATAGTACATTTTCATGGCTTGAGGAAACGTCGAGGCCATCTACCAGAAAGTCCCCGTATCATGACAATGTAGCATAAATACTTTTCTAATCTGTTATTTGAAACTATTGGCATACTTGTGCAGGAAAGATATATTGATATGCAGTTTGCGCACTGGTTATAGGTGCAATTACACTTCGATATTTTAGCCGGAGAACGAATAATTCAAGCAGGTACAGGCCATGTTAGTAGTCCTTGTACACCATGTTGCATTTTGTGTTTTTTCGCGCTTGCATCATTTAGTGTTTTATAATCTGAACTACTTTGGATCATTAGCTGGTTTTCAAAGTGCATGTAGCTTCACATTTCTCAAGTTATGTTGATTTTCGGAGTGCAAGTGCCTTCGTATTTTTTAAGTTAAATGTTTGCCCCTGATAACTTGAATTCGTGGATCCTCCACTGCACACAAATCATACACGCAGGCCAGTAAGAATTGAATGAAATGCAGGGACTTGCGCTAGCTCGTTGTACAGGCTCACTGCAGCTCTGCTTGCGCTTGGCATGTTCCATGTACAAGTCCATGTTACCACTTGCTTGGATGTGCAGGCCTTGTGCTCCTTTCATCCCCCTCTGCATTTTTGACACGGCGAATGGTTGATCAAATAAGAGGAATCGACTTTGGTGTTGTAACAAGGTTATAAGGGTGTGCAGGATGTGTACCAGATACCGTAGCACCGTCATGCTTCGCTAATAAATGGTTTTGCTTATTTCAGATGATATCTCCAGAAGAAACAAGAGTTAAAGTCAGAGTTGCATAGGCGTGTAAGCTAAGAGAGCAGTGAAAGGATATCCAAACATCGTCGGAACAGTGCACAAGGGAGTGATGTGTGGATACCTAGTTCGGGCCGGTGTTTGGGCATGCTCGCCTAGCTAGAGTGCGGGTCATTTCAGAGCCGTTGAGGGTGATGCGCTGGCGTTGGCTGGCCATGCACGGATGCAGATCTTGAGTGGCAGCGGAGCGCTACGATGCGGTGGACGAGACCGTTGGTGAAGCCCCAACGGCCTCGGGGGCGGAGGTGCGATGATGTGCTTGGTGAAATAGCCCCGGTGAGGTGGGAGACGGCGTCGGTGAAGCGCACCTGATGCGGTGGAAGTCGGTGTCTGTGAGGCACGTCGGTTGCGGCGGCCGACGTTGTCGGTGGACCACCCAGTGCGGTGGACGAGGGCGTAGATGAGGTAGCTCCAGTGTGGTGGTGAAGTGCGATCGTCGTCCAGCACAGAGGTGGGCAAAGAGACGAGACGAGGGCGATTCGAACTTTTCTTGGGTTGGCGTCGAATTAGGATTTGAGCAATCTGGGCGCGAAAGGGGACGGTGGAGAAGGAAGATTTTGCAGGGCTGGAATTGGGGCCGCCAGATATTTCAATCCAAAACGTGGAAGCGCGAACTAATTTTGTCATCGTTCTTTTTTTGGGGGAGAGGGAGGGAGGGGGTGGGTGGCTGGGTGTTAAGCGCCCGTATGACACACGCGACCACCACGACATGACCCTGGTCTGCCTGGTGCGCCTACATTTGAGAATGCAAACGAATCTTCCTTCATTTGCAAATGAATCTGTATGTATTACCATGCCCGTGTTTTCCTTGCAAATAATTAGTCATTGGAAACGAGATACTATAAATTAATTAATGAGGAGTTATTTAAAAAAAAATTGAAACGGCATCCACGGTATCCACGCTAGCGTGGATTAGAGTGTGTGTCACATAATTAGTTATTTCAATTAGAGTGTGTGTCACATAGCAATCTCCAATTCTAACGTGGATTTCGCATTTCATGGTATCCACGCTACTTTTTTAATACAAATTCATATGTATATGATGAACACCATGGTATAGTGAGAAAACTTTGGATGGATTCAAACATATGACCTACAAAATAGCACAACAATCGAGTCAATGTCAACTTTTCCAAACCTAATATGGCATGAATTCGAAATAATTACCCAGATGCATGGTCCTCAGTACAAATCTGACAATGTACACGGAATTGAAACATCGATATTAAGTCTCGTATAATCTACATTCAAACATTGTTTTTAGCCCCACCCCACCCCCTCGGCACACACGCTACATACTTCCTGTATCGGTCAATCTTCCTCTCCTAAGCACCTTAGGAAGCTATCGGTTTCTGACACACGTTCATTCTTTCTCTCCATGTTTCGATCTCTAACTCTCTCAACTACACAACCCCCTTTTTCCACTCTGTTACCAAATGTATTTACCTCACACACCCGCCATTGCACCCCATGTCGAGCTCTCCCTCTCTCTTTCTCTCCCTCCCACCCTCTCTCGCTAGATAGATGCATTGCCTATCTAGCCCCCCAACCTCTCATGTGCACGCACGCACGTTGTCTATCTAGGTCACTACCTCGAGACTATCTCACTCTTTCTTCCGCACGGCGGGCCACACTCACTCAATCTCGCTCTCTTTATCCGAGTCTCGATTAACCGCATTTTCTTTCACACATAAATGATATGTCTCCCTGTTCGGGCCTCGATTGACACACTCTATACTCTCTCACGCAGATTGTCTATCTAGGTCAGTCCATCAAAGCCGCCCCTACTCTTTTGACCTCATGGCGGGCTACGCTCGCTCAATCTCTCTCTCTCTCTCCATCTCGCTCTCTCTCTCTCGCTCTCTCCCTCTCTCCCTCTCTCTCTCTCTCTCTCTCTTTGTATGTCTTGATTGACCTCGCTCTTTCTCGGACACAAACGATATATCTCCATGTTTGAGCCCAATTCGACATAGTCATATTGTATACTCTCTCACGCACATTGTCTATCTAGGTCACTCTCTCCAACTTGTCTCACTCTTTCGATCGCACGATGACCCACACTCGCTCAATCTCTCTCCCTTTATATATGTAATCGATTGACCTTGCCTCCTCCAACGCACAAAATATACCTACATGTCTGTGACTAGATCATCTCTCAAGCTCTATCTTACAGCCCTCACCCTTCCCAAAATCTCAATCCAACAATATCTCTCCAGAGCATATATATCTTTTCAATGAATGTCGGACCACACTCACTTTGTCTCTCTATCTATATGTCTCTCGATTGACCTCGCTTTCTCACGCTGTATCTTCCACACATTGAAGCTACCTCTCCCTCCCTCGCAAAGCCGGAGCTATTTACATTGCGAGGGGGACTCCAACCTTGGATTAATTTGTGTAGGCATTTATTCCGGTGAGTTTAGATTATATTTTCGTAGCATTCGGCCCACAACTACTCCGAACACCGTTGCAACCCCCGCACCTCCCCCAAATGATTTCCTTCTGGCTCGGTCATTGCTCTCTCGCACGTCCTTTCTCGCCTTCAACGTCGCACCATGGTATTATTGCAAAAAACTCTCTTGTTATCTTTAATTATTACAAATAAGCTATAAAACTACACACCGATAGTCCACCTGGAATGGAACAAATTTCGACCAACAAATTAAAGTGCTACAAACTACACACCGAGGGGCCCACCTGTCATGAAACAAATTTGGACCCATATACAAATTAAAAAATAAAGGACGAGGATCGAACATGCGACCAGGGCCTTCAAGCCGCACGTCAATAGGCAACATACGTAGAACAGCAATGTTTGTTGTACCCCCCTTTGTTCATATAATGTTTTCATATTACCATAGCCTATTTAATGGATAACATGTAATATTATTTTTAGTACATTAGTGGGACCAGCTCGTTAGCACGTAGTACTATTTGCCTTCACTTACTGGTGGGTTCCATGTGTGCTCTCTCTCTCTCCTCCCCTTCTGCGTTTAGACGCACGGGTAAACACAAAGAACTCGCGGGCGATGTTGCCATTGACCATATCTCGACGCGTTCACAAGTTACGGCACCAGTTTCACGTACTACTAGTACTAGTCAATGTGTACGTGCAATGCACATTAATTTGGAAGTATATTAAGTGCATGCGGATATTAAGTAGAATATTATTTGCGTGTTATTATGTGATTAGCACTATTTTTGGCATGAAATTAACACCACGCTAAACGTGCTGAGCGCTTGACATTGAAGCAGTCTAGGTCGTTGGATGAGAAGGAGTACATGTGGCTTGATGACGTTTTATATTTAATTTGATATGGCTCTAGCAGAACATTCAATCGATCAAACCATAGATTTCATTCAGTCTGACTTCGACTTTAGATTCATACGACGATCGATTTAAAATAAACGGAAATGATAAACATTCGGATTTTAAGCATGGCAATCCGAACGTTTTTCATGGCAAATTTAGATTACGCGGCAGCGCCGGGGGCGTCTTGCAGTGGGAAGCGGCTCCTCTGCCTTGCTCTGTGTGTCGTCGGCCCACTGACAGACAGCGATGGCAGCATCTTGCGCCGTTGTTGGCATACTCCTAGACGTTGGCCCTAGCTTCAAGGAAGGCCACAATGTTCTGGACTTCGGTCTCCAGGAGTGAGTCAAGTGGCGGGAGGAGGCGACTGGCGTTGGTGCAAGGAAGCGGTCAACGACAGCCATCCATGCCGCTAAGGGGGCACTGGCACCCGCGCGGGGATAGGCGCTAGCAACGGCGCGACAGAGACATTCGTGTGCACGGGCACGGGCACAGGTGCGCATGTCACTGCATGCGCAGACACATGCGCTGGCAGGTGCAAGGGCGTGCGCATTAGTGCACGTGCAGGCGCATGCGCTGGCAGGTGCACGGGCGCGTGAAAGTCGGCGGGGACCTCGTGGAACCGCGTGGCATCAAGCTCGGCGACAATGTGCGGCTCCCAGCCCATCAATGCCACGGGAATGGGTGTTGGCGCACTCGGGGCGACGGGAGCGGGGACAGGCGCGGCGTCTTCCCGCAAGGCCGGTTCAAGATTGTCCCAAAGTGCCTTATGTTCTTGAGACTCCGGCTGGGTGTCTTCCTCAGGAAACTCGAAGACTAAGTGCAGACCATCGTGATGCGGTATGGCGTACGGTTAGGTCAGGCTGGTTAGAGGTAGATGACAGGAGAATCGTAGAGGAAGAGAGAAGATTGTAGCGATATCGGGTAGTGCGGGGTTGATTTTAAACTGCGGCGCCGATGACATTAAAAGTGGGAGCAGTTGGGACGAAGGTGGGCGGCGGAGCCTGGTCAAAGGGCTCGCCTCCCGGTGAGCCTGAGCAGCGGTCTGCTCGCATGCCTCCTGTCAGTAGGCGCAGCGGTCTGCTCGTACACCTCCCGTCGACTCACACGCTTGCTCGGACGGCACCTGCCGATGAGAAGTGGGACTCGTGGCGGCACGTAAACGCCCACGGTTTCAATAGTGAAAGCGTTCGACTTAACGTGACAGGTATTTGTTCCAAAATACCTTGCCTCTTCATTTGTGCAACTTCTCATAAGCAGCCTGTCTCAAATTGAAGAAAAAATTATGTAGGAATATTTGTGCCATATCACGTGACCATGCTCAGTTTCATGAATTTCTGGTCACTTTTGGATTTTTCTGAAATTTAAAATCCAGGATTCAAAACAATATCATAACCTGCATCATGCAATAAATTTTCAAGCGATACATCTTTCCTGTTGTATTTCTTAAGAAAGGATTTGTTCAAACATGTTGCTTACTTAGACTTCAGACAAGTTATATATGCAGAGTAAAAGGATAATCCCTCTGTACCAGTGCATTGCCTGATATATTAAGTCACGTACTAGGCATGAACAAACGGGCTCAATTATGTGATCATCCTGGTGTAGTACTCCTATTAGTACTAGGCAATGTAGTTGACGGGTACCCTGGGTAGCGGCGACCGAGGGAATTGAACTGTGCTCGGCACGGTAGGTAACATTTTCTAGTTACTAAAGCATCCCTCCATTCTTCATCGGTAGTTATTATGGACCGGGGACATGAGGGGAATTTCCTAGGGATGGAATTCTGACCGCTAGATATTTCGACTCAAAACGCGGAGGCTCGACTGGTTGCGGTTGGCTAATGTGCGTATCACGCACGCCACCTGAAGGACACGAGCCCGATTGTTTTTTTGAGGATCAACACGGGCCAAGGTCTGGCTGGTACGCCGTTGGGTCCTACCATTCGAGTATACGAAATGAATCTTTTAAATTGCCGAGCGAATCTATGTCTATTGCAATGCCCGTATTTTCCTTGCAAATAGTAATCTCAACGTGGTAATTGATGTATGACGAGTTCCTGAATTAGAGTGAGTTTGTGATATAGTGATATCAACATGGATTTCACATTTCATGGTATCCCTAGTAAGTTTTTCATTGCAAATTCAAATTTTAAAGATGAACGGTATGGTGGTGAGAAAACTTTGTATGTATCAAGCATATGGCCACACACACACACACACACACACGAACACAACAACAATCCAATAAGTATAGTGCATCTATTTTTCCAAACCATGCATGTATGACACAAATTCAAAACTACTCCTTCTGATCCTAAATATTAGTCTTTTAAAGATTTCAACAAGTGACTACATATGGAGCAAAATGAGTGAATCTACACTCTAAAATATGTCTATATACATCCGTATGTGGTAGTCCATTTCAAATCTCTAAAAAGACTAATATTTAAGAACGAAGGGAGTAAAATGTAAGCCATGCATGGTCCTCAATTCAATATTTAAAATGAATAGGAAAATGAAACATGAATATTAAGTCTAGTACTATAGTACATGCAAGTGTTGTGTTTAGGCGGAGCTATGTAGATTGTTGGGGGTTAACCCCTCGACCTTAGATAAAATTGTGAAGCTGTGTTTAGGATTGTTTAGATTATATTTGTCCCCACCCTCCCAAACACCGATTGGTTCTGCACCCCCTCCTCCCCGGGAGAATATCATGTGCCCCCACACCTTAGATGCTATATGCTTATACGAGTTGCTTGGAGCTTGTAGATCTGAGATATAGCAGCTCATAGGATGTCTTAATATTTTTACAGGAAACCTTGATGAGTTTGAGAATTGCACACAATTTGTACAAAAACTACTCAGATGCCCTTGGATCCCGTATCCAACCACCTCGAAGCTTGTATCACCGTAGCATCTAAGATGAAGGAGGGCATCATATTCTCCTGTATGTAAGAATATCATGTGCTACCACACCTTAGATGCTTTGGTGATACAAGCTCTTCGGAGCCGTTGGATTTGTGACCCAACAACTCCTCGGTGGTTCGAATGTTTTTTGCAGAAAAGCCCCCAAAGAGTTCGGCCACTTCTTACAAGCACAAAGACTGCTCACATGCCATTGGATCTCAGATCAAACGACCTCGAAGCTCATATCACCGTAGCGTCCAAGCTACGAGAGCACCTGGTGTTTTCTCGCACGGGAGAATATGAGGTGCCCCGCACCGTAGATTCTACGGTGATACGAGTTCACGGAGATCTAACGGCTCATAGTAGGAGGTTTGAATGTTTTTGCACATATGCTTGAGAGAGTTTCGGAATTGCGCAAAAAGTACAAGTACTACGCATGTGGCATCTGATCACAGATCATACGACCTACATGCTCGTATCACCGTATCGGCTAATTAATAAGCTACGGGGAGCACCTAATATGAGCAACGGGGAGCCGTTGGATCCAAGATGCAGCGGCACACACGAGGCCTGCATGTTTTATTTGCAAAAAAACCTTGGAGAGTTTGGAAATTGCGCATAATTACAAAGACTACTCCCAAGTCATTGGATCTCAGTTCCAACGATGTAAAAACTCGTATCACCATAGCATCTAAGCTGCGGGGTGGATGTGATATTCTATGCCGCTATCTTTTTTGTTCGTAAACTTGCAAAATATGTGTAACTCGTGCCGTTACTTGTCTAACCGCGCAAAAAGTTTGTTCAAAAAACCATCCTACACTGAAATATCGGAACAACACACAGGGGTCCCATTTGTCATTGATCAAATTTGGACCTAAAACTAACAAATCTGAAGATGAGATTCAAACTGGCAACCTGGACTACAAAGCCTAAGTCGATAGCCTGAAACAACAATGGTTGTTGGCTTTGTCCCATAACTTGATTTTATACATTATTACGTTGAGTAGAGTATAGGGAGTGGCTCGTCAACACGTGCATGACCATTGACTCACTTACTAGTGGGTCCCAGGTCTGTGATCTCTCTCTCCTCTCCATCGTCTAACCTTTAGATGCATGGGCACACACGAAGAGCGGCGCAAGCTTGCCATGGTGTTATTATAACTAAAAAAGCTTGGAAAATAGAAGAATCGCATAGAACAAGAGACGTTGTGGCAGGTCGAGACGGAGCTAACCACACCTATCCTCCGTGCCACGTTAACATGATGAAGCTGGGTGGCTAGTGGGGTGTTTTTGACCGACTGGCTCGGTCCTGAGGTCGAACCATAGGTAGTACGTCTGATACAGTATAATTTTACACGCACATTTTTCCTCCGTGCTGAGACGTGGCATACCCTACCGTGCGGTTTTGGGGTCCTCCCGGGTGGTGCACGCATATATTCTTCCTTGCCGAGACGTGGGACGCCCTACCGCGCGTTTTCTGGGTCCTCCTCGGTCGTAGCTATGAAGCAACTAAATGAGTCGTCATATCACGAAAGACCACCTTTCCCGCCGAGTACATCAGTGAAGCACGGTGGCTAGCTAGTTGGGCTAGTGCGACCGATTGGCTAGTGTAACATCCCAAATTTTTAATTTGGAATGTTTTATAATTATTAGCTAAGCATCCATGCATTTTGTTTGAATTGAGTGGCATTTGGAATTTTCAGAGGCATTTGAGTTTTATTTGAATTTGAATTTTAATTGGTAATTGAAATTTATTTCAAAACAAAAACCTAACAAATACTTGTGCAAAAGTATGAGAGGAAGAAACATGACACTCCAAAAAAATGTCAGAAAAAAATATTGCCAAAAGGTTTGAATTCAAATTTGAATTTTATTTGGAATTTGTAGAAAATGTTTTTTTAGTTTCTGTTTTGCCTCTAGAAAAATGTGCATGTCGTAGGATTTATTTTTCTGATTTTATTGATATATATATGTCCTATATAAAAACATTATATATTTCTCTATATTTTTTCCTCCCTGTCTTAATTCAAAAAAAACCAAGGCGCCCGCCAGGCCAACCGGCCCAGCCCGCGCCGAGCCGCAGCCGGCCTGCCCCAGCGACCGACGCCCGAACCCTCTCCCCTCGGTCGCCCGTTCACTCCCTCTCTCTTCCCCCCACTGACCCGTCGGCCCCACCCTTCTCTTTCCCCTCGCACACGACACGCCGCACCGGAGCAGGCGCAAAGCGCGACCGACACCGCGATCTTCTCGGGATCGTGATCCCGAGTCGACCCCTCGCCCACGCTTATGCCCTATATAAACCCCTCGCTCTCCTCTTCCGAACCCCCCACAAACCCTACCCCAACTCCCACCATAGCTCGCGCCCTCGGCAAACGCATCTCGCCGCCGCCGCCTTGGTTCGGCGCCGCTTCTGCCACCGGTGAGCATCCCCCTTGCTTCCAAGTTCCTCCACCCAAACCGCCACATCCTTTTACACCCCTCTGACATCATCTCTCCGCCTAGGACCCACCAAAGTCATTGCCCCGAGCTCGTCCGCCGACCGCCGGAGCTGCAGCTCACCAGGGCGCTGCCATCAACGCCCCGGCTGTTCTCGTCGCCCCCGAGCACCACCGAGACCACCACCGATCCCGCCTCGACCCGCCGCACCTCCTCGGCAACTTCACCGACGCCGTAGACCGCCGGAGACGCCGCCCCGATCGACGCCGAGCCGCCTCGCCGGCGTCCCGCCGTCGTTGAACCGCTGTAAGCCGCCGGCCTCCTCTCCACCGTTGGATCTTTAGTTTACGGCCTAGATTAGAATAGCGAAGGGTTAGGTTTTTTTAGATTAGATCGGTTTTAGTTTTCGTTTTATTCCATTTTAGTTCCTGGTTTAGTTAGACCGGCCCAATCGGTTTATTTCTGTTAGCCCGTGGACGTAGTGGTCTATTAGTTGCTTAGGCACTATTTAGTTTTAAAGCGCTCATTGTTTCGGCCCGTTAGCGCGTTAGTTTTTTTTGTTTCTGTTTTGAACAGAATAGTTTCAGTTTTGTAAAATCTATATCTTTTAGGTTATTTAATATTTTTAGTTAATTCTTTTTGCTCTGGTTTTCAAATTTCCTATAGTTTCTGCAGAAAATAGATTCAGCCATGTTTAAGTTTTTAAAAATTGTTGTTTTATTAGCTTTAGTCAGATTAGTATTTCTGCTATAAATTGAGCTAGAATTAATATTTTTACGTGATTCTTGTTGCCACTGCTTTTTTTTGACCTTGCCTAGCAGTAGGAATTTTATTTGGGTATGTTTAGTCTTTATTAAAAAATAGTTTTACACGAAAACAAGTTTTTCTAGTTTTTTTAGCTTGCTGTTGTTTCCTGCTGTTCTAGTTATATTAAAATTTTATTTTACCTCTGTTATAGTTTATATTAGATTAGTTTCTGTAGTTTTAGAGGGTGAACTTTTATTTATAGCAACAGAAATTTTTTATTTTATTTATTTTCTTCTCTTGCTAGTTGTTGGCTTGTAGTTCAATTGGTTTTCTTTGGTTTTGGTTTGAGTGCTTGTGTGATTTCCGTTAGCTTATTGTTATGTTAATATAATTGTATGCTTATGTATTTATTGTTTGCTTCAAATAGAATTTCCGGAGTGCAAAGCTTGCTATCACGAGTCACTACCATTCGAAGACCGTCAGCCAGCCAAGTCATTTGACCATGTTCTTCAATACCTGTGATTTGTTGCATTTAGTATTATTCCTCCCCACCATGCATACAGTAGGAGAATTTTAAGTTATGATCTTGAGTAGTGTCATGTGGTAGGTAGAACCCAATTGCCCTTGTTACCATTGCCTGGGACGATGTAGTTTATTTTGCTATATTAGTCGACGGGGTTGGTTGAGAGATTCATAAGGGAGATGTGAGAGTCAAGATGATGACAACCCCATGACCTCAAGCTCAAGATGGACTTCAAATTTACTACTGGGTGGAGGACGATTAACGGGCACCCTGGAGCAACCAGCGGATGGCCGAGATGCATGGAGAAGTGCCATGACATCTTGCGGAAAGCTTCATCCAGCCACGAAGAGACGGATGGATACCCCTGTTGGAAATATGCCCTAGAGGCAATAATAAAATGGTTATTATTATATTTCCTTGTTCATGATAATTGTCTATTGTTCATGCTATAATTGTGTTATCCGGAAATCGTAATACATGTGTGAATACATAGACCACAACGTGTCCCTAGTAAGCCTCTAGTTGACTAGCTCGTTGACCAACAGATAGTCATGGTTTCCTGACTACGGACATTGCATGTCATTGATAACGGGATCACATCATTAGGAGAATGATGTGATGGACAAGACCCAATCCTAAGCATAGCACAAAGATCATGTAGTTCATTTGCTAGAGCTTTTCCAATGTCAAGTATCATTTCCATAGACCATGAGATCGTGTAACTCCCGGATGCCGTACGAGTGCTTTGGGTGTACCAAACGTCACAACGTAACTGGGTGACTATAAAGGTACACTACAGGTATCTCTGAAAGTGTCTGTTGGGTTGACACGGATCGAGACTGGGATTTGTCACTCCGTATGACGGAGAGGTATCTCTGGGCCCACTCGGTAATGCATCATCATAATGAGCTCAAAGTGACCAAGTGGTTGTTCACGGGATCATGAATTACGGTACGAGTAAAGTGACTTGCCGGTAACGAGATTGAACGAGGTATTGGGATACCGACGATCGAATCTCGGGCAAGTAACGTACCGATTGACAAAGGGAATTGTATACGGGATTGATTGAATCCTCGACATCGTGGTTCATCCGATGAGATCATCGTGGAACATGTGGGAGCCAACATGGGTATCCAGATCCCGTTGTTGGTTATTGACCGGAGAGTCGTCTCGGTCATGTCTGTGTGTCTCCCGAACCCGTAGGGTCTACACACTTAAGGTTCAGTGACGCTAGGGTTGTAGATATATTAGTTTTGGGTAACCCGAAGGTTGTTCGGAGTCCCGGATGAGATCCCGGACGTCACGAGGAGTTCCGGAATGGTCCGGAGGTGAAGAATTATATATAGGAAGTCCAGTTTCGGCCACCGGGAAAGTTTCGGGGGTTACCGGTATTGTACCAGGACCACCGGAAGGGTCCCGGGGGTCCACCGGGTGGGGCCACCAACCCGGAGGGCCCCATGGGCTGAAGTGGGAGGGGAACCAGCCCCTAGTGGCTGGGGGGGAAGCCACCCCTTGTCCGCCGCCCCCCTTGGAGATCAGATCTCCCAGGGCCGGCGCCCCCCCCCAGGAGGCCTATATATAGGAGGGGGAGGGCAGCCGCACCACAGCCCCTGGCGCCTCCCTCTCCCTCCCGTGACACATCTCCCTCCTCCCGCAGCGCTCGGCGAAGCCCTGTCGGAATCCCGCTACTTCCACCACCACGCCGTTGTGCTGTTGGATCTCCATCAACCTCTCCTTCCCCCTTGCTGGATCAAGAAGGAGGAGACTTTGCTGTTCCGTACGTGTGTTCAACGCGGAGGTGCCGTCCGTTCGGCGCTCGGTCATCGGTGATTTGGATCACGACGAGTACGACTCCATCAACCCCGTTCACTTGAACGCTTCCGCTCGCGATCTACAAGGGTATGTAGATGCACTCCTCTCTCTCGTTGCTAGATGACTCCATAGATTGACCTTGGTGATGCGTAGAAAAATTTAAATTTCTGCTACGATCCCCAACAACCCCTTAACCGTAAGCTTACCTGTGCAGCCGCAAGCCATTATGGGCTCTGGCTTGGTCGACCCTAGGTGTGACTCTGGACGAACGGTGCTACGAGATGTAGAAGAACGGTAGGATTGGATGGGCACCAGCAGTGGCCCAGAGGAACTCTACAGAAGACCATGTTTTGTTCGTCCCGTCTTCAAACACCAAGCGGTGCGAGGACATAAAGGAGGGAACGATTCTTGTGGGTAAAGTGCACAAGACTCTGCAGAGTGAAAACCTAATCGATTAGCCGTGTCCCCGGTTACGGACAAATGAGCCTCTGGAATTGGAGTATTTCGGAAATCTCAACACTGAACATATTAATTAATTGATGGGTTATTAATAATTTCGGGTATGAGACACTGGTCGGCGGAACCATCTCATTAACAACCAACATTTTCTAGTAATTGCAAACAAGTCCTTGTTGTAGGAAAAAATTGGCTTCTTCGCAAAAACAGAAAAACTTAGAGCCCCACAGCCAAATTGCATATAGTGTTAGTAATTTTATTGTTGTTCTCTCTTCATGACTTGCCGGCATATTCAAAATGCTGACCTACACGGCTGCAATGTCTCATGTTGCAGAGGAGTTTTCCGACCAGCAGTGAGGCTACGATCTATGCTTGGCGATTGCCCTATGGAGTCGGATGGACTTGCTATTCGTCTATGCTTCCGCAGCTTTATTTTAGTTTATTTCTCATGAGTTGGCCTTCGGCCGAATTTATTATGATGTAATAAAGACTCGATATGAGAATCGTGTAATAAATTGAGGTGTGATTGAACTTTGAATCTTTTCATCAATATATTGTGTGTGCCAGCATGATCTTGGGATGGTACAGCTACACAGAGACTTGACCAATTTCAGGTCGGGTCGTTACAGAGATGGTATTCAGAGCACACACTGACTGTAGGACGTAACCCCTAGGATCAGAAAGCTATTGGAAGAGACTATTTTATTTTATGTCCTTATCATTCCGTAATTCTCCCTTGTTCATTTCTGACTTCACTCCGGTTTTCAACATTCTAGATGGCCGCCGAGTTCACCCCAGTTCTGCTACCGGAGTTTTGCCAGCCGGATGAGACGATGCTTTTCGGCAAGAAGTTGGTTCAGATCATGAAGAAGCTGAAGATTGCTCTGCCCTCCATCACCGGGAAGCCTACCAATGCAGTTCCGACGGATAACCGCTATAGGATTAAGGTGCACATTCCAGGGAAGACCTTCGGAGGACATTCAGAACCCATCGACTTTGAGTTTACTGCTTTCACTTGGATCCTTGGAAGAGACATGGTGATTTATCATGCACTTGGACATCTCCGAGAAAAGTACAGGGCCGAGCTCGACCCATCAGACCTTGCCTTGATTTCTCGTAGAGCTAGGAATGGAGATATCATCCGTACCATGGAGGACGACTCCATTCTTTCATATGTCCAAGACATGGAGAGTCTCATCAGGAACCAGGAAATGCAGACGTGCTGAAGCTCGAAGGTACACAGGAGGCTGTTGTTCCGTGAACTGGAACTGGAGGAGAAGGCACGCGCGGACTTCCTTGAACATGAAGAAGTCAAGGATTTTATGGATAGAATCGAGGACCGGGAGAAATATATTGCCACACTGGAGGAAAAGATGGACAAGGGAGAAGACCTCTTCCCGAGTGGAGATGATGGACCCCTCGTGAGCAATGACCAGGATTATGAAGAGAGCTCCACCGAAGGAAGCCGCAAGAGGAGGCGCCGCACCAGAGTACAACGCACCAGAGGACGCCGCACCGGAGGACACAAGGATAATTGATGAAGACATTTAGTCGACCGCCATGTTATTTTATTTTTTCGTCGATCAGTTAGGCCGTTATTTTCGATTAGCCGTGAGATTTTGTAATCTGAGATTGAACCTTGTTTGAGATGAATGAATAAATGATTGGTGTGATTATGATTGTGCATTCATTTGGGTAGTGCTATTTTCTCATTAGACTCTTGTTCTATTCTAATTTCTCATCCACTCCAAAACACCAGATGCCTCCGAGACGTGACCCCGGATTCACTTTCCCGCCTGAGCTCACCCAGCTGATCCAAAAGCAGAATGACTTGATGCAAATGCTCATCCAGAACCAAGGCAACAACAACAACAACAACAATCCACTGCCACCACCCCCTGTCGACAACCTGACCCGGTTCCTAAGGCTAAATCCGCTGGTGTTCTCTAGCAGCACTGAGCTGATTGTAGCTGATGATTGGTTCCGCAAGATTGGAAGGGAGCTAGTAACTGCCGGATGCACAGATGCCAAGAAGGTGCATTTTGCCGCACATCAACTGGATGGACCCGCAACCGCTTGGTGGGATAACTACACCACCACCTATCCCATCACCACCATTACGTGGGATCAGTTTCAGCAGGCCTTCCGCACCGCTCATGTTTCAGATGGAGCCATGAGTCTGAAGAAGCGTGAGTTTCGCAGCTTACGCCAGGGAAATCATACTGTAGGGCAGTACATGGATGAGTTCAGCCAGTTAGCTTTCTATGCCCTGGGTGATGTGGCCACAGATGCCGCAAAATAGGAGAAGTTCCTCGAAGGACTTAATGATGAGCTGGGAATGCAACTGATGGTGGCCACCTTCAATAACTACCAGGAGCTGGTGGACAAGGCCACCATACTTGAAGGCAAGCAGCAGTAGATTGATAGCCGCAAGCGGAAATATGGCCAGGGAAAGTACAACTCCGGAGCTCAGCAGAAGCCCTGCTATGCCCCATACTCGGGAGGACATACCCATCACACGCATGGAGGACATAATCATGGAGGACATAACCATGGAGGGAATGGGAACAATCGCAACCACGACAACAACTCCAAGTCAGGCAATGGAAGCAATGGCAACCAGCATCGTCCTACCCCGGCTCAAAAGGATCTGAGTCATATCACCTGTTTCAAGTGCCAGAAGACAGGACACTATGCCACCGACTGCCCGAAGACCAAGCAGAGGAATGGAAACGGCAACGGCAATGGAAGCTCAGCAAAGAAGCCCAATCCTTTTCCTCGTGCCCAGGTGAATCACATCGACGTGAAGGACGTCTATGATCAGCCAGACACTGTGGTTGGTAAATTTTTATTAGTTAAATTCACGTCTAGTATTGGTACTGTTTGATTCTGGTGCAACGCATTCATTCATATCAAGGGTAGTTGTGGAAAAGTATGGATTGCCCACTAGAACCCTTAGAACCCCTCTTCAGGTCACTTCCCCAGGAGGAGAGATGACGGCAGGCTTAGGATGTCACTCGACCCTCAGCATTGGAAATCATGATTTTCCCGCAGACCTCATAGTATTGGAATCCCACGGATTGGACGTAATCCTAGGCATGGATTGGTTGAAGAAGTTTGAAGGAAACATCGACTGTGCCTACAAGACGATTTTGCTCACCACCCCGGAAGAGAAGAGGATCAAGTATGTATCCAGACGCACACCGATGAAGAATCGGGTGAATTCCCTCACGGGTGTTGTTCAGGCGGAAGTGCCCGTAGTGCAAGATTTTCCTGATGTATTTCCGGAGGAATTACCAGGAATGCCACCGGACAGAGACATTGAGTTTTTGATTGAGTTATTCCCCGGCACAGCCACAATATCCAAGAGACCTTATCGGATGCCCCCGAATGATTTGGAAGAGATCAAGAAGCAAATTAAGGAGCTATTGGAGAAAGGATATATTCGCCCAAGTTCATCACCTTGGGGAGCCCCAGTTCTTTTGGTAGAGAAGAAGGATGGAACCCTGAGAATGGTTGTGGATTATCGTTCATTGAACGACGTGACCATCAAGAATAAGTACCCTCTACCGATGATTAATGATTTATTTGATCAGCTAGTCGGAGCCAAAGTATTCTCCAAGATCGATCTTCAATCAGGGTATCATCAGTTGAAGATTCGTGAACAGGATATACCCAAAACAGCTTTCACCACCAAGTATGGTTTATACGAGTATACCATCATGTCATTTGGATTGACTAATGCCCCTGCGTATTTTATGAGCATGATGAAAAGGGTATTTATGGAATATCTGGACAAGTTTGTCGTGGTGTTCATCGATGACATATTGGTTTTCTCCAAGAGCGAGGAAGAGCGCATAAGGAACATTTGCGTCTGGTTCTCGAGAAACTCCGAGAACATCAGTTATATGCCAAGTTTAGCAAATGTGAATTTTGGCTGAAGGAAGTCAGATTTCTCGGACATGTTATTTCAGGAGAAGGAATAGCAGTCGACCCCACCAAGGTTGAATCGGTCACCAACTAGCAGTCCCCCACCTCAGTCAAGGAGATCCGCAGTTTTCTTGGACTTGCAGGATATTATCGGAGATTTATTGAGAATTTCTCCAAGATTGCTAAGACCATGACGGAGCTATTGAAGAAGGAAACTAAGTACGTTTGGACCGAAGATTGTGAAGCCAGTTTTCAGGAGTTGAAGAAACGTCTAGTCACAGCCCCAGTGCTCATTCTGCCGGACATACACAAGGATTACCCGGTATATTGTGATGCTTCTCGTCAAGGACACGGAGGAGTGCTCATGTAGGAAGGAAAAGTTGTAGCTTATACCTCCAGACAACTACGACCTCACGAGATGAATTATGCCACACACGATTTGGAGTTAGCAGCCGTAGTGCATGCACTCAAGACCTGGAGACATTTCCTTGTCGGAAATAGTTGTGATGTTTACACGGATCATAAGAGCTTGAAGTATATTTTCACACAGAAGGAGTTGAACCTCAGGCAGAGGAGATGGCTTGAATTGATCAAGGACTATGACATGATATTGCATTATCACCCAGGGAAGGCAAATGTTGTAGCAGATGCCTTGAGTCGTAAAAGCTATGTGAACACCCTCATAGCTGGAGGATTACCTCAAGAATTATCCGACAATCTCAAAGAGCTCCGATTGGAGATAGTCCCGAGAGGATATGTCACCACCCTGGAAATTTAGTCTACCTTGACCGAAAGAATCCGAGAAGCCCAGAAGACGGACAAGGAAAATTGCAGAGATAAAGGAAAAGATGAGTAACAGAAAGGCTAAAGGTTTTCATGAGGATGAGCACGGAACTTTATGGTTTGGGGATCGTATTTATTTGCCCAATGACCCAGAGGTTAGGAAGTTAATCCTTCAGGAGGCCCATGATTCACCGTACTCGATTCACCCAGGCAACACCAAGATGTATCCGGATTTGAAGGAAAGTTTCTGGTGGACAAGTATGAAGAAGGATATTGCCGAGTACGTAGCAATATGCGATGTTTGTCAGCGAGTAAAGGCGGAACATCAGAAGCTGGCAGGGTTACTTCAACCTTTGCCAATACCCGAGTGGAAATGGGAAAAACTTGGAATGGATTTTATCACGGGATTACCCAGGACTCGTTCAGGTTATGATTCTATCTGGGTAGTGGTTGATCGCTTGACCAAGATAGCTCATTTCATTCCCGTAAAGACCACATATACCAGCGCTAAGTTAGCCAAGATATACATGACCAGGATCGTATGTCTGCATGGAGTTTCGAGGAGTATCATGTCAGATAGAGGAACACAATTTACCTCAAAGTTTTGGAATCAGTTGCATGAAACTTTGGGTACGAGGCTGGAGTCCAGTACAGCTTTTCGTCCGCAGACAGATGGACAGACCGAGAGAGTCAACCAAATTCTGGAGGACATGTTGAGAGCCTATGCACTAGACTATGGGTCTACCTGGGATGACAATCTGCCATACGCAGAGTTCTCGTACAACAACAGCTATCAGACTAGTCTGAAGGTGGCCCCTTTCGAAGCTCTATACGGAAGGAGGTGCACGAAGGAAATATGCCCTAGAGGCAATAATCAAGTTATTATTTATTTCCTTATATCATGATAAATTTTTATTATTCATGCTAGAATTGTATTAACCGGAAACATGATACATGTGTGAATACATAGACAAACAGAGTGTCACTAGTATGCCTCTACTAGACTAGCTCGTTGATCAAAGATGGTTATGTTTCCTAGCCATGGACAAAGAGATGTCATCTGATTAACGAGATCACATTATTAGGAGAATAATGTGATTGACTTGACCCATTCCGTTAGCTTAGCACTTGATCGTTTAGTATTCTGCTAATGCTTTCTTCATGACTTATACATATTCCTATCACTATGATATTATGCAACTCCCGTTTACCGGAGGAACACTTTGTGTGCTACCAAATGTCACAACGTAACTGGGTGATTATAAAGGTACTCTATAGGTGTCTCCGAAGGTACTTGTTGGGTTGGCGTATTTCGAGATTAGGATTTGTCACTCCGATTGTCGGAGAGGTATCTCTGGGCCCACTCGGTAATGCACATCAACATAAGCCTTGCAAGCATTGCAACTAATGAGTTAGTTGCGGGATGATGTACTACGGAACGAGTAAAGAGACTTGCCGGTAACGAGATTGAACTAGGTATTGAGATACCGATGATCGAATCTCGGGCAAGTAACATACCGATGACAAAGGGAACAACGTATGTTGTTATGCGGTTTGACCGATAAAGATCTTCGTAGAATATGTGGGAGCCAATATGAGCATCCAGGTTCCGCTACTGGTTATTGACTGGAGACGTGCATCGGTCATGTCTACATAGTTCTAGAACCCGTAGGGTCCGCACGCTTAAAGTTCGATGACGGTTATATTATGAGTTTATGTGTTTTGATGTACCGAAGATAGTTCGGAGTCCCGGATGTGATCATGGACATGACGAGGAGTCTCGAAATGGTCGAGACATAAAGATGGATATATTGGACGACTATATTTGGACACCGGAATGGTTCCGGGTGAGATCGGGATAATATCGGAGCACCGGGAGGTTATCGGAACCCCCCGGGAGGTATATGGGCCTTAATGGGCTTTAGTGGAAATAGGTTAAAAGAGCAAAGGAGGGGGCGCCCCCCCCCCAAGCCCAATCCGAATTGGGAGGGGGCCGCCACCCCCCTTTCCTTCCTCCCTCCTTCCTCTTCCTTCCCTCTCCCTCTCCAAATAGGAAAAGGAGGAGTCCTACTCCCGGTGGGAGATGGACTCCCCCCTTGGGCGCGCCTCCTCCTCCTGGCCGGCCCTCTCCTCCCCTCCTTTATATACGGAGGAGGGGGGCACCCCATAGACACAACAATTCATCCCTTGGATCTCCTAGCCGTGTGCGGTGCCCCCTCCACCATAATCCACCTCGATAATATCGTAGCGGTGCTTAGGCGAAGCCCTGCGTCGATAGAACATCATCATCGTCACCATGCCGTCGTGCTGACGGAACTCTCCCTCAAAACTCGGCTGGATCGGAGTTCGAGGGACGTCATCGAGTTGAACGTGTGCAGAACTCGGAGGTGCCGTGCGTTCGGTACTTGATCGGTCGGATCGTGAAGACGTACGACTACATCAACTGCGTTGTGCTAATGCTTCCGCTTTCGGTCTACGAGGGTACGTGGACACACTCTCCCCTCTCGTTGCTATGCATAACCATGATCTTGCGTGTGCGTAGGAAATTTTTTGAAATTACTATGTTCCCCAACAGTGGCATCAGAGCCAGGTTTTATGAGTTGATGTTATATGCACGAGTAGAACACAAGTGAGTTGTGGGCGATACAAGTCATACTGTTTACCAGCATGTCATACTTTGGTTTGACGGTATTGTTGGATGAAGCGGCCCGGACCAACATTACGCGTACGCTTACGCGAGACTGGTTCTACCGACGTGCTTTGCACACAGGTGGCTGGTGGGTGTCTGTTTCTCCAACTTTAGTTGAACCGAGTATGGCTACGCCCAGTCCTTGTGAAGGTTAAAACAGCACTAACTTGACAAACTATCGTTGTGGTTTTGATGCGTAGGTAAGAATGGTTCTTGCTCAGCCCGTAGCAGCCACGTAAAACTTGCAACAACAAAGTAGAGGACGTCTAACTTGTTTTTGCAGGGCATGTTGTGATGTGATATGGTCAAGGCATGCTGCTATATTTAATTGTATGAGATGATCATGTTTTGTAACCGAGTTATCGGCAACTGGCGGGAGCCATATGGTTGTCGCTTTATGTATGCAATGCAATCGCCCTGTAATTGCTTTACTTTATCACTAAGTGGTAGCGATAGTCGTAGAAGCAATAGTTGGCGAGACGACAACGATGCTACGATGGAGATCAAGGTGTCGCGCCGGTGACGATGGTGATCATGACGGTGCTTCGGAGATGGAGATCACAAGCACAAGATGATGATGACCATATCATATCACTTATATTGATTGCATGTGATGTTTATCTTTTATGCATCTATCTTTCTTAGTACGACGGTAGCATTATAAGATGATCTCTCACTAAATTTCAAGATAGAAGTGTTCTCCCTGAGTATGCACCGTTGCGAAAGTTCTTCATGCTGAGACACCACGTGATGATCGGGTGTGATAGGCTCTACGTTCAAATACAACGGGTGCAAAACAGTTGCACACGTAGAATACTCAGGTTAAACTTGACGAGCCTAGCATATGCAGATATGGCCTCGGAACACTGGAGACCGAAAGGTCGAGCGTGAATCATATAGTAGATATGATCAACATAGTGATGTTCACCATTGAAAACTACTCCATCTCACGTGATGATCGAACATGGTTTAGTTGATTTGGATCACGTGATCACTTAGATGATTAGAGGGATGTCTATCTAAGTGGGAGTTCTTAAGTAATATGATTAATTGAACTTAAATTTATCATGAACTTAGTACCTGATAGTATTTTGCTTGTCTATGTTGATTGTAGATAGATGGCCCGTGCTGTTGTTCCGTTGAATTTTAATGCGTTCCTTGAGAAAGCAAAGTTGAAAGATGATGGTAGCAATTACATGGACTGGGTCCATAACTTGAGGATTATCCTCATTGCTACACAAAAGAATTACGTCCTGGAAGCACCGCTAGGTGCCAGACCTGCTGCAGGAGCAACACCAGATGTTATGAACGTCTGGCAGAGCAAAGCTGATGATTACTCGATAGTTCAGTGTGCCATGCTTTACGGCTTAGAACCGGGACTTCGACGATGTTTTGAACATCATGGAGCATATGAGATGTTCCAGGAGTTGAAGTTAATATTTCAAGCAAATGCCTGGATTGAGAGATATGAAGTCTCCAATAAGGTCTACAGCTACAAGATGGAGGAGAATAGTTCTGTCAGTAAACATATACTCAGAATGTCTGGGTATAACAATCACTTGATTCAACTGGGAGTTAATCTTCCTGATGATAGTGTCATTGACAGAATTCTTCAATCACTGCCACCAAGCTACAAGAGCTTCGTGATGAACTATAATATGCAAGGGATGGATAAGACGATTCCCGAGCTCTTCGCAATGCTAAAGGCTGCGGAGGTAGAAATCAAAAAGGAGCATCAAGTGTTGATGGTTAACAAGACCACCAGTTTCAAGAAAAAGGGCAAAGGGAAGAAGAAGGGGAACTTCAAGAAGAACGGCAAACAAGTTGCTGCTCAGGAGAAGAAACCCAAGTCTGGACCTAAGCCTGAGACTGAGTGCTTCTACTGCAAGCAGACTGGTCACTGGAAGCGGAACTGCCCCAAGTATTTGGCGGATAAGAAGGATGGCAAGGTGAACAAAGGTATATGTGATATACATGTTATTGATGTGTACCTTACTAATGCTCGCAGTAGCACCTAGGTATTTGATACTGGTTCTGTTGCTAATATTTGCAACTCGAAACAGGGACTACGAATTAAGCGAAGATTGGCTAAGGACGAGGTGACAATGCGCGTGGGAAATGGTTCCAAAGTCGATGTGATCACCGTCGGCACGCTACCTCTACATCTACCTTCGGGATTAGTTTTAGACCTAAATAATTGTTATTTGGTGCCAGCGTTGAGCATGAACATTATATCTGGATCTTGTTTGATGCGAAACGGTTATTCATTTAAATCAGAGAATAATGGTTGTTCTATTTATATGAGTAATATCTTTTATGGTCATGCACCCTTGAGGAGTGGTCTATTTATATTAAATCTCGATAGTAGTGATACACATATTCATAATATTGAGGCCAAAAGATGCAGAGTTGATAATGATAGTGCAACTTATTTGTGGCACTGTTGTTTAGGTCATATTGGTGTAAAGCACATGAAGAAACTCCATTCTGATGGACTTCTGGAATCACTTGATTTTGAATCACTTGGTACTTGCGAACCATGCCTCATGGGCAAGATGACTAAAACGCCATTCTCCAGAACTATGGAGCGAGCAACATATTTTTTGGAAATCATACATACAGATGTATGTGGTCCGATGAATGTTGAGGCTCGCGGCGGGTATCGTTATTTTCTCACCTTCACAAATGATTTGAGCAGATATGGGTATATCTACTTAATGAAACATAAGTCTGAAACATTTGAAAAGTTCAAAGAATTTTGGAGTGAAGTTGAAAATCATCATAACAAGAAAATAAAGTTTCTACGATCTGATCGTGGAGGAGAATATTTGAGTTACGAGTTTGGTCTTCATTTGAAACAATGCGGAATAGTTTCGCAACTCACACCACCCGGAACACCACAGCGTAATGGTGTGTCTGGACGTCGTAATCGTACTTTACTAGATATGGTGCGATCTATGATGTCTCTTACTGATTTACCGCTATCGTTTTGGGGTTATGCTCTAGAGACAGCTGCATTCAGGTTAAATAGGGCACCATCTAAATCCATTGAGACGACGCCTTATGAACTATGGTTTGGCAAGAAACCAAATTTGTCGTTTCTTAAAGTTTGGGGCTGCGATGCTTATGTGAAAAAGCTTCAACCTGATAAGCTCGAACCCAAATCGGAGAAATGTGTCTTCATAGGATACCCAAAAGAGACTGTTGGGTACACCTTCTATCACAGATCCGAAGGCAAGACTTTTGTTGCTAAATATGGATCCTTTCTAGAGAAGGTGTTTCTCTCGAAAGAAGTGAGTGGGAGGAAAGTAGAACTTGATGAGGTAACTGTACCTGCTCCCTTATTTGAAAGTAGTTCATCACAGAAACCGGTTCCTGTGACACCTACACCAATTAGTGAGGAAGCTAATGATATTGATCATGAAACTTCAGATCAAGTTACTACTGAACCTCGTAGGTCAACCAGAGTAAGATCCACACCAGAGTTGTAAGGTAATCCTATTCTGGAGGTTATGTTACTGGACCATGACGAACCTACGAACTATGAAGAAGAGATGGTGAGCCCAGATTCCGTGAAATGGCTTGAGGCCATGAAATCTGAGATGGGATCCATGTATGAGAACAAAGTGTGGACTTTGGTTGACTTGCCCGATGATCGGCAAGCCATTGAGAATAAATGGATCTTCAAGAAGAATACTGACGCTGACGGTAATGTTACTGTCTATAAAGCTCGACTTGTTGCAAAAGGTTTTCGACAAGTTCAAGGGATTGACTACGATGAGACTTTCTCACCCGTAGCGATGCTTAAGTCTGTCTGAATCATGTTAGCACTTTCCGCATTTTATGATTATGAAATTTGGCAAACGGATGTCAAAACTGCATTCCTGAATGGATTTTTGGAAGAAGAGTTGTATATGATGCAACCGGAAGGTTTTGTCGATCGAAAGGGAGCTAACAAAGTGTGCAAGCTCCAAGGATCCATTTATGGACTGGTGCAATTCTCTCGGAGTTGGAATAAACATTTTGATAGTGTGATCAAAGCATATGGATTTATACAGACTTTTGGAGAAGCCTGTATTTACAAGAAAGTGAGTGGGAGCTCTGTAGCATTTCTGATATTATATGTAGATGACATATTGTTGATTGGAAATGATATAGAATTTCTGGATAGCATAAAGGGATATTTCAACAAGAGTTTTTCAATGAAGGACCTCGGTGAAGCTGCTTATATATTGGGCATCAAGATCTATAGAGATAGATCAAGACGCTTAATTGGACTTTCACAAAGTACATACCTTGACAAAGTTTTGAAAAAGTTCAAAATGGATCAAGCAAAGAAAGGGTTCTTGCCTGTGTTACAAGGTGTGAAGTTGAGTAAGACTCAATGCCCGACCACTGCAGAAGATAGAGAGAAGATGGAAGATGTTCCCTATGCTTCAGCCATAGGCTCTATCATGTATGCAATGCTGTGTACCAGACCTGATGTGTGCCTTGCTATTAGTTTAGCAGGGAGGTACCAAAGTAATCCAGGAGTGGATCACTGGACAGCGGTCAAAAACATCCTGAAATACCTGAAAAGGACTAAGGATATGTTTCTCGTTTATGGAGGTGACAAAGAGCTCGTCGTAAATGGTTACGTCGATGCAAGCTTTGACACTGATCCGGACAATTCTAAATCGCAAACCGGATACGTGTTTATATTGAACGGTGGAGCTGTCAATTGGAGCAGTTCTAAACAAAGCGTCGTGGCGGGATCTACGTGTGAAGCGGAGTACATAGCTGCTTCGGAAGCAGCAAATGAAGGAGTCTGGATGAAGGAGTTCATATCCGATCTAGGTGTCATACGTAGTGCATTGGGTCCAATGAAAATCTTTTGTGCCAATACTGGTGCAATTGCCTTAGCAAAGGAATCCAGATTTCACAATGGAACCAAGCACATCAAGAGATGCTTCAACTCCATCCGGGATCAAGTCCAGGTGGGAGACATAGAGATTTGCAAGACACATACGGATCTGAATGTTGTAGACCCGTTGACTAAGCCTCTTCCACGAGCAAAACATGATCAGCACCAAGTCTCCATGGGTGTTAGAATCATTACTGTGTAATCTAGATTATTGACTCTAGTCCAAGTGGGAGACTGAAGGAAATATGCCCTAGAGGCAATAATAAAGTTATTATTTATTTCCTTATATCATGATAAATGTTTATTATACATGCTAGAATTGTATTAACCGGAAACATGGTACATGTGTGAATACATAGACAAACAGAGTGTCACTAGTATGCCTCTACTAGACTAGCTCGTTGATCAAAGATGGTTATGTTTCCTAGCCATGGACAAAGAGTTGTCACTTGATTAAAGGGATCACATCATTAGGAGAATAATGTGATTGACTTGACCCATTCCGTTAGCTTAGCACTTGATCGTTTAGTATTCTGATATTGCTTTCTTCATGACTTATACATATTCCTATGACTATGAGATTATGCAACTCCCATTTACCGGAGGAACACTTTGTGTGCTACAAAACGTCACAACGTAACTGGGTGATTATAAAGGTAATCTACAAGTGTCTCCGAAGGTACTTGTTGGGTTGGCGTATTTCGAGATTAGGATTTGTCACTCCGATTGTCGGAGAGGTATCTTTGGGCCCACTCGGTAATGCACATCAATATAAGCCTTGCAAGCATTGCAACTAATGAGTTAGTTGTGGGATGATGTACTACGGAACGAGTAAAGAGACTTGCCGGTAACGAGATTGAACTAGGTATTGAGATACCAACGATCGAATCTCGGGCAAGTAACATACCGATGACAAAGGGAACTACGTATGTTGTTATGCGGTTTGACCGATAAAGATATTCGTAGAATATGTGGGAGCCAATATGAGCATCCAGGTTCCGCTATTGGTTATTGACCGGAGACGTGTCTCGGTCATGTCTAAATAGTTCTCGAACCCGTAGGGTCCGCACACTTAAAGTTCGATGACGGTTATATTATGAGTTTATGTGTTTTGATGTATCGAAGGTAGTTCGGAGTCCCGGATGTGATCATGGACATGACGAGGAGTCTCGAAATGGTTGAGACATAAAGATCGATATATTGGATGACTATATTTGGACACCGGAATGGTTCCGGGTGAGATCGGGATAATACCGGAGCACCGGGAGGTTATCGGAACCCCCCGGGAGGTATATGGGCCTTAATGGGCTTTAGTGGAAAGGAGGGGAAAGGAGCAAGGGAGTGGGCGCGCCCCCCACCCAAGCCCAATCCGAATTGGGAAGGGGACCGCCCCCCCCCCTTTCCTTCCTCCCCTCCTTCCTCTTCCTTCCCTCTCCCTCTCCAAATAGGAAAAGGAGGAGTCCTACTCCCGGTGGGAGTAGGACTCCCCCCCTTGGGCGTGCCTCCTCCTCCTGGTCGGCTCTCTCCACCCCTCCTTTATATACGGAGGAGGGGGCACCCCATAGACACAACAATTGATCCCTTGGATCTCTTAGCCGTGCGCGGTGCCCCCCCTCCACCATAATCCACCTCGATAATATCATAGCGGTGCTTAGGCGAAGCCCTGCGTCGGTAGAACATCATCATCATCACCACGCCGTCGTGCTGACGGAACTCTCCCTCAAAACTCGGCTGGATCGGAGTTCGAGGGACGTCATCGAGTTGAACGAGTGCTGAACTCGGAGGTGCCGTGCGTTCGGTACTTGATCGGTCGGATCGTGAAGACGTACGACTACATCAACCGCATTGTGCTAACGCTTCCGCTTTCGGTCTACGAGGGTACGTGGACACACTCTCCCCTCTCGTTGCTATGCATCACCATGATCTTGCGTGCGCGTAGGAAATTTTTTGAAATTACTATGTTCCCCAACAGTGCAGAACACCATTGTTGTGGGATGGTGTTGCAGACCGAATACTTTTTGGTTCCGACCTTATCAGAGACTCTGAAGAGAAGGTAAAGCTGATCCGAAATAGACTCAAGATAGCTCAGTCGAGGCAGAAGAGTTATGCCGACAGTAAACGCAAGGAAGTAACGTATGACGTTGGAGACCGAACATATCTCCGCGTGCCCCCACTTCGAGGAATTAAGAGGTTCGGTGTTAAAGGAAAGTTAGCACCCCAGTTTATAGGCCCCTACAAGAGCCTCGAACGCAGAGGAGAAGTTGCATATAAGCTGGAATTGCCAGAAGGATTGTCAGGAGTTCACGATGTCTTCCATGTTTCCCAGCTGAGATGGCCGATATTCCTTTGAGAGACACAGTGCCCCTAGAGGCCATACAGCTTGACAGTGATCTTACTTATGAGGAGAAACCTGTCAGAATTCTCGAGACTACAAACAGAGTTACCCGCAACAAGATCATCAAGTTCTGCAAGGTTCTGTGGAGCCACCACTCCGAGGAGGAAGCCACCTGGGAGCGAGAAGAAGATCTCCGTCAAGACTAGCCGCACCTATTTTCTAGCCAACCCGAATCTCGAGGGCGAGATTCATCATAAGGTGGGTAGGTTTGTAACATCCCAAATTTTCAATTCGGAATGTTTTACAATTATTAGCTAAGCATCTATGCATTTGTTTGAATTGAGTGGCATTTGGAAATTTCAGAGGCATTTGAGTTTTATTTGAATTTGAATTTGAATTGGCAATTGAAATTTATTTCAAAAGAAAAACTGACAAATACTTGTGCAAACATATGAGAGGAGCAAACATGACACTCCAAAAAATGTCAGAAGAAAATATTGCCAAAAGGTTTGAATTCAAATTTGAATTTTATTTGGAATTTGCAGAAAATGTTTTTTTTAGTTTCTGTTTTTCCTCTGGAAAAATGTGCATGTCACAGGATTTATTTTTCTGATTTTATTGATATATATATATATATATATATAATATATAAAAATATTATATTTTTTTCTATATTTTTTCCTCCATGTCTTAATTCAAAAAAAACAAGGCGCCAGCGAGGCCAACCGGCCCAGCCAGCGCCGAGCCGGCCTCCCCCAGCGCTCGACGCACGAACCCTCTCCCCTCGGTCGCCCGTGCGCTCCCCTCTCTCTTCCCCCCACTGACCTGTCGGCCCCACCCTTCTCTTTCCCCTCGCGCACGATACGCCGCACCGGAGCACGCGCAGAGCACGCCCGACACCGCGATCTTCTCGGGATCGTGATCCCGAGTCGACCCCTCGCCCACGCTTATGCCCTATATAAACCCCTCGCTCTCCTCTTCTGAATCCCCCAAAAACCCTACCCCAACTCCCACCATAGATCGCGCCCTCGCCAAACGCATCTCGCCGCCGCCGCCTCGGTTCGCCGCCGCTTTTGCCACAGGTGAGCATCCCACTTGCTTCCAAGTTCCTCCACCCGAACCGCCACATCCTTTTACACCCCTCTGACATCATCTCTCCGCCCAGGACCCACCGAAGTCGCTGCCCCAAGCTCGTCCGCCGGCCGCCAGAGCTGCAGCTCACTAGGGCGCTGCCGTCAACGCCCCGGCTGTTCTCGTCGCCCCCGAGCACCACCGAGACCACCACCGACCCCGCCTCGACCCGCCGCACCTCCCCGACAACTTCACCGACGCCGGAGACCGCCGGAGACGCCGCCCCGATCGACGCCGAGCTGCCTCGCCGTCGTCCCGCCATCGTCGAACCGCTGTAAGCCGCCGGCCTCCTCTCCACCATTGGATCTTTAGTTTATGGCCCAGATTAGAATAGCAAAGGGTTAGGTTTTTTTAGATTAGATCGGTTTTAGTTTTGGTTTTATTCCGGTTTAGTTCCTGGTTTAGTTAGACCGGCCCGATCGGTTTATTTCTGTTAGCCCATGGACGTAGTGGTCTATTAATTGCTTTGGCACTGTTTAGTTTTAGAGCGCTCACTGTTTCGGCCCGTTAGCGCGTTAGTTTTTTTTGTCTTTTAGGTTATACAATATTTTTAGTTGATTATCTTTGCTCTGGTTTTCAAATTTCCTATAGTTTCTGTAGAAAATAGATTCGGTCATGTTTAAGTTTTTAAAAATTGTTTTTTTATTAGCTTTAGTCATATTAGTATTTCTGCTACAAATTGAGCTAGAATTAATATTTTTAGGTGATTCTTTTTTCCTCTGCTTTGTTTTGACCTTGCCTAGCAGTAGGAATTTTATTTGGGTATTTTTAGTCTTTATTAAAAATAGTTTTACACGAAAACAAGCTTTTCTAGTTTTTTTGGTTGTCTGTTGTTTCCTGTTGTTCTAGTTATATTAGAATTTTATTTTACCTCTGTTATAGTTTATATTAGATTAGTTTTTGTAGTTACAGAGGATGAACTTTTATTTACAGCAAAAGAAAATGTTTATTTTATTTATTTTCTACTCATGCTAGTTCTCGGCTTGTAGTTCAATTGGTTTTCTTTGGTTTTGGTTTGAGTGCTTGTGTGATTTCTGTTAGCTTGCTGTTATGTTAAAAAAATTGTATGCTTATGTATTCATTGTTTGCTTCGAATAGAATTTCCGGAGTGCGAAGCTTGCTATCACGAGTCACTAGTGTTCGAAGACCGTCAACCAGGCAAGTCATTTGATCATGTTCTTCAATACCTATGATTTGTTGCATTTAGAATTATTCCTCCCCACCATGCATACAGTAGGAGAATTTTAAGTTATGTTCTTGAGTAGTATCATGTGGTAGGTTGAACCCAATTCCCCTTGTTACCATTGCCCGGGACGATGTAGTTTATTTTGCTATGCTCGTAGACGGGGTTGGTTGAGAGATTCATAAGGGAGACGTGAGAGTCAAGATGATGACAACCCCATGACTTCAAGCTCAAGATGGACTTCAAATTCACTACTGGGTGGAGGACGGTAGATGGGCACCCTGGAGCAACCAGCGGATGGCCGGGATGCATGGAGAAGCGCCATGACATCTTGCGGAAAGCTTCACCTAGCCACGAAGAGACGGATGGATACCCCTTGATCGGAAGCTTACCTGTGTAGCCGCAAGCCATTATGGGCTCTGGCTTGGTCGACCCTAGGCGTGACTCTGGACGGACGGTGCTACGAGATGTAGAAGAACTATAGGATTGGAATGGCACCGGCAGTGGCCCAGAGGAACTCTATGGAAGACCCTGTTTCGTTCGTCCCGTCTTCAAACACCAAGCAGTGCGAGGACATAAAGGAGGGAATGATTCTTGCGGGTAAAGTGCACAAGACTCTGCAGAGTGAAAACCTAATCGATTAGCCGTGTCCCCGGTTACGGACAAATGAGCCTCCGGAATTGGAGTATTTCAGAAATCTCAACACTAAACATATTGATTAATTGATGGGTTATTAATAATTTCGGGTATGAGACACTGGTTGGCGGAACCATCTCATTAACAACCAACATTTTGTAGTAATTACAAACAAGTCCTTGTTGTAGGGAAAAATTAGCTTTTTCGCAAAAACAGAAAAACTTAGAGCCCCACAGCCAAATTGCATATAGTGTTAGTAATTTTATTGTTGTTCTCTCTTCATGACTTGCCGGCATATTCAAAATGCTAACCTACACGGCTGCAAGGTCTCATGTTGCAGAGGAGTTTTCCGACCAGGAGTGAGGCTACGATCTACGCCTGGCGATTGCCCTATGGAGTCGGATGAACTCGCTATTCGTCTACGCTTCGCAACTTTATTTTAGTTTATTTTTCATGAGTTGGCCTTCGGCCGAATTTATTATGATGTAATAAAGATTCGATATGAGAATCGTGTAATAAATTCAGGTGTGATTGAACTTTGAATCTTTTCATCAATGTACTATGTGTGCCAGCATGATCTTGGGATGGTACAGCTACACAGAGACTTAACCGATTTGAGTTCGGGTCGTTACAGCTAGGTCGTTGCCACATTTATTTTTCACCCCTTTTTTATCTCCTTGCCGGCAGGTAAATTTAAATATCCATCGCGGCTTTGCTCTGGTCTTTGGGTGCGGCAGGCGCGGCAGGATTTTTAATTTTTTGATTGACGGGAGCAAGCGTGGCAGCATTTTTAATTTTTTGATTGACAGGAGCAGGCAAGGCAGCAATTAGTCACGATGACTCCGCCTGTAAAACCCACTGCTCGCTGATGTGAAAAGTCATCGACTGGTGTTTTCCCATGGTGAAAACCAAATGATTCACCCCGCTCCTCGGCTGGCTCCCTTCGCTCTCCCGTAGATTGCATTGCCTTTCAGCCGTTTCGCCCCCTTTGCTTCTTCTCCCCATTGCTTCTACCTGATGCCATGGCGGCGCAGTAGATCACGGAGTCTGAGGTGAGGCGCCAGACACAGGAGCTCCAGGCCAAGGATGTGGAGCTCAGGGCCAAGGACGTGGAACTCCGTGAGCTCAAGGAAGAGAGGAGTGTCATGCTCCTCCGTTATGTGCGGGAGTTCACGGAGCTTCAAAAACGACAGGCGTCCACCACAAAGATGCTCTAGGCGTCGGCGGCGTTGCTGCAGAAAGCGGGAGATACGTTAGGCCGTCATGGGAGCCAGCTGGAGCTCGAGCGGGCTGATCGTGACGAGGTCCAGGATCGCCTTAGCCACTTGGTGGACCAAGTTGTCACGCACATGTTGCGGCTGCGCGATGCCTACCATCGTGCCAGCGTGACCATGCCGGCTGTCGGGCTAAACCCGTTCGACCACCCCGTCGACTTCAACAAGCTGCGGCTTCCTGACCTGGTCTCCTTCTGCACCTATATGCCCGAGGAGCTGAGCTGTCTCCGTGCGATGGTGGGGGCGGAGCTGGACAAGGAGGGGTTGCAGGCTGCCATCGCCGTTGCCAGGTGAATCCTCATGCCATTGGACGCCGTCTTTGACGAGCTGGCTCTTGTCGACCGGGAGCGGGCTCTGCGGGCGGTTGCACCCTGCATCACCAACGTCGTGCGCCTGAAGAAGCAGAGGGACTTCGGTGGTGTTTAGGCGTCCTCTGCATGGCCATGTCCATGTCTCGGTGCAACATGACCGTTGGATCAAACTCAGACGGTGCAGACCGGTCACTGTAGCACAAAGCGTGTGGGTGTGTTTGGTTGCATTCTCATCTCAATATAGTTGTTCCCTCTTCGTGTATTTGTGTTAACCAACTAGTGTGGACTCATGCACCCTTCATGCACTCTGTCAAACACCCAAAAGTGGGTCGAGAAGGGAACTTTTGCTCCCATCCCGTGCACCCTTCATACACCCTGCCTAACACTGATTCGTGCTTCAAATGGTTCATGTTTTGTGGAGTACTGTAGCACCGTACTCTCCGTGCGCTATAGACCTAGCTCTGTTAACATTGATCTCACCGTTCATTCTCGACTGGACAGTCGAAAAAGTGGTACTATGTTACATTACTATTCATATAGTTGACATGCGCACAACATCATTTGTTATCGTCATATCTTACTACACTAGCAACAAGATTGTGTAGTACTGACGTATGAACCACTGCACATGCCTAGTAGTAGGAGCACTGTGTATGTTCAAGTGGATGCCGTGTTTCGCACTCCTCCGTCGTAAGAGTGGAAACGCTTGCTGTAATCATTTTTTTTTCTTCAGAAAAACAGTGGACACGCTCTACCGTGCGGATGCCCCTCGACGATCGTCGGGAACCTTGCTACTCACATTCGCCGATGTGTGGGACAACCAGCATCGGGGTGTGACACCACAAAAATTTTGTTTGGTTTTATTGATTTCTTTTTCTTGGAAGGAGGCTATTTAAATTTTTGGGTTTATTCTCCCCCTTTCAAAAATTATTTCTTTCCATGACCTAAGTTGAAATATCCCTCCCAAGAGCCATCTTTCCACTTTGAGTCAAGTCAAGCTCCAAATCCAGCAAGTTTAACTCCCCCTTGAATTTATTTTAAATCAAAAATCTTTTCTGTCTTCTATTTTGGACCTTAGTGATTTACAAAGGAACCACTAGAATTCCTTTGAGTTTTGATTCTAAACAAATTTCCCTGGCTAGTCCTTAGAACCCTCAACCAAGATCCATGAAGATCCACTAGTCCACAGCTCAAAATTTTCAAAATTTGCTTGCTGCAAGTTTGGACCAGATTTGTCATTTTTGGTGAAATTCATTATTTTCCTTTTCCAAATTTTTTTGAGAAAAATCATGAGGCCTCCAGATGCATCAAGAGACCTCTCCACCAAAGATCAACTTCAGAAGATTTTTCCAAGTGCTTGAATCATATCATCGAACACCTGGCATATACTATTTTTGTGCAGGTTCAGAGTTCAGTGTTCAGTTTCAGTCATCGGTGTCGTTTTCTTCAGAGCCTCACGTCGATCTTGTAACACCCCGCATGTAACCTGTCATATTTGTAACTCCGACTCTTGCCATTTCCGGCTATGTGATGTGTTTTTCCCTCCGTTGTCGGGTTTTGTCTTTCGTTTTGTATTTTGTCATGTCATGCATTTTCTTATCATGTCATCATGCGCATTGCATTTGCATACGTGTTCGTCTCATGCATCCGAGCATTTACCCCGTTGTCCGTTTTCCAATCCGGCGCTCCTATCTCCCCCGGTGCACCCCTCTTGTTTTCTTTCGTGTGCGTGTGTCAAACTTTCTCGGAATGGACCGAGGCTTGTCAAGTGGTCTTAATATACCACCCGGAGACTACCGGTCAAGTTTCGTTCCATTCGGAGGTCGTTTCGTACTCCAACGGTTAACCGGGCATCCGCAATGTCCATTTGAGTATCCAGCAAAAACCCCCTCTAAAACCAGCCCAAAACCCACCAAACTCTCTTCCATGCTCTAGGTCGTTCGATCACGATCGTGTGGGCGAAAACCGCACCTCATTTGGAGTCTCCTAGCTCCCTCTACCTATTTATATGTGGGCATCCCAAAAAACGAAATCACAGACGAACCCTAGAAATTTTTCCCACCGCGCCGCCGGACGCGTCCGCCCGCGCCGGACAACGTCCGCCGCCGAGCCCCGGCGAATCCGCCGCC